>NW_022196910.1:54092545-54097577 GCF_008632895.1 Mastomys coucha
GTAACCTTCCATCTCCCTCCTTCCTCTTCCCCTCCCCTCCAAGATTTTTGCTTTAAATATGCTCTGCTGCACTAAGTAAACAACTCTTGACAAGCAATGCTTCCTTGAATCCTGTTGTCTCTCTCGCCCGTTCTTATTCCAGGTTGTGCTCCTCCTCACTCCCCCGAATAACTTGACCTGCAGGTCAGGTCAAAAGCACACTTCAGCCAGCGAAGAACTCAGGCTCCCTCCTTCTCCAGACACCTTATTTGTCTTCCCAACATGAACTGATATCACAAAGTGACTTTAAAATGAACTTGGCTGATGATTGCTAATATTTAACACTTTTTCACATCTGCCTTTTTTGTTTGTTTTACTTTGTTTTATTGGATGCATGGTCTCATATATTCCAGGTTGACTTCAAATTGAATACATAGCCAAGGGTGATTTTCAGCTTCTGATCCTCCTGCCTCTACCCCCTAATTCTGGGATCGCAGATGCACACTACCCAAACCCATTTGTGCTTTTGTGCAATTGTAGGACTCAAAGCCACGCTTCTCGCATACTAGGCAAGCATGCTAGGTAAGCACTCTATAACTCATGAGCTAGCTTCCCAGCCCTCTATTGGCCTTAAAGAATATCTATTCAGGTGACATGATTTTTTTTAACATTTTATTGGATCTTTGTGAATTTCACATCATGCACCCCAATCCCATTCATCTCCCCCTCTCCTAGTACCCCCACACACACTCTTATAACCTCCCCCCAAACAGAGAAAAGAAAATCTCCTTGAGGAAGCCACAGTGTATCCCACAGTACACCCTTTGTCCATGTGGCATCACTGCAATGATTCATTGGGTCTGTCTTCTGCTACTCCATCAATGCTGGAACCTCACTGGGACTCACCTTGGATGTCCTCTTGATATCCTGTGTCATGGGGATCCTGTAGTTTTGGATCTATAGGACTGACCTCTTCACGATCTCCAACAGATCAGCTCTCCTACTTCCATGCCTCCAGGGCCATCTTTCCCACAATGCCCACGTGAAGGGTGGGGCCAGTTCTCTACAGGCCTCAGATATCAGCACGTCCAGGGGTAGAAGCCCAGACCAGGGATGCCTGCCTGGCCTTTGGTAACAACTCCTGCTGCTACAGGGCCATGGGCCCAGGCATAGCCTCCCAGTGGCAGCACATTCCAGGACCCCACCATTGGTCCCAGGTGGCATAACTGGCTACTCACATCAGGCTGCTCCTCACTACCCTCGAGTCTCCAGTTCTGCCCATCTTCACAGTGCCCACACCCTTCTGTTTCTCCTCCATTTCTCCATCACTTACTTGCTCTTCCTAGTGGTCCCTGGGGTCCCTGAGTGTCTGGAGTGATCCCAGAGTGGTGTCAGGAGTGCTATGGTGCTGGGCATAGGTCAGCTCAGGCATGGTCTGCCCCACCACCTCCACCAGTACTGTGTGGCACTCTACTGGTGATCATCTCAGGCTAGCTCAATGTCCGGGTCCCATGCCAATAGTCTGATGATCATCTTGGGCTAGCTTCTCACCCAGACTGCTGGAATGGCTGTGTGAAAAAGTCATCTGTCTCTGACTCACCCCTGCCTGAGGCCACAGACCCAGCTCCTACTCTCCAGCTTGCTCCCCAACCTGGGAGCCTGTCCAGGCATGCCTGGCTCTAGACTGGTCACGTCTCAAGCACGCCCCCCCCCTCCTCCAGAAATGTTAGGCTGCTAATCATTTAGATGTTTAGAACACTGAGCATAGGCGTAGCCTCTCTCCTCTCTGCCACCTACTGGCACACATGTGACATAGCAGCTACACTTGCAACACCTCTCTAGCAACACAGATGAGATGATTTTTGAAAGCTGTAAATGACAGAAGGGGCCACAAGGAAATATTTAGAGATACTTCAAGAGGCACAGCACTGCCCCAGAAAGGAACTCCCCAGGAGCTATCTTTTTTCCTCATGGCCCTGACTCTAAGATTTAATCCCTAGATTCATTCATGTTACGTATAACACTCACTCTTAAGATCCATACTGTCGCCGGGCAGTGGTGGCACATGCCTTTAATCCCAGCACTTGGTAGGCAGAGGTAGGCAAATTTCTAAGTTCAAGGCCAACCTGGTCTACAGAGTGAGTTCCAGGATAGCCACAGAGAAGCCCTGTCTCGAAAAAACGATTAATTAATTAATCCATACTGTTAACAAGGTCTGAGTGGTATACATAGATCAAATACAATTTATATTTCACTGTATCAACAATATCAAATATGTGTTCCATCTCATGGGCCTTCAATGTCAGCAAAAACTGGCTGGTTACCCACCTAATATCCATGCCACTCTGGTGCATGTGGGCACGTCATGCTGACAAACCATCACTGTAGCTCACATAGTTCCATGATATGTTACTATGTGACATGGTTGATATTCTCCCCCTAGTACTAGGTACAGCGCCTTCTAACACCATGCACCCTAACTGGTAGGGAACTATGGAGCTTCTAGTTGAGCATCAGCCCAACTTCTCAAGGTTCTGTGTCATAAATGTGTGGTATCCTCAGCAATAGGGTCTTCCAGCAAGTTATGGATAGCAGATGGACTGCCAGTGTCTACTGGCAGTCGCCCATAGTGTCTGGGGGGTGGTCACTTAAAAATACATAACCTGTTCCTGATATTGAGGGGTTTATTTGGTAGCATATGGTATCTAATTAGGGTTTCTTTCTCATTGATTACATGATGATGCCATATCATTGAGGTTTGGTCTGTTGCTATGTATTGTAATGTTAAATCCTATATCCCAAGGTCTAGCTGCCTCAAGATGAGTGAATTCTCACTATGCCAGCTTTCATTGTGCAAACCTTGCTCCTTAATTTAAAACTATTGATTAGTAAAGATGCTGACAGCCTGTGGCAGGGCTTTGGGTCCTGGGCTTGCGATCTGAGAAGAGACCACGAGGAGAGGGATAAGAAGGAAGGCATCATGGGAAGGTGGGTTGTGAGCACGTGGCCATGAAGGCCAGCCTGGTGGAGTAGGAGCAACCCAGGCAGAACATGCAAGTGATATCTCGGGGTTACTGACAGGGAAGTAGACAGAAAACATAGAGGGCTGATGTCTGACCAACTCTGGGACTTGAAGGTTTGTTATAAATATAAAGATTTTGTATCTTTTATTTGGTAACTAAATGATCTAAGGTAGGGTAGAAACGCTCAAATAATATTTACTGCAATACCATTTAAATCCCATATATATACACACACACACATACACACACACACACACACACACACACATATATATATATGTATATATATATCAGATATATATATATACATATGATGACATATATGTGGAATATATATGTATAAATATATATAGGAAGACATAGGTGGAACATATATGTGTGTATATGTGTGAAATATATATGTGAAAACATATATGTGGAATATATATATATGAAGATATATGTGGAATATATATGAAGATATATGTGGAATATATATGTATATGTGTATATATATATGAAGACATATATGTGGACTATATAAGAACCTTCTACATTAGTAGCTTTTCTTATAGCTTTTCAAAAGAAAACCTACTGCAATTACTCTGCTGCATAAACATCAGGCAGTAAAATGACTCCTAATGGCACAGCAATGCATCCATAGATCAATGTCACACTCAGCCTCATCAGATGATGAGTAATTACAGAAGATTGTAATTAACACAGAGACTTGGAGCACTCATCCCTAGGTGGGCTGTCTGTATCGAACCCCTTCCTCCCCACCAGGCTCAGGGAGCTGCTGGAAGAGGAAGCAGGAAGATTGTAAGAGCCAGAGGTGCTGGACAATTTTCAGAGCATTTTGCAAATACAACAGGGCTGGTACATATATGAACACGGAGTCTGTGGCAGCAGGCATAAGACCAGCACAAGCTCAAGCCGAACAAAAATGGCAACTTGGAGAGAAGGAAGTGGGCGCAAAGTCCTACTCCCAGCCAAGAAGTTATTTGTAACTGCTATTTGCTGGGAAAAGGGAAATGAGCTTTCTTCAGAGAGCGGCACTCCAGGGCAGCCCCAGCTCAGGAGTAGATGGCCAACACAAATCAGACTCCATCAATTTTGATAGATTTATTTTCTTGTGTTTGGCTTTTGTTGTTTTAGTTTTTAAAAGAAAAAGAAAATGTGAAGCTGAGGGACTTGGGAGAGAGATCTGGGAGGCATTGGCAGCTAGGAAAGAATATGATAAAAAAAAATACACTATACGGGGCTGAAGAGATGGCTCAGTGGTTAAGAGCACTGACTGCTCTTCCAGAGGTCCTAAATTTAATTCCCAACAACCACATAGTGGCTCACAACCATCTGTAATGGAATCCATTGCCCTCTTCTAGTGTGCCTAAAGAGATCTACAGTATAAATAAATAAATCTTTTAAGAGACATTAAAATTATATTAACATAACATTATGTTAATATGATTATATTAAATTAATATATTAATTCTATACCATTACTATAATAATTAATATATATTAGTATATAATGTTTCAAATGAAATTCTCAGAGAATAAAAAAATTAAAGAAAAAAAAGGGTGGAGAACCCACTGGGCACTGGTTGGAATCGTGACTGGAGCTCAAGATGACTTCTGTGTAACTTTTGTTTCAGGATGCTTTGCTTGTGGCCCTGTGTATCAAACCTAGGGCTTCACCCACGATAGGTGAGTGCTCTATCATTGACCCACATTGTAGCCACAGGCTTTTTTACCCAGTCTCTTCATTCCCAGAAGAATGACTAAGAGACTTATTCATGAATAAATACCTCGGCCATAAGCATTGGCTCATTCCCCCAACTAGTTCATAATTTATATAACCCTTTTATTTTATTCTATGTCTGCCACATGGCTGGCCACTTCTCAGTTTCATGCGTCCAACTTCCTCAAAGTTCAGAACGAATTCTCCTCTCTTTACTCTTTCCCAGAATATTCTCCCCTCTCCCTCTTCCTCCCCCTCCCCCTCTCTCTCCCCCTCCCCCCTCCCCTTCCCCCTCAAAGTTCAGGAT
>NW_022196910.1:54097616-54107116 GCF_008632895.1 Mastomys coucha
CCTCCCCCTCCCCTCCCCCCTGCCGGAAGTCCCACCTCCAATTTCCTGCTGGAGGTAATAGGCCATCAGTAGGTGATGCTTCCACATAGTACATAAGCCATTCTCTTTACACCCCATTTGGTATGGTTTCTTTCAACTTCTATTATTTTTAATTATGTGTCTGTGGGGAGGCACTGGGCTACCCTGAAGCTCACGTTACACACAGTTTCTCGCCCCTGGAGGAGGGTGCTTAGAACTCAGCTCTGTGCGCACGGTCTCTCTAACCCGAATTTGTTCTTTTTAAAGACCCACTTGGCCAACTTTTACAAGCACAGTTCAGATTAGGCAGGATTTCAGAGTCAACGTCTCCTCCTACTGCTCCTCCTCCTCATTTTTAAATATGGTTTTTCATTTTCTCCTGGAGAAGAATGTTCAAGAACAATATGTATATGTCTGACTCAAAAGGGAAAATAGTAGCTTGGATGTATACATTTCACTTTTTATAAAAGCATTTTAGGCCAATGCTCAGCACACTAAAAGATAACTCCAGTAACTGAGAAGGGCACGATTCCACATGTTTAACCTAAGAGATTTCAAATGGTTCTAAAGGTTTCCAAATCTCTGCCCTAAGATAGTTTGTTTCTCTCCGGCAGCATGGAGCTGGCGGAGCAGGGGAAGAGGATAGATAATTGGACAGCCGCATCACTCCTTTCTCAGTTGGCAATCTTTTAAAGCCTGTTAAATCCAAATGGCAGTTGGCCTCTCTGTTCCTCCTCCGGTTGATGTCTGCTGCAGACTCTGCAGCAAAAAACTGTCGGCGGCCTGTGTCAGGCAGGAAAACACCCCCACAAAACTGCAAGAGCAGAAAAGGCTGGCCTGTTACTAGCGGGGACACATCCCAGTGTCTGTGCTTCTGCCTAATAGGACTTCTTGTCTTCAGATTAGCCCACAATAGGGGAGTTATTCATCCTAAGAGAGATTCAAATAAGAGAGTTCTTCTGTTTGAACAGCAGGCAAGTAAATTGAATACAATCTGCAGCCCTCACACTGCTCCAGGCTGAGAAAGGCAGAGCTCAGGCGCTATACAAGCCAGCTACAAATTTCCTAGTTCTTGAGGGTTAGCAACAGGCTCTTCACAGAACTGTTTTGGAAGGAACAAATCACTGTAGCAACACCGAAATGAAAAATTTGGTATTTAAAACATGGAGTCTCAACTCAGGCTGCGCATTAGAATCACTTGTGGAGATTTTAAGAGAAATGACTGGGTCCCACCCTCAGGGACTTTGTTGTGTTCTGCTTTTTAGCTCCAACAGGGAGTCTGATGCCACGGAGACCAGAAAAGGCCGGCATGGGACATGGAGAAAGTTCATAAACAGAGACTTGCAAGCAGGACTCTGTAGAACAAGCTTTACAGGGGAAGGGCTGCTGACCTAGAACAAAGCCCATGCAGGAGGCCATATCACAGTGCCCTGTGATGGCTCCATAGAGGAATGTGGTTTCCGTGTCAAGACCCTGGGCTATAAACAGTTTGTGATATATTGTTATGTAAGTTAATTGTTTAATAGAGTGTTCCAGTTGAGCCAAAGTCAGCATAGCTCAGAATACAGGCTGTCATCATTCATGTTCTTTGCTGCAAAGAGACACCATGACCATGGCAACTCATACATAGAACTGTTTAGCTGAGGCTAGCCTACAGTTTCAGAGGTTTAGCCCATTGTTTTCATGACAGGAAGCATGGCAGTACATAGGCAGGTATGGTGCTGGAGAAGTAGCTGAGAGTTCTCCATCAGGATGAGCAGGCAGCAGGAAGGTGACCCTCCTTCTCCCTCAGGGCTGCTGCCCACTGACCAGGCCCACAAGCACAAAGGAAGCAGAAGTGGGATGAGAGTGGGGTAGGGCACGAAGAGCTGTGATTGACTTCCAGGATCAGCTTCAGCAAAACAGTTCCACTTTATTGGAGTGAACAAGGGTCATATAGATCTTGAGGAGTGGGTAGGGATTTCCAGGGTGGGTTTACATTATTGGCTAGGGTGGGAATAATTCCTTTACATGATGAAGTGGAATTCCAAGAACCAGGTCCTCATGGGTAGTTGTGGGGGTTAACCTGTAATCTGGCCATAGACTATATGACTGTGCTTAGAGGTTTGGGGGTTACCGGTGGGAAGCACTGGACATAGTTATCATTCGCAGGAAAGGCTGAGCAGGACCTCTGTGTTGAATCATGCAGCGTTTGCAGGAAGCTCTGTGCAGGGCATCCTCCAGATGAGGTCAGGCACTTGTGCTTAGAGACATCCTCTAGATGAGGTCAGGCAGAGAAGAGGAATCCCTGCTGAGAACAGAAGTCCTCCATTTTGCACCAGGCTGGGAGAGCTTATCTGGACATGGCAGACTGCAATCTTAATAGCAGGGTCTTCCAACCCAGAAAGAGAGAGACAATGGTCCTGGCTTGAGTATTTGAAACCTCAAAGTCCACTCCCCAACTCCTGACTCTATGACACCCCTCTCTAACAAGACCACATCTGTCCCAACTCTACATGTTCACTCCCTATGAAACTGTGAGGGCCATTTTCATTCAAACTACCACACGGCCCTTACATCAGAAGCAACTGTATTGCCCAGGAGCTGTCAGAGATGCTGGGCCTTCCACCCAGGCTTGAATGCTCTCCACAAACTGATGGTAAAATCCTATTGCTGAGGTCAACATCTCCACAACCCATGAAACATGGAGAAATCAAGCTGGTGCCTATACAGAACCTTACCCCTACTCACTAGGAGTGCTCATGGTGTGGAACAGGACTCCGAACACTACCAGACAAAGGAAAACACTAATCCGGCTACAAACACTCTGATGGTGACCGGACTGCATGATACACTGGTACAGTAGTGACACAAAATTTGTGGAAGTGACCAACCACTCTCTGATTGGATGTGAGGCCCACTCCATGAGATGGAACCCATATACCTGACACTGTTCAGGTGGTAAAGAACCTGAGACGGCTTAGGCCATGAGCCTAGGGGAAAACTAAATACTATTGTTCCACTAAAGTCCTCTCCCTGTCCATCATAAGGTCCAGAGAGTTTCCAGGATTTATATCCAGAGATTTCAAAAGCAGGTAGGTGTTCATCTTCCATGGTCACCAACTTATTGCTAGAACTCATTACTCTAAAAAAAAAATAAGGAAGGAAGGAAGGAAAAACAACCAAAAACATGTCCTGTCTTCACCATATCAACCACACTCAGGTCACGGCCAGAGGATGTTCTGTCAAGGAAAATTCCTGCTAAGTAAGAGGAGTAATCAGATACACCCTCACCACTCCCACCCAGTGCTTCTCTGCCTTGCCTGCTGTGGGTCGAATGTGCCTGTGGGAAGTGGCACTATTAGAAGCTGTGGCCTTGCTGGAGGAAGTGCAACCCTGAGGTCCTATGCTCAAGCTCAACCAAGTGTCCCCTCATGGCTGCCTTGCAGAAGAAAGTCTCTACATGTCTGCCTTCAGATCAAGCCGTAGAACTCTCACCTCTTCCAGCACCATGACTGCCTGGATGCTTCTGCTTCGATCTGCCCCATTTTTTTTTTTTGAGGAAATAACATAACTGTAAGGGTCCAAGAATCACTTAAGGAAGTCACATTCCTTCAGTATGCAAAATCGTATGCAAAAGCAAGGAGTATTTGCTCTTCAGAAACAGCCACCATTCGGGAGTTAGCCATTCATACAAAATGGTGACCAGAATAAGCTCATAGGCACTTTTTAAGTGCAGCTAGGGGAATTTATGGGATGGTTAGGTCATTTTTAAGATGATTGGCTAGGTAAGCAAGTGGCAGTTACATTAGTACACTTCTAATTGGTCACGATATTAGTTTTATGATTTTTTTGGTCAGGCCTTAGAGAAATTCCAGGAACTATCTCTGTGCGTGGCCTGGCCATCTCTCCGCTAGACGTCAGGGCCACTGCTGAGTAATGGCTCACTGTCTGTGGTTTTGCCAAGAAGCCTCACCTGCTTCTTTGGGAAACTGAAACCTAGGCCTAGTTATAAAACAGGCTAAGTTTCAGCCAGGCCTCTCAATAACCAACTTTGGTAAGACAACGTCTGTCATGACCTGGAACTCATCAGCTCGGTAGTCTTCATTTCTTCTCCTGCTGCTGTGGTAGGCCACTGACTTAAGGGAGACAGAGCTAAGCTGGCTCACAGTTTCAAGTTGCAGCCCATAGAGGCAGGAAAGTCGCAGCTGCTGGAGCAAGAGAGAACTGGTCACATTACATCCGGCAGTCAGGAACAGAGAGCGATTAATTAATGCATGTGCACCACCGCTCAGCTCACTGTCCTGATCACATTACATCCAGCAGTCAGGAACAGAGAGCGATTAACTAATGCCTGCGCACCACTGCTCAGCTCACTGTCCTGGTCACATTACATCCGGCAGTCAGGAACAGAGAGCGATTAATTAATGCATGTGCACCACCGCTCAGCTCACTCTCCTTTGCATTTTGCTGAGGACCCAGCTCATGAAAGAGCTCTACCCACTCATGTTCTATCCAAACTCCACAAAGTGGGTCTTCCCACATCAACCTAATCTACACAGTTCATCCTTGAGACTCCTTCGCAGGTAAGTCTACATTGTTTCAAGTCAATAATTAAAAGTAACCATTCCAGATGGCTGGTCATGGATTAGCAGGGAGTCAGCCATATTTTCATAAGCCTTCAAAGGGTATCCTAGGATGAAGATGTTGTGGGAATATAAAAAAAATGAATCCACCCTGCAAACTTTCCCGCCCGGGGCTACATTCTTGAACTGGTATTAACTGACATTACCACGTCCCAGCAGGCTCTTCTTATTCCCTCCCAGCTATTAAAAACGTCTCACTCTCATGCAACTCTTTACACACCCCCACAATCATTCATCTAAATAGCGCCTAAAACCCAGTAAGTAAAGCATGACTCTTTAGGCCTTAATATACAATCAGATTTATATAATAATAAAGTCACAATTTAAAAGATGCCAATACAATAATTTCTGAACCAAATAATAAAGACAATATTCTAACCCAATTAATCTATTTTGTAAAAACCTCTGTTTGGTTGTATAACCTTGTGGGGTCTGGCTCGTCCTCATCCTCTGCCTCCATGATGAGGACCTCCCCACTCCTGCTCCTGACCTCTTTCCTCCTCCAACTCTAGCTCCACCTCTCTATTCCTGTCCAATCACAGGCCTGTCACTGCCCTAATGTGATTGGACAGAGAAAAAGGCGCAGCATGAAGATGCTTTCTCCATAGCAAAGCAGCCTGTGACATGCCACTGTGATTTATAAGCTCAATAGATTTCCTCATTCTTTGATAAATAAGCCCTTCTTAATTAATCAGTCATTCTAAAACTACTGACAGGAAATCCAGAGGCAGCCCCTAAAAGCAACACTGACATGCTTGCTGCTTCGTGATCTGCTTCGCCTTCTCCTAAACACCTTTAATCTATCAGGATGGAAATACGCTACCAAACCCTGGCACTTTGTGTCAAGTATTCAGGATCATTAAAAGCATATTTCGCACACGATGACTAGTTCCTCATATTATGTTTGATACATACAATAAGGCCCATATTCTCCTCCCGGCTAAGAGTGAGTCATTTTACCAGTTAAGATGATTTCACTGAAGAAGAAAGAAAAAAGAAGAAGCTGCCAAACTAACTTGAATAGAAAGGAATAAGTAAGTGTAATTCACAAAATGGAGGGAAATATGGCATCCACAGGCTCAGAAATTCAGAAATTGGGGTAACCCTAGCTTAAGCAGGACTTGAAGAATGTCACTTCCAGGTGTACTACAGAAATAGTAGAGTCAGCTACATGGGGTCTTGTCTGTGTGTGTGTGTGTGTGTGTGTGTGTGTGTATGTGTGTGTATCTGTATGTGTGTATGTATGTATGTATGTATGTGTGTGTGTATATGTGTGTATGTGTGCATGTCTGTGTATGTGTATGCATGTATGTGTGTATATGTGTATATGTGTATATATGTGTGTATGTGTGTATGTATGTGTGTATGTGTGTATGTGTGTATATGTGCGTATGTGTATATATGTGTATGTGTGTATATGTGTATATGTGTGTATGTGTATGTGTGTATGTATGCATATGTGTGTATGTGCGTGTATATGTGTATATATGTGTATGTGTGTATGTGTGTATATGTGTGTATGTGTGTATATGTGTGTATGTGTGTATGTCTGTGTATGTGTATGTATGTATTGTGTATATGTGTATATATGTGTGTGTGTGTATGTCTGTGTATGTGTATGTATGTATTATGTATGTGTGTATGTGTATATATGTGTGTATATGTGTATGTGTGTATATATGTGTATGTATGTGTATATGTGTGTATGTGTGTATGTGTGTGTATGTGTGTATGTGTGTATGTGTGTATGTATGTATATGTGTGTATATGTATATGTGTGTATATGTGTGTATGTGTATATGTATGTATATATGTGTGTGTATATATGTGTATGTGTGTATATGTGTATATGTGTGTATGTGTATGTGTATATGTATGCATATGTGTGTATGTGTGTATGTCTGTGTATGTGTATGTATGTATTGTGTATATGTGTGTATATGTGTGTATGTGTGTATGTCTGTGTATGTGTATGTATGTATTGTGTATATGTGTGTATGTGTATATATGTGTGTATATGTGTGTGTATGTGTGTGTATGTATGTGTATATGTGTGTATGTGTGTATATGTGTGTATGTGTATATGTGTGTATGTGTGTATGTGTGTATGTGTGTATGTATGTATATGTGTGTATATGTATATGTGTGTATATGTGTGTATGTGTATATGTATGTATATGTGTGTATGTATGTATATATGTGTATGTGTGTATATATGTGTATGTATGTGTATGTGTCTGTATGTGTGTATATGTGTATATGGGTGTATGTGCATGTGTGTATGTGTGTATGTGTGTGTATGTATGTGTGTGTATGTGTATATATGTGTATATGTATATATATGTGTGTGTATGAATGTGTGTATATGTGTGTATGTGTGTGTGTGTGTGTGTATGTGTTTATGTGTGCATCCACATGTACCGTGGCACACCAGAGAACAATTTGCAAGAGTAGGTTCCCTCCTTCTACCACATGGGTACTGGGGATTGAACCCAGAACGACAGACAGGCTTAGAGGCAAGTGCCTTTACTCATCAACCCCATTTGGGTCTTTGTATCACCCTGGGTGACACTTTCCAGGAGCTTCGCTGGGGTTGGAGGTCATTAGATAACTGACAAGTCCTTTGAACAGAAACAAACTGTGATAAATGTCCACCACAGCCATTCATTTTTAAAGCTGGAAAAACCTCTTAAGGGGAGCCAGCAATAGGAATGCTTTATTCGGTAGTAGAGGCTGCTAAGGATGGATGGCATCTTCTGTCATCTTTATATTTCTAGTCACACAAGTAGAGACGCATACACACACACAGGAGCTGGAGTAAAATTTACGAAGGATCGATCAAATTCAGCCTAAGAGTCCTTGGGAGGCAGAGGCAGGCAGATTTCTGAGTTCGAGGCCAGCCTGGTCTACAGAGTGAGTTCCAGGACAGCCAGGGCTACACAGAGAAACTCTGTCTTGAAAAAACAAAAACAAAAAAAAATTTTTTTTGAAAAAAAAAAGAGTCCAGGGAAGGGACATTATACACTTGTACCATCTTAACTACTTCCTGAGGATGAAGCACTGAAAAACAATTTCATTAATTCTTACCTCATAGAACTTACACTTTAGTCAGGTGACAAGAAACAAAATAAAAATGTAAATTGCAAGGATCACAGAAAGTAAAAATTTTCATGGAGAAAATTAAATAAAGGACTATGGATAGTGAGCAGCAGATAGGAGTTACGGATTTAAAAGTGGTCAAGCAAGAGCTCCTGGAGAGGCGCCCATGGGACAGAGCCTCAGAGAGGAGAGGAGAGCAAGCTGACAAGTGACCGTGAAGCCTTGAGGCAGATGTACTCCCTGGGCATGCTGGCAGCACAGAGAAACCTGTGAGCCTGGAGACACAGATGTACTTACTACAGAGCCCGAGGGCCTGAATTCCATTCCCTGGACCCACACCGTGGAAAAAGAGAAGCAATTCCCACAAGTTCCATATATCTGCTCACAAACACACACACAAATAAAACAATTTTTTTTTTTTTAATTTAACTGAGAGAAGACTCAGGCTGGAGAGATGGCTCAGCGGTTAAGACCACCGGCTGCTCCTCCAGAGGTCCTGAGTTCAATTCCCAGCAACCACATGGTGGCTCACAACCATGTGTAATGGGATCTGACGCCCTCTTCTGGTGTGTCTGAAGACAGCTACAGTGTACTTACATATAATAAATAAATAAATAAATAAATAAATAAATAAATCTTTAAAAGAACGAAAGAAAGAAAGAAAATACAGACATGGTTCACCAAACTAAAAGTTGCTGAGGCTGTAGTATGCTGTAGAACTTTCTGGAATTCCACCCTCTAATGTGCAAGAGAGAGGCTTCCACTGTAAGAGCCTGTGCCTTGGAACTTGCTACAAAGCTATGCAAGGGGCTCCCAACGAAGCTGCCACAGGCTGACAGTCAGTCGGCCTGCACCAGAGAAGCCTAGCATAGTGCAGCCACTCCCCAAAGGAGCAGGATGATGGAGGAACCACATTTGGCGGAAACTGAAAACTACAGAAAGAGGCCACCGAATAACTGGGAGCCTTCCTAGAGAGCATGCCAGAACCAGGAAGAAAAATTCTCCCCAACATCCCTCGAGCACCCTCTAGTGACAGAGTTTAGCACTGCACCCACCTTCAGAGGAGAAATAACTTCAAAGGTCAGCAGCATTCATGATGGTTACCGAAGGAGTTTGAAGCTGAGAGGCTAGCCAGGGCTACATAGTGAGACCACACCTTCAGGAGACCCAAGTAAATACTTAAAAGATGACCCAGACCTGAAATTTTCATTGCTCTGATATTCTTAGGGATTTTATTCAACTCTCCATGGTGAAAGCCTGGTAGAATGTTCTACTAATTAACATATAATTTCTAAGCAATGTTCCAGAGTTGCTTTAAAAAGACCAAAAAATAGTAAGAGTGACAGACATGGTCACTAAAGGGTAACGAGTGTCTTGAAACATTAGCTCTCTCTCAGCTGGCTGGTTACCTCACAGAGACTGCCTTCGGAATGAGAGACACTTCTTAGATGTGAAGCCCCACTTCCTCTGAAAACCATCTTTCTGAAACAATTCTATCCCCAACTTAGAATGTTGAAATAGCAAGTTAGAGGGAAATAAACTTCCTCCTCACACGGAATGTGGCAAATGCCTCACCAAGTGGAATGAGACCGTGAAGACTGAGAACAAAGCCTGCACGTGAGCCAAATCGTAACCGCTTCAGTTGGCACCAGAAGGAACCCATTCTCAACTTTCTCATCAAATCAAGCAAGAACTTTCAACTAATCAAATCTAATCTCCATTTCCAAAAGCCCCCAATGTACTTTAAGACTGAATAAA
>NW_022196910.1:54107126-54110434 GCF_008632895.1 Mastomys coucha
TGCTAATGGATTTCATCTTCAAACCAGACATGAGGCCAAAAAGTCTTTCCGGTTTTTAAGAGTTAAATGTTAGCCAGAGAAGAAATGTAGCTCTTCCTTGACAAGAAGTTCTCCCCAAACCAATCAGATTCCCTACACAGAATCAGAAAACCAAGAGTAAAATGGAACCCAGGTGTTAGACTAATTTTTAATTTAGCCATAAATGAAAAGAGGAGAAATATTAACCCGAGATGCAAGTTGTTTGTTGTGTTCTTTACAGAGAACATCTTAATAAAGGAAGGATCCCACTTTGCTCTGTGATATAAACCGTAGTCTGCTGGCCAAACGGTAACTGTGTGTGTGTTGGGGCCGGGGATGCAGCTGAGTGGCCGTGGCAAGGAGACACCGCTGTGGGAGCTAGATATGCAATGGACGTTGTTGTGTCTTAGGTAATGACCAGGGCTCACCTCACATCTTCTGTCATGATACAGTTTCTCAGGCTCTGTTCAGAGTCATTGATGGGGAGTATTGGACGACAAGGTGACATTTTGACTTTGGAGCGAAATTTTCTCATAGAAAAGCCAATTTCTGGGCTGGTGAGATGGCTCAGTGGTTAAGAGCACCAACTGCTCTTCTGAAGATCCTGAGTTCAAATCCCAGCAACCACATGGTGGCTCACAGCCATCCATAATGAAATCTGACACCCTCTTCTGGAGTGTCTGAGGACAGCTACAGTGTACTTACATATAATAAATAAATAAATCTTTAAAAAAGAAAAAAAAAGCCAATTTCTTGTTGATATTGTAACTTGAAGTTAGACATGGTCACACTAGTAATTTAGGTTTTTGTAAACATATAAATGTGCATCTGTTTGTCATTCATGAATGTCTGAGTCCTTTTATATCGCCCATTGGGTATTAATGCCTTGGTCATATGCAAATTGATTTGTTCTGGAATGTTTTAATTGCCCATTATTTAAATAAGTTTCAAATTTTTAAACATAGGAAAATGTAAGAGGCTAAAACTAACACCTGTGATGGATCAGACCTTCCTGACCACAGACACTGCTTCAAGGAACATTATTTGGGTTATATTCTACCTAGACCATTTAAACATAAAAATTCCTATTACAAAGGTATTTTACTACAGTGTAAAAGGGGATCTGCTGGAAACATGTATGAATTTTTATGACTCTCATTTTATTTAAATTCATATACTTATTAGTTATATGCCACACTGAGGGTCTGAAAGAGGATTCCCTTTTGTATCACTTCTGGGCCCTGCAGAGCCTTGCCCTGGGGAACATGTGTGTTGATGCACATGCTCACACATCCATATTTATCAGCATGCACCTAACTCTTAACTGCATGTCAAGTGGCAAAGTTCCCACCTACACCAATTCACCTGCCTTAACTCAGAACTATCATCTCTCGCCCCAAAGTATGCTTGAGAACAATCAGAGGAATTCAACATTAACCCAAACAAAATAATTTTATGGAGGGGTCTAAAGTAAATTATTTGTTTATATCATCATATGATTTTAAAACAATGTACTTAAAATTGTGGAAATGTTTTTGTGGTTTGTGTGATATTTAAAATATACCCCCAAACGCATGAGAAAGTGTAGTGTTCTATTACATATTATGAGCCCATCAATAGTAAAGAACTGGAAGGAGGGAAAGGAGGGAGGGAAGGAGGAAGGGAGGGGCAGAGGAAGGAAGGAAGGGAAGAAGGAAGGAAAAAGGGAGGGATAGGAGGGAAGGAGGGATAGATGCTAACCTTTGGATGTGATATTATCCAATTGCTACAGATTATTAGAAAATCCAATGCTCTACAGAATCCATTTATCGCATGCATATTATAGCTATGTCATGCTGTTTATGGTCAACATTTAATAAGATGACACCATGATCAGTGACCATGGTTTATGAGCCAAATCTGGCCCAGCATTTATTTCTGTCCAGCCTACAAGGTGCATACAGTTTTTCACATTTTTAATGATGGGAAAAAGTCAAAAGAATAACATTTTATGATATGTGAAAATGATGTGAAATTCAAGTTTTAGAGTCCATAAATCAAGTGCCATTGAGACCCAGCTGTGCTGGCCACTCATTGGCTGCTCCACCATCACTGGTGGCTACAGAGCTGACCTGTCCCAACAGAGGCAAGCCACAAAGACTGAAACAGTCATTGGTTCTGAGACAGCACACTGTGCAGCACATAGTAGGGGTTCAGTAAGTGATATTAATATGCATAAATATATCCTTGATATATGTGTATATGTGAATGATCCATGAGCTAAGTTTATGTCCCCCAGAAGGTTTTTCATGATCTTATGATGTAGTACAGAAACTCAGCTCAACAGCCAGGCCACGTTGAGTAAGCTACTGAACGGGGCAATGGCAGCTCACACTTCTAATCCCAGCTCTCTGGAGGCCAAGGCAGGTAGACTGCCTGGTTCAAGGCAAGCCTGGTATACACAGAAAAACACTCTTGGAAAGCAAACAAACAAGAGGATTTGATGAACTGACTTACAGGCTGTGATCTAGGTAATCCAAGGATGAGTCTCAGTTCATGGGTGCCTCATGGTCTAGGCAATCCAAGGATGAGTCTCAGTTCATGGGACTCAGAAGTCCCAGTCCGATGCTGGAGCCCTGGAGGACTCTGGAGAGCTGCTGGCCTTCAGTCTACATTGAAATCTTGAAAATGTCGTATGGAATACTAACCACAGGCCAGAATAAACCTACTAAGTAGAGTGAGGGCACGTGGGCACAAAGCCAGGCTCTTTTCTCATGTCAGCCACAGGACAGACAAACCTACTAATTAGAGTGAGGGAAAGTGGGCACAAAGCCAGGCTCTTTTCTCATATCCTTTCCCATGCCTCCAGAAGGTGTGACCAGACTTAGGGTGGGTCTTATTACTTGAACTAATCTGACCAAGAAAATCCCTCACAAAGAGAGAGGGGGAGTTCAGTTCCCACCACCCACGTGACAGCTCACAACTGTCCTCAACTCCAGGATCCAACACTCTCACACAGACATATGTGCAGATAAAACATCAATGCATATAAAATAACAATAAATTATTTTTAAAAAAAAGGAAAGGAAAGGAAAGGAAACCCCTCCCTGGGGTGTACAGATTTTGGACTCTTAGTCGATTCCAGTGTACTTACATATAATAAATGAATAAATCTTTAAAAAAAACAAATAAATAAAAGTGGATAACTCACCAGGCATCTTGGCTCATGCCTTTGATCCCAGTGCTTGGAAGCAGAGGCAAGTGAATCTCTGTGAGTTGGAGGCCAGCCTGGTCTACAGAGTGAGGTCTAG
>NW_022196910.1:54110444-54111466 GCF_008632895.1 Mastomys coucha
TTCTCTCTTAAATACATGAACTGTTACCAAATCATTATCCAAAAAGTAGAACCCAGGGCTGGGTGTGGTGATGCATGCCTCTAATCCCAGCACTCTGGAGTCAGGGACAGAAGGACCACAAGTTCAAAGTCAGCATGGGCCACACAGTTAAATACTATCAATAATAATAATAACAACAATAGCAACAAAATAAAAATCTAAATGCCCATATTACCACAATTTTAAAAATAAGAAAAAACACCTTATAATCACTTAAAACTTTGGAAAATTGCTTAGAAGCTCTATGGTAATTAGAACATTCTACAAGGATTTGGACATGGACAATTGAATAAAATCCATAACAATATCAAAGCAATAATAATTTCAGAGCTACACAGTGTTTCTCAACCTCTGGGTTGTAACCCCTTTGGGAGTCAAATGACCCTCTCAGAGGGGTGGCCTACACTCATCAGAAGATACAGGCATTTACATTATAATCCATAACAGTAGCAAAATTACAGTCAAGCAGCAATGAAATAATTTTAAGGTGGTGTCACCACAACATGAGGAACTGTATAAAGGCTGCACCGCTAGAGAGTTGGAAAACAGTGATTTAAAAGGCTGGGGATCTTCCTAGGAAGACTCCGGTAGCCAAGGTTCCTACCAAATGGGGATCCCCTCAACTGGAATGGGAAACTCATTGTCCTAAAAGCAGTTACACTGTGAGCACATGAAGGCAGAGGATACTGATGAGCTGGACATTTGGCCAAAAGAAGTACTGAAATATTAGAAAAAATAAATTTAATTACTAAATCGGTCATTTGTCTGAATACAAAATCCCATTTTCCAAAAGATATAAGTCCAGATCCACATCTAAACAGATGCAGTGATGTTGCAAACAATAATTTTCTATTACATAAATATCAGGAGAGATATAACTTGTTTTTAGGATATCAAGAAATTGCTGATAATAGAACATTATTGGAAAGAAGAAGCATTTTGTTGCCATGGGCTTTTAGATCAATAATTTGATAAAAAAAAAA
>NW_022196910.1:54111476-54113049 GCF_008632895.1 Mastomys coucha
AAAAAAAAAAAACTCAAGTGTCCCTTTCTATTTATTTTAAAACAAGATAAAATCTACCAGAATAAAATGCCTCTGGGTCCGTACATATTGCCTCAGAAATAAAAACTCTTTATCAAGAATAGCATAGTTCCCAGTTCATCCAGAGAGCTTTTCCTGCTGTTTTTCCAAAACCTAAACGCAGTCTGAAGGGCTCCCTTTGGAGAACCAGGGCAGGAGAAATTCCAGGAGTCAGAACCAAAGATAAAAGCCTCGAATCGAAGACAAGCTGGTGTCCAGTTCCCCAAACAAGACAGACCAACAGTCACACTGCTCTGTGCACACACACAACTGGTGCTCATGCCTGCCTGTCCTTCCACCTCCTCATCCCAGGAGTCACTGGCAGGAAGTCTGTCTTCTGCCACCCAACAGGGCCTTCTTGGCAGAAGTTTAAAGAAATATATGCAGTAGGAAAGTACTGGGCACGTGACAGTAAGGGAAAGACTCTTTAGTCGGGGCACTTCTCTTCCCGTGAGCCCCAAGCATGCATCTCATCTCTACGCACACATCTGAAGAACAAACGAAAGCTGCAGTCCAGTCATAAAAAATCATTACTTTTAAACAAGGTTTTGTAAGTTTCTAATGAGTTCGAACTGCTCAGTTAATCTCTGACTTTTTTGTCAACTCCATCTGAGGTTAGATCTTCAACCACAAAGTGTAAACAATACGGGCTCGATAGTTCGATGGTTTGGGAGTTAAGAGAACTTGCAGCTCTTTCAGGAGACACAAATTTGGTTCCCAGAACCCACAACTGGCAGCTCACACTGCTTGTAGGCCTCTGTGGTATGCACAAGCAAGCATGAACATACCAACAAAATCTGGGGTTTTTTTAGTCTTTAAAAAAAAAAATCAGCGGCAGTGGTGGTGCACGCCTTTAATCCCAGCACTTGGGAGGCAGAGGCAGGCAGATTTCTGAGTTTGAGGCCAGCCTGGTCTACAGAGTGAGTTCCAGGACAGGCAGGACTACACGGAGAAACCCTGTCTCAAAAAAACAAAAACAAAAAACAAAACAAAACAAAACAAGTCAATAAATTCTACACACGGAACCCACCACGGGGAGGGAGGCGCTGGAGAGAGTCCAACGGAAAGCTTTGTGTACGCATCCACAAACTAACTCCCTTCAGGAGTAATCCTGACAAACAATATAATAAATAAATATATAAACAAAATAGTAATAATTTAGAGAGCATTGTCCATGTGCCAGGCACTGACTCAAGAACCTCCTCAGAACTATGTCCTTTAACTTCCTCCCACTTACGCCATACCAACACTTACTGTTCTTCATGAGGAAATGAAGCTCAGAGAGTCAGTAAACTCCCCAAGACCCTTCAGCGGATACTGATGGAGCTTCCATTAGGCTTCACAAACACTATTCATCACTGTGTGGCTTCACCTCCCTAAAGGTGAAAGCCTTTCCGAGCCTCCTGAGCCTTATCAAACATCTGGGGAGATGGATTAGATCAGTAACTTACCAGAACCTTGTGCTAAAGGTACAAGAAGGCAATGGAGGTTGGAGGGGTCCCGGGGGAGGGGCAGG
>NW_022196910.1:54113111-54121159 GCF_008632895.1 Mastomys coucha
AGGGGGTGGAGACTGGCAGAGACCATTCACCAGAGAAAGCTCCCAGCACAGTCAGGGACAGATCCCCACAGACTGCGTCTGTCCTGTACAGGGCACCTGGTGAGTGTTTCAAACAGGTCATCGCATTCCATATCCAGAATAGTTCCATGAAATAGGGGATGTGTTCCCTTTTGCCAATTGAGAGACTTCAAGGCTAAAAGTTGCCTGACATTAAACAGATCCAGGTGTCAAAGATTTAAAGAGAAAAAAAATGAACATTTATGAATCTGACTTACAGCCCAGGGTCTTTCTACTATACTACCTCCTCACAAGAAAGAGAGGGGAGGGGAGGAGGGGGAGGAGGAGGAGTGTGGAGGGGGAGGGGGAGGGGAAAGGAATGGGATGGAAGGAGGGGGGGAGGAGGAAGAAAAAGTAAATGCTCATTAAAAATATTCTGGCATAGACTAGTGAGAACTCTCAGCCACTAAAGTTTTGTAGGACACGGGTTCAATTCCCAGAATGCACACATACACATAGTTTAAAGAAGACATGGAGGCACACATTTCTAATCCCAGAGTTATGTAGGGAGGGGAAAGGAGACTCCTGAGTCTTACTTGCCAACTAACCTGACCCTCCTCAGTGAGTTCCAGGCCAGGGAACAGAGCTGGTCTCAAAAAGAAAAAGAAAAAGTTTCCCAAAACTCAAGGTTTGTTTGAGTTGTGCTGGTGCTCGTATTTGATCCCAACATTTGGGAGGCAAAGGCAAAAGGATCTTTGTGAGCTCAAGGCTAGCCTTGTCTACATATTGAGTTCTAGGACATCCAGGACTACTTTGAGACACCCTGCCTCAAAAAAGTAAAAAGTAAACCAAGGTTGTCCTTTGACCTCCACATGAACCAATACATGCACAAACAGACATACATACATACACACACACACACACACACATGCACACACACACACACACACACACACACACACACACAATCTTGGTACCATAAATCCCTGAATACTCCCCAAGCAGCCTGGCAGATTCAATAAGCAGGAGGCCAGCGACTTAAGGCTACCAAACTCAGTTCATAAACCAAATGGAAAATTCAGACCTAATAATTCTAACAGAGAGTTGAGTCCCAGCCAATCAGAAATGGCTGAGCGCCAGCTAATGTGTATCTGTCCATGGAAATGAACCCTGAGCATGCCCAGTTCAGCTCCCCTGAAACTCACTCCCCCAGCGCTCTGTGCTCTCTAGCCTGCTTAGCAGTCTCGGAGCCTTTCCTGCCTTGCGTACTGCCCGTTGGTCACTGACAGTGAAGGGTTTTTCTTTTTAACTGACCACAGCCAGCCACAGCACATCCCGTGGGGAGACCGTCTGTGTCTGGAAATGTTTGTGCAAATGTGAGCATGTGTCAGCTCGTGCTGGAAGGGCTAAGGTGAGATTTTAGACTACCCGACCTCTGGGTACCCTTGGAGCTCAAGATAATATTATTCCATGGAATAATTCTTGGTTTCCATGGAAACACGAGCATTCCCAGAAGTTAAGTGCAGACACAAAATGAAGTTCTACTTAGCACTGGTTTTGTTGCTGTGACAACACTGTACTTCTCTGAAGTCAAGAGCGTTGCCTCGTCACCTTAATTATGCCAGGCGTGGTCCTCGCTCTTTTCAAGGACACACAAGCATTGTTACTAGCCTCTCGACTTTAGCAAACACTTCCTCCAGACAGTTTCTCCTGTTTCCTTGGCCCCACGCTTCCTCTCCCCTCGTCCTGGCTCTTCCTTCTTTGCCTCTTTTCGGGTTCCAACTCCTGCTGCCAGTCTTCACTTTGGAACACGGTTTAGGACTACCTCCCCGCCCCCATATCTGTATGCAGTCCCTGAACCAACTGGTTCATCTCCTGATCTTCGCATAAGCACCCATGAGCAAACAATGCCCACGCTTGAGTCTTCCGCTCTGATACACCTGGGGCCAATGTGCTTGTGTCCAACACACACCTGAAAGCAACCTCGTCCAACCTGAACGCGGAACTTCCATTTCTGCAGCTCTCTCTTTCCGTTCCCGTAATTTCTCAAGACAACTCGTGGCTGTGGCAGCTTTCATCTGCAATCTCCTGCAGGAGGATTGCACAAATTCAAGGCCTTCCTGGGCTGTGTAGTGAGTTCTAGGCTAACCTGAACTCCAGCATGATAACCTGTCTCAAAGAAACAAAATCGAGTTTCCTCTATCCCCATTTATAACGATCCCTTTGGTAGTCCAAAATGTATGTTACAATCAACAATTTCTTTCCATCTCTACTATTTCGTGGCTCACCTGAAGTAGCCCGGGAGCTCTTCATTCTCGTCCAGAGTTGTTCTCCCAGTTTCTATCAGAATAACATCTGACGGCCTCTCCGGGTCCTTACTCACCTCCGCATGAGCCAGTCCATGCCCTGCTCTGATCCCTTTTCTCCTTGGGCCCTGGACTGCAGCTCCCACAGTCCCTTCTTTGCTTCACTCATGCCACGCTGGCTCCAACCTAGTGCCTTGACATGTGTTTCCAATATCCTGGGTGCTAACCTTGCTCACCACTTCAACACCTGCTCCAATGCCCTCCAACTCCCTCCGATGCCCTCCGATGCCCTTCAATTCTTGTGCCCCAAATTCTCAATCGCAATTACCCTGTCTTATTCTCCTCATGGGCCCTTTGCTTTCTTGTCCGTTGTCTTTATTTCCACTGGACAATAAGCTCTAGGGAGGCTGAGACTCCACCCATCTTGTTCATCAGAAACTCACTGCTCAGAGGGTGCTCATTCTCAGTAAATATTTGTGGAAGTCATTCCATGTGTTAAAGTTTTCTGTTCCCCGAGTCCAGCGATGATTTTCTGCCATAACAGGAGTTTAAAGTATTAAAGACATTGGCCTTGGTCATAAGCAAGAGATCACAGAACCTCGAGTGGCCCAAGTCACCCCGATTAGATTTTATCTGTTCTGAGTCTTGTGAATGGCCCTAGAGCAGCGTCACCAAGGCTTATGAGATCCATTGCTTTTGTCCTGCTTTCCCAGTTTCTTAATGTTTTAGTGTGAAAATTTGAATTAAAATAATGAATTAACTGGCTTCTTCCAGGACTTTGTGTGTTTATTCAAAATCTAAATCCAGTATGGCTGTGCATGCCTTTAATCCCAGTACTCGGGAGGCAGCTCTCTGTAAACTGGAAACCAGTCTGGTCTTTATAGTGAGTTCCAAGCCAGCCAAGCCTATATAGTGAGATCCTGTCTCAAAACAACCAAAACTAAGTTAATATCAGTGTGCTTACTTAAAATGCAAATATACCAAGGCAGAATAGTACTATCAATTGGGGCAGGACATAAATTATTCTGTTTATAAAGTCTTATTCTCCTAGAATACTATCCAAAAGTAATGTCATGACTAAACTCCATTTTCATAGAGAAATCCCCACATGGACACCCTCCGCAATCTCTAGTGAGTTTCTGGTTTCATAGCAAGAACGTATTCAGAAATATCCACTATTTCCAGATATTAAAGCAAATCTCATAAGGAGGATTACAGATTAGGTTTACTAACATTGGCAAAGATAAAATAGTCATTGTTAATCACAGCTGTATTATGGGGAAACGACTCCCTTTTGTTGGATCTTAGGTTACCGTTATTCTGAAAGTAGCTTCTGAAAGGTTCCAGGGAACTCATCATAGTCATGATGTGGGAAGACACGTTTTGCCTTCAGTCTCCTATTGCTTCTAGACTGTCCAGTCATCTGTGACTGGATCAATAAGGGCTGCTGGCTCCACAGGAAGAATGCTGCTGTAACAGACAGAAGCACAGACAAGATGAGCATGACAGACGGCAGTGTGTGAGATACTTGCAGAGACAGAGCATCGCTTTGGCCTCTTTACACCAATCTTGCTTCAAAGGGATGCTAGCAGAAGTGGAGGGCAGCCTTATGTGAGGTTGGCCACGAGGGGGAACCCTTTATGCTGTTACATCACATGAATACAGAGAAAACTTATTTCAAGACTAAGTCACCCAGAAGGGCTGCTCATCGTTCTCAGCAAGTCCTTTTGCTTAGTCAGTGGCAGCCGAATGTTTCATTTCTAACTCTTCTAGCAACAATGTAACAATGACTTAGTTTCACTTCCCCCGGATAGGTAATATGCTACATTGCTTAGCACGCACCTCACAACTGTAAACCTTACACTAGACATGAAGGGCAGGGAGACTGCAAGCATTGGGGAAGCCTGAAAGCTCTTGTCTCTAATAATAATAATAATAATAATAATAATAATAATAATAATAATAATAATAATAATAATAATTTTTCTTGAGGAAAGGTACCAGAATAAGATGAACATCAGCACAGCTCTGGAGAAGAAAGGTGTCTTAGTTTGAGTTTCTATTGCTGTGAAAGCACCATGGCCAAAAAGCACATTGGGGAGGAAAGGGTTTATTTGACTTATACATCCATGTTGCTGTTCATCACCTAAGCAAGTCAGGACAGGAGCTCAGACAGGGCAGGAACCTAGAAACAGGAGCTAATGCAGAGGCCAGAGGCTGTACAGGGGTTCTTACTGGCTTGCTTCCCCTGGTTTGCTGAGCCTGCTTTCTTAAAGAGCCCAGAACCACCAGCCCAGGGATGACCCCACCCACAATGGTCTGGGCCCTCCGCCATCAATCACTAATTAAGAAATGCCCTACAGCTAGATTGTATGGAGGTATTTTCTCAATTGAAGATCCCTCCTTTCAGATAATTCTAGTTTTGTAGGTCAAGTTGGCATAAGACTAGACAGCACAAAAGAGTAGAGACTTCTGGCTAGCAGCAACTTGCAAACCATCAATATTACTATAAAATGCCTACAATTGTCTGTTCTTTAAACTCAAAATCCATTGAAAAATCTTCCAACAAGCATATCTGCACACTGGGTTGGCAAGATGGCTTAGCCAGCAAAGCCCTTGCCATGCCAACCTAACGACCCAAGTTCAACTCACAAAACCTGCAGAAAGCTGGGCCCCACAATCTGACACGCCTTCTGACACGCCTTCTGACCACCACGTGAATATCCATGCACACATGGTCATAATAAATAATAATCCTTCCTACAGGAATTCGCACAGCTCTTATTTTCTCTCTTTGTCTGACAAACAGCACAAGGACATGATGCCCTGATATGATGGAATTGTGTGTGTGTGTTTACGTGCATCTGTGGAAAAGGGCGAAAGTCAGCATCCTAGGGTGTGATGCTCAATGATCGCTCTTTATTCAAATCCAGTGTTCGAGTTTCCCCTTCCTCACAGCAGCTGAGTGACACTGGATTAGTGAGAGAAAACACTAATTGTTCACCAGGAGAGCAAATCAGAAAGCCACATTAAGAAGTCGGTAGAGGGGCTGGAGAGATGGCTCAGCGGCTAAGAGCACTGCCTGCTCCTCCAGAGGCCCTGAGTTCAATTCCCAGCACCCACATGGTGGCTCACAACCATCTGTAATGTGATCTGATGCCCTCTTCTGCTATATCTGAAAAGAGTGACTCATATAAAGTAAATAAATCTTAATTTTAAAAAAGTAAAAGTAAGCTGAAAAAGGTATGTGGAGCAAGTCAGTGAGCAGCACTCTTCCATGGCTTACAAAGAAAAGAAAAGAAAAAGATCAGTATAAACAGTTGTCTGTTGTCACTATCCTATTTTGAAAAATGCTGAAACAATACCACAGGAACTAAATCCATGCTCCCATTCAAACCTAAGGCAGGTTTCCTCCTCATTTAAACTGAAAATTCCTCTTTCTGAAATAGAATCTACCTCACATCTCTGGGTCCTATCCTAACCCTCATAAACTCAAGGGGAGGGATGTTCTTAACCATGACCATCATAATGAGCTCCCCTGAACAAAGAAACGCAAACCACATCTTTAATCATTAGACCCGTGTTTCTCAAAACATACGCCACAGAACATACACACTTTGCAATATTGATGGCCATTCTGTTAGAAACAAGGAGAAGAGATAAAGCCAAACACAGAGGTGTGTGGTCCAGCTGTCTACTCCTGGTATTTTAGATCCTAAGATGCTGAAGGCTCCTTCTCCTCAGATTCTAATGGACACTAAGTCAGCATGCTCCAGACATGCTTGTGTGTACATTTGTATTGCAGTACTATCCACAGTAGCCAAGTTATGGAGTCAACCAAGAGATCTATCAATGGATAAATAAAGATAATGGTGTGCAGATCCACAATATAGTTCTATTCAACCATAAAGAAAAACAAAATTATGTTCAGGAAAATGGATGGAACTGGATATCATGTTAATCGACATAAGATACTAAGAAAAGGAGGGGGGAGAGAGAGGGCCCTGAGGGAGGGTGATTAAAGTACATGACACACATGCTTGGAAATGCCAAAAGAAAACCCATTATTTTATATAATCAATATATGTTAGTAAAAAGAAAAATCAAGAGAGAATAAGGATTCTTTAATCAAATAAGTTTGGGAAATATGAACTGTATGAGGTTAATTATATATTTTACTGTAGTTTTTTTTTCTTGGTGGGGGGGGCATTCAACACAGAGTCTCACTGTGTAGCTCTAGCTGTCCTGAAACTCACTCTGTAGACCAAGCTAGACCTGAACTAGCCTGTAGATCCACCTGCCTCTGCCCCCGACATGCTGGGATTAAACGCTTGTGTCACTGCCACCTGGCTGGCAGTAGAATTTCTTAAGAAAACATTATAAAATTCCAGGAAAGAGTTAAAGTTTGAAACTTTTTCCAAAATTGATGAAATGTATCACACTTTGAAAAACAACACCGCCAGGCGGTGGTGGTGCACACCTTTAATCCCAGCACTTGCGAGGCAGAGGCAGGTGGATTTCTGAGTTTGAGGCCAGCCTGGTCTACAGAGTGAGTTCCAGGACAGCCAGGACTACACAGAGAAACCCTGTCTCAAAAAAAAAAAAAAGAAAGAAAGAAAGAAAGAAAGAAAAACAACATCTTTCAGAATCAAGTTTAGGAAGTGATGTATCAAACAGATGTTTAATGTGTATGCTTTGTTTATGAGAATATTGTCCTTTTTGCTTAAATTCATGATTCTTTTGACCCTCTAACAGACAGAAACAGCAACTACCTAATCAGGTTGTTGTGTGACTGAAGTGAAATCAAATATAGTCAGGCACCAAGTCATACAGTCAAATACTGCTGGACAAAGTTTCAGCCAACAGTGGACCACAAAATGCTGGTGAGGTAAGCCTGCTGTCTAAGCACTCATGAGGCCGAGGCAGGAGGATTGTTAACTGATAGCAGGTTTGAATAGACAGCTAGTCTCTGTCTGAAAAAAAGAAAACAAAAACAAAATGACCATATACATAGGAGGCTGAGCCTACTGGATCCTAATGAGCTGGAAAAGGCCTTATTCTCTACTCATAAGATAAGTGCGGGTCTCACCTTGCATGGAAGAAGCTTCTCTTTGCTGTAACAGTGGGAGACCATTACAGGAAACTACAGCCAATCACGACGCAGAGAACAAGAGACCTGACTGTGGCCAGTTCTAGCTGACACCTCCACAACACAATTCTGGCACCTAAGCCTCAGGGATCATCGCAGTAGAGGTGGAAAGATCGGAAGAGCCAGAGGAGCAGTTTTCTGGGGTTTGTGTCTCCTAGAAACGCCAGAGGGGCTGTGCCCGTGAACTCTGTGCCCGTGAACTCTCTACAACGTAGCTGCCTAAGGAGGACGACAGCAATGGGCACGCTAATGTGGAAGGCGGAAAGCTCACAGGACCTCAACCGCAGACAAAGAAAGACTAGCAACTGGGAATACCGAGAGCCAAAGAAATTATCTTCCCCAAGGAAAAGCCTCATAACTGGTTATCCAATGCCAAGTGATCAACTACACTCAGCATACAGGAAACATTGACTGGACTGAGCAGTAGTGTGTGTGTGCGCGCATGCATGTGCGTGCGTGTGGGTGTGCATGTGCGTGTGCGTGTGTGTGTGCGTGCGTGCGTGTGTGTGTGTGCGTGTGTGTGTGCGCGTGCGTGCGTGCGTGTGTGTGTGTGTGTGTGTGTGCGCGCGCGCAAGCGCACGCGTGTGCGTGTGCAA
>NW_022196910.1:54121876-54122101 GCF_008632895.1 Mastomys coucha
CAGACACTCTGTATAGCTTGGCACCTGGGATCAGAACCATCACGTTTGATTCCTGCTGTGGTTCAGAGCCAAGTCAGTCAGGTGGCAATCCCACCCTGTCTGGAACTTTTGCTTTCTTACCTTGATAAATCCCCACCCACCCCTGCCTTTCTCCCACAGTGGAAGATTCGAGAAAAACGCAAGGATCTAAGTACAAACCGGAAGCACAGACTTCCAGACGTCCTA
>NW_022196910.1:54122111-54123654 GCF_008632895.1 Mastomys coucha
AAAAAAACCAAGCCGAAGGACTTCCTAAATCAAGGAACCTAGGCAAAAAGCAATATACCATTTAGGGAAATGCAGACGCTGGAGAGTGCACTAGACCTACATTTAATTTCTAATCTATTTTTGCACCACTGCATGCCAAAGTTGATTCAAATAAATATTTAAATAAAACCTGAGCTGCACAGAGTACTGAGAAAATGACCAGGTCGGGTGTGACTGGAAGCTCATCGGTGGTGCGCGTGCGCCCTCTGCTGCTCGACAGAGCTTCCACCATCTCATTCTCCACGCGGTCCATTTCCGTTCTTTTCCTCTTTAATACTGGGGGCGGGGGGGGGGGCAATGTTATTGTTTTGGTTTGCTTTGCACATAACAAATGGAAATCCGTATTTATACATTTGCTTTGCGTTTCACCCTCATCTCAGAGAGTTTTCATCGACAAAAGCACTCAGAGATTTCTTGGAGGCTGAAATCGTGGAGTATATACTATCCTTTAAATGATAAAATGTCCTGACTGGGTGTAGTGGCACATGCCTATAATCCTAGCAGCTTGGGAGATGGAGGAAGGATGGTGCCTGAGATGTTTCTGACTTTCAGGATGTGGCTGTGGTCATGCATGACTGTGATCCTGCCTCTTTAAAGTAAATAAATAAATGTCCCATAAAAGGCACATCACAGAGATCCAAATTTTATTCATGATATAGACTTTTTAGTCTTCATTTTCAGTGGCTTATTTCTCAAGATTGCCAGATTTAATACTTATAAACATGCCCCATGTGTTTCCATAGGACCTTGTTACAAGTCAGAACTAGAGAGGTGGCTCAGCAGTTTCTAGCACTTGCTCCTCTTGCAGAGGACCCAGGCTCATTTCCCAGTGCTCACAACTGTCTATAGCTCTAGTTCCAGGGAGACCTGACAGTCTCTGTGGGCAATGAATGAATGCAGTGTGTGTACATACACGCTGCAAATGCTAATATACATGTCCTACTTAGGGTTGTTACTACTGTAATGAAACACCATAATAAAAAGGAAGTTGGGGAGGGAAGGGTTTGTTTGACTTACATTTCTATATCACTGTTCATCACTGAAGGAAGTCAGGACAAGAACTCAGGGCAGGACCCTGAAGGCAGGAGCTGATGCAGAAGCCATGGAGGGGTGCTGCTTACTGGCTTGCACATCATGGCTTGCTCAGCCTGCTTTCTTGTACAACACAGAACAACCAGCCCAGCAATGATGCTACCCACAATGGGCTGGGCCCTTCCTTATCAATTACTAGTTAAGAAATGCCCGACAGTCAGATCTTATGGAGACATCTTCTCAACTGAGGCTCCTCCTTTCAGACAACTCTAGCTTGTGTCAAGTTGACATAAGACGAGCCAGCACAACACATAACATCAAAGAAATAAATAAATCTTTAAAAATAATACAAAGTTACCAGGCCTAGTTGCATATACCTTTAATCCCAACACTCAGAAGGCAAAGGCAGCTGGGCAGTGGTGGCGCACACCTTTAATCCCAGCACTTGGGAGGCAGAGGCAGGCGGATTTCT
>NW_022196910.1:54123685-54126635 GCF_008632895.1 Mastomys coucha
GGAGAAGGAGAAGAAGAAGAAGAAGAAGAAGAAGAAGAAGAAGAAGAAGAAGAAGAAGAAGAAGAAGGCAACGACAGCGACAAAGGCAGGTGGATCTCTGTGAAATCAAGACAAACTTGATCTACATAAGGAGTTCCAGGATAGTCAGGGCTACATAGAGGGGCCTATCTTAAAAAGCAATAAAAATAAGTTAACCCAGGTCCAGTGGCACATGTCCAGCCACTTCGGACTATGAGGCAGCAGAATTCCAAGCTACACAGCGCAGTGCAAGGTCAGCCTGCAACAGAGTAAATCCTCTCCGACTGATAAAACACTGAATTATTGAATGAAAAGGGCATTCGCTGCTTATTAAAATTCCTCTGTTACTGCCTTTCCTCTGTTTTGTCTGATAAGCCTACCCCTATTTTCCTGTGACCTCTGAACTTCACAATTAAAATTGTTTTCTCTCATGCTAGTCAGAGCGGTTTCTAAGAATAAAACCAAAGCATCTCTGCCTTTGTTTTCTGTTTATCCTCTCATGTCTTTAACCTCGGGTCTCAGAGTGAAAACTGAACAAGGAGGACCAGCCAGACACAAGACTAAAGTTTCAGAAACTTGTTCTTAAAGTTACTTAATGAAGAAATGAAAAGAACTCTCTCGTTTCTTTATTACAGCTAAGGTATTGTACAAAACCCATATAATCATTTAAAAAGTGGTGGTACATTTAGAAAGAAGAGGACCCTCAAGATGCAGAGCCCTTCAGTCCCGAACCCCCTGAATCACATGTGGGAGCCTTGAAACTCCAGGATGCCCAGCCCCATCTGTTGACCAGTCGTTACATAAGATCCCTGAGTCCAGAAGCTCCAAGAATCCTGTGCTCTAAGGTGAGTGGTGGGGTGGTATACACAGGCAGGAAAGGAATCCACTCCCTTGGGACTGCCAAGGTCCTTCGAGGAGTACTTCTCAACTTTGACTTCGGTGTGTGAATAGAAGCATACCGACTTAGGAGCTTTCAAGTACTTCTAACCAGCTGCTAGCTGTCGTTAATGCTCAGGACCAAGGGTTCCACTTAGACAGCAAGAGCGGGGGGGTGGGGGGAGAGCAAAAAAAGGTAATGTGCTATGCTATGGAGTAATATAACATCTGTGTGTACTGAAATAGCAGATCACAACTACATTACTGTCATAATGTCATAGCAGCTGTAGAAAAGGGAAGGATCGAAACAGGAAGAAAAATATCTTGATAGTTCTTCGGGGGTTCTTGTGCCACCTTCAGTTGCTCTGATGTCTTCTGTCTGTCACTCTGCCCTCCACCAGCAGAAAAAGACTTAGTGCCTGCTCCCCACCTGCTCCTCCAAAAATGCTGCCAGAATTAGGGTGAGATCCTTCTACACCCAGCATCTCAAAGATAGCGGTCATCTAAACCACATAAGCTCAAGTTTTATTAGAAGTTGGTTCGTAGATCATTTCCACCAGGCAATTCTTAACCATTCTGATCAGTCAGAGCTCCAAGGAGCAACTTCTGCAGAGTGTGCGACGGTATGAGGCTGATCAAATCAACCCTGGAAAGCGTAATTGGCAAATCTCCTCATGTGGTTTTGAGAAATTAATCAAGACAGGTCTGGCGGACCTTTGCTGAGTCTCTGGGACAAATGACTCAGTTCCCGATGCAGTTCTAGAGGAAAGGTCCAGCTGCAAATCCCAAGGTGACCCGTTTATCCACTCGGTTGGAGAGTGATGACTTCCGAAGCACAGCTCATAATTCCGCTGGTTTAAAACCAATTTGGTTAATATGATTAAATGAACTATTTGATCTTTTGGGTTCAAAGCCCATCAATTTGACTCACGCGTTAACATTTTAATAAGGACGTAAGCAGCAAGAAGCTCACGGTGCCTTCCAACATTTCGGAGGAGTGAGTTTCCAAAAGTGGCGTATATCACAACACACTCCAAGTCCCCAGCATTACTCATAGGAAATGACACTGCAATATTCTCGCCTGAAGCACTCATTCCGTTTATCGGTGATACCAGTAGGAGAAACTGGACTCAAGCTCCGCTCCCTTCCCCCACCCCCACCCCCAGGCATGGTGAGTGTCAAAGGCATATTTTCTGTTGTCATCTGAATGAATCAGCCAGTGATAATTAATGCGATCAGCCATCGCCTCTCTTCTTGGAACTCACTTATAGAACATCATTTGGGGCCTCTACGACCGACCATCTTCCTTCCAATCCTTCCTCCTCAGACACAATCTCAAATGCTGCTATTCACCCGTGTGTAGTCTTAACACTCCTCCTTCCCTGTTATGCCATACACTGTCTCTTTGTTCTTACATTTCACATATTAGCCATAAATTGATAGCGCTCCACCTGTAATTCCAAGACTGGCCTCTAGAGGCCAAGTAGGATAACTGCCTCCCTATGTGGCTAAGAACCACATATCTTGTAATTTATTTCTCTTTACGCATATGAGTGTCCTATCTGCATATACATCTGCATGCCAGCAGAAGACATCAGATCTTACTATAGAAGGTTTCAAGCCACCATGTGGTTGCTGGAACTGATGAGCAGCCAGTGCCCTTAACCGGTGAGCCATCTCTCCGGCCCCTAATAAACACATATTAAAATTAAATAAAATTTCGTTCTTGCCCCAAACCAGCCACATTGCAGGCATCAGTGCCATGGTTTAGGTGTGGCTTAGGTGTTCCACATCTGTCTATTGAGACTGAGGGCCTGGGGCACAGGCTAATGGCATAAGATAGTGCAGCCTTCAAGAAACAGATATTGGCACAGAAACCCACTTGAGTTACACTCCAGAACTCCATAAAAACACAAAACCAGAAGCCATAAGGTATATGCCAAGGACATGCAGAGAGAAATAGAGGAGAGAGAGCTATAAAGAAATTAAATTATATATGTATATATTACATATATATATATTATATATACATATACATATACATATACATATACAT
>NW_022196910.1:54126645-54140103 GCF_008632895.1 Mastomys coucha
TATATATATATATATATATATATAAAATAGTACAGTCTTTGGAAAGTAGGGGTTACCGGAAGATCCTTACATCTCTGGAGGGCTTGAGGGGTTTTTTTTGTGCAACTCCCCCCTCCCCCAGCCAGCTCTGCAAAGGCTCCTATTATAGGAGCGAACCTAGTGTTAGCTGCCAACTTGTCAGAACCTAGAATCATCTTGGAAGTCTGGCCACGCCATGGATAACTACTCAATTATCTTGAGTGGGAGGTGTAGTGACAATTTTGGTTTGCTTGAAAAACACAGAAAGATTATAAGAATGTGCCCTGGCTTTAGTCGCAGGTGTAGGATACGGGGCTGTTTCAGATTGTCCACTGCTTGGCTTTAGTCGCAGGTGTAGGATATGGGACTGTTTCAGACTGTCCACTGCTGAGGACTATGATTTGCCACCTGTGATTATGTGACCTTTGAGATTTTGGGGACTCTTCAGAGAATAGATAAATGGTAGGGCCCTGAGAAGTTGTGGTGTGTTGGTAGTTGGTCGCTGTGGTTTGTTAAGTAGTCCCTTAAGTAGTCCTGTACAAAGAAGAAACTAAGAAGAAATAGATATCCTGATGGTGAAGATCAAACTTGCCTCAAGGAACTCAATGCCCCTAATTAACCAGAAGTAGTCTAACAGTAACATCACCCCCACACACACACCCTCTATTCTTTTTCTCTCCTATCTAGTGTTAGGAGGTTGAAAGAGTGGAAGAAAAGGGGGAAAAGGTGGAAGAAAGAAGAACCCACAATGTGGCTCAAGTCTGGCTACAGGGAAGACTTACCCACATTGGGCGGCTCTATTCCCCTGGCTGGACTCCTGCATTGCAACACTAGAGAAGGTGAGCAGAGGTGGCCTGTGTTCCTTGTCCTCCATTCCCGACTGTGGATGCAGTGTGGCCAGCTCCATCAAGCTCCTCCTGACCTAACTCTTCCACCATAATGGATGGGGTGAGCTCCAGTACCTCCCTCATGTATTCATGAGGTGTGTTTACACCACCCAATTACTAGGAACAACCCAATAGCTATACACAGAAGTAGAAACAAACAAGTCATGATCTATTTATATCACTGAACTCTCTCTACAAGAAAAGAAAGTTACTGGTACAGGGAGCACAAACATTTAAATAAAAGGAACCTGGTACTAAGAGAGGGCATACTGCTGGGGTGACACACAGCTTGCAGCACTCAGGAGGCAGGGGCAGCTGGCGTTGTGAGTTCTAGGCCAACCTGTCCAAGAGAGAGAGGGTGAAGGAAGGGAGAGAAGAAAGGAGGGAAAGAGAGAGAGAGGGGGAGAAAACATACTGGTGACCCATGTATGTGAAATTCCAGGATGGGCAAAATTAATCTGAAAGAAATCAGAACAAAGGATCCCTGCAGAGTGAAGAGGGAGAAACAAGGATTCCGGGAAGACAGAAATGTCTTGCACCTCCATTATGTTGGGATCACCCACTATAACTTCAGACCATATTTGGCCCATTAGTATATGTGAGGAAATAGAGAGAATTAAAGAGAATTCATTAGGGAGAGTAAGCACTTAAAGATGTCAGGAGAGTTACCACGATGGACTCAGTGGTTAAGAGCACTGACTGCTCTTCCTGAGGTCCTGAGTTCAATTCCCAGCAAGCACATGGTGGCTCACAGCCATCTGTGATGGGATCTGATGCCCTCTTCTGATATGTCCGAAGACAGCTACAGTGTGCTCAAATACATAAAATAAATAAATATTAAAAAAAAAAAAGTGAAGTTGCCATGCCTGAGTGACAAAAGGAAGAGTATTTTCTATACTATTGTTTTTCTCTTCTTTTCTTTTCTAAGTGTCTAAAGTTTTCTACAATAAAGCTTTTTTTTAACTGGCACAAACACAGTCTTTGCTGAAACTTCAACATTAAGCAATGCGGAAACCTCTGTTTTGTTCATTTCTGCCCTTAGGAGAAAGAGAGACCGAGGTGAGCATCAGACAGTGATTTTAGCCTGCAGCTATCAGACCACACGATCTCTACCATCCAACTTCTCTCATGGGGGTAGAAGTATCCAGACAAGACATTACCAAACCTAGTTATTCTCATTAAACTTCTGAGCAACACCCTGAGTATATAATTAATAAATGTTCATTTGTATTGATGTCCTTGTATTTTTTTACCTTTTCCCCAATTTATAATATTTGAACAGCAAGTAAAATGAATTCTAATGTTAATCTGTATATAGGTTTTAAAGATTTATTTATTTTTACTTGATGAGCATTTTACTTGCATGTTTGTTTGAGGAAGGTGAGTGCAATGTCCTCATAAGCTAGAAGGGGTGTGGGATGCCCTGGAACTGGAGCTAGCCACCGTGTGGGTACTGAGATTCAGGCCTGAGTCCTCTGCAGGGGCCTGCTCTCTAGTGCTGAGCCATCTCTCCAGCCCCGGTCTGAATTCATTTCTTGTCATTTTCCTTCTCACCATTGCTGATTCCAGCTTCTTTTGAAACGAAAGCTTTAGAAGCCTTAACAGCAAACCTGGTTCTCCCTGGGATTTTGTTGCTGCTGTTTTGAAAGCATCTTACTACAGAGCCCTGTGTGAACTAGATCTTGCTATCTAAACCAGGCTGGCCTCCAATTTGCTGTGACACCTGCCTCTGCCTCCCAACAGCTGGGATTGCAGGTGTGTACCACCATGGCTGACTTCAGCTGAGATATTACACCTCCCAACAGCTGGGATTACAGGTGTGTACCACCATGGCTGACTTCAGCTGAGAGATTACACCTCCCAACAGCTGGGATTGCAGGTGTGTACCACCATGGCTGACTTCAGCTGAGATATTATAAGGACAAATTTGGCCATTCAGCAGGTACCAAGATTTAGTTTAAAATACAAAGGCTGGCAAGATGGCTGACCCAGTAAAGGTGCTTGCCGCCATGACTAACAGCCAGAAGTGGACTCCCAAGATCTACATGGTGGGAGGAGAGAACCAGATTGTTGCATATTTGATCACACTGTGAACCCAAAGATTGTGCTAGTTACTGGAAAAACTACTGTTTCTAGTAGTGATGTGGCTCAGTCTTAGAAAGCATGTTTACTCAGGCCTGGGGAGATGGCTAAGCAGCTAAGAGCCCTGGCTACTCTTCCCAAGAGGACCTAGGATTCCCAGCATCCGCATGGCAGCTCACAACCATTTCTAACTCCAATTCCAGGGCATCCAGTGTTCTCTTCTGGACCCCATGGGCACTGCATACACATGGTGCACAGACATACCTGAAGGCAAAACACCCATACACATAAAAAATAAATAACAGATCCATGTCTCTAACCATGTCTCTAACCACCATTCTATACTGCCAGTTTCCTATCCTGTGTTTTGAAAAGAAAAAAAAAAAAAAGGAAAGAAAAAGTTAACTCTAAAGTTTATCTGGAAATCACATGAAGAGAAATAGCCTTCTGCCCACTCCAAAAAAAAAAACCAACAAAGTTACTGTGACAGGCATTTTCTCCACGATATTAAAACACGTTGTCTTAACATATACAAATGTGTTGTATTTTAAGAAATACGAAACTATAAAAGTACAATTTTTAAAAAGTACGCATGTGATATGTATACATACATACATACATACATACATACATATACATACAGGCAAAACTCCCACAATGTTGAGATGGGCTGGAGACCCAGCTGAGGTGTCAGAGATGTGCACAGCTCTTGCCAAGGACTTGAGTTTGGTTCCCAGCATCCATGCCAAGCAGTTCCCACCATCTGTAACTCCAGCTCCTGGGGATCTGATGCCCTCTTCTGGCCTCGACAGGCACCTGTTGCACACTGGCACACTGGCACACAGGCACCTGCACCCAACTTAAAGTACATCTTTAAAACACAAGTAAATACTAGAGACATTTAGACACTGGTGAAGTTTGCATAAGCACAGCCTCCATGGAATCCAGCATGAAGGATCCTCAAAAGCTGACAGCACACATGCCACAGAAGGGCTGGTGAGATGGCTCAGTGGGTAGGAGCACTGACTACTCTTCCAAAGGTCCTGAGTTCAAATCCCAGCAACCACATGGTGGCTCACAACCATCTGTAGAGCTACAGTGTACTCACATACATAAAAAATGAATAAATAAATCTTTAAAGGGAAAAAGAAACACCACGTAGTAGAAGACTTTCATTCTTTGCATTCTGACCCTGACAAAATCTCAACAAATGTCCTATGGCCTGACCGTCTGGCTGTCTGTAAATACTAACATTGCCCACCCACCATCACACAAGTGCATCCTTCACATGTCACAACCAAATTTTAAAATAATCTCAGAAGAGAACAAAAGGGCCAAAAAATAAGTCTAAAGTAGAAAATACAAAAATGTCACTTACTTTCTTATGTACTAAATGACTAGCTATAAAGATCCCAGTTCTGCCTTGCAGTTTAAGGCATTCCTCTTTCTGTCCTTTTTGTTTCTTTTTTTGTAGTCAAACACTAAAATCAGCACACTCTGCATTTTATGCATAGAACCTAACTGATCATTTACATTTTATACATTCTGTGCTGAAAAGTCACATGTTCTTCACGGTCCTGACAGACGGCCGCCGTCTTCATATGTTGGAGTAGTAACGATCGCGGTTCTGGAAGTCCCTGTGAGCGTATCTGGCATACGTCTGGTTATGCGGGATCCTGCCGAAGGGCTCGAGGTCATTGAAACAAGACTGGAAGACTTCGTCCACGGCCTTCTGGGCATCTTCTCTGCTGATGTTACGGACAGCCAAGATGGAGAGAACAGCTCTGTCCCGCACACAAGTCTACAGGGAAGGAAAGCCCATGGTTTTAACTTTGTGTGAAATTTAATCATGATATCACCCCATGTTAGCTAGACGTTAAGGTTAATTTCTCCAGGGCTGGAGAAATAGCTCATCAGTTAGGAGCTCCTCTACCAGAAGACCTAGTTTCAATTCCCAGCACCCACAGGAAGTGCACAACTGTCTGTAATTCCAGTCCCAAAGAATCTGACACCTTTACACAGACAGACGTGCCATCAAAACGCTAAGGCATATAAAATAAAGTAAAAATAAGTCATAAAGATTCACTTCTCCTCCTGTTCTTTTATTAATTTCTGCCATTCTAAAAATTAAAATAAAATTAACAAATATAATTCTCTAACCACGGAACATGTCAGTTCACTCTGAACCTATTGAGGAATAAATAAGACCTCCATTTCTCATTTGCTCAGGAATATAACCAATGTTACCCTCTGACACACCAGGCAGTGTCTGCCAAACATGAATTCCCACTTCGCAAAATCACAGAAAGTCCGTAGACAATGTCCTGACTGATCTTGCTTAACTAACTTAAAACACATTTCAAGGGCCTGGAGAGATGGCTCAGTGGTTAAAAGAGCTGCCTGCTGTTCCAAAGGACCTGAGCGTAATCCCCAACAGCATGGCGAGCACCTCACAAACCTCTAACTCCAGCTCCGGGGCTCTGGTGCCCTCTGCTGGCCTCCAAAGGCACCTACACCAAAGGCACATGCCCACACACAGTCACACATGCATGTAACTAAAAATAAAACCTATCTTTTTTAAAAAGTAAAATATACTTCATTTCCACACCTCTTTCATAACTTTTCAGTTGACTGGTGATAGATAAACTTTGTACTATTTATCCTGAGACAACAGGAAACTATTCACAGATACTCAAACTTAAAAGGTGCCTGTTTTCAGGCAGAAAGAAAAATTAAACATCTTTCATAGGTCTCAGTTTTGCTATGAGAATAACTTGTCTAATATCTTGAATCTGTTGGTCCTAAAACTTCCATGTTTTAAGAAATGTAAAGGTTGCCATTCCAATTCTTAGCTTTTAAAATACTTATTTCTCTCTTTTCCCAACTAAAATTCAAAAGAATGTCCATTAAAGATAATTGTGGTGGTTTGAATATGCTTGACGCAGGAAGTGGCACTCTTTGGAGGTGTGGCCCTGTTGGAGTAGGTGTGTCACTGTGGGTGTGGGCTTTAAGACCTTCATCCTAGCTGCCTGGAAACCAGTCTTCTCCTAGCTGCCTTCTGAACAAAAGGTAGAAACTTTCAGCTTCTCTAGCCTCATGCCTGCCTGGATGCTGCCATGCCCCCACCTTGATGACAAGGGACTGAACCTCTAAACCCGGAAGCCAGCCCCAATTAAATGTTGCCATGGTCATGGTGTCTCTTCACAGCAGTAAAACCCTAACTAAGATAATAATCAAAGGAATATCATCTCTTCTCCAAACTAAAATTCCAAAGAATAGTATGTGACCTGCCCGCGACAGATTATCAAAAGTAGGCATGGTGGCCCATGCTTGTAAAACCAAGGCTCAGGAGGCATGAGGACGAAATTCAGGCCAGCCCAGCTACATATCAAATCTGTCTCAAAATTAAAAGTACAAATCAAGGCCTGAGTGGAGACACTCCTCTGTTCCCACCAACTGGAGGCTGAGGCAGGATGAGTATGAGCCCAGGAGAAGAAAACCAGCAACAGGAGACCTCATCTCAAAAAAGGAACAAATGAAAAATAAAGAGTGATTTTGGTGATAATCACCAATATTCTGCTTTCCTAGTTTTACCTCCGCCTCATCCTTCAAGCTGAAATGCTCATGCACCAATGGACAGCGCGAGACACACAGCAAGGCGCTGTCCCCTCTCCCAAAGGCACAGATGTCGAAGCTTCAGAAGACTCAACGCAGACCACAGTTGGCGTTTACTCATCCTTGCGAGGTGGTGGAGGTGCACACCTTTAATCCTAGCCCTCAGGAGGCAGAGGCAGAGAGATCTCTGTGAAGTTCAAGGCCAGCCTGGTCTACAGAGCAAGTTCTAGGACAGCCAGGGCTACACAGAGAAATCCAGTCTCAAAAAATGTCTGCATTAGCTCCTGCCTCCAGGTTACCTGTCCTGACTTCCTTCAGTGATTGACTATAGATATGAAAGTATAAACCACATAAACCCCTTCATCCCTAACTTGGTTTTTGGTCATGGCGTTTCTTCAAAGCAATAGTAATCCAAGCTAAAGCAAATTCATGCCAGACTAGTGGGGTATCGCTGTGAAGGACCTGACCATGCTGTTATGGGGAGGGCTGTGGAAGGACTTTGGAACTTTGGGTAGAAAAGCCATTGAGTGTTGAGGGCTCCGTGAGATGTTCTATAGGAGCCTGAAAGGTAAGAATGTTGAGGTCTATGCAGAAGATGGAGGGAGGCCTGGCTTGTGACACTTCAGAGAGAAGCTTAAAGACTATCAGGACCACTTGCTGCTTTGATTTAAGATTCTGTGGTTCTGGTCAGCTGGGGCTGAACAATTAGCTGTGATTAACAAGAGACCAGAACCACTGAGGTGAAATCTTCTGGGAAGGGTTTCCTCAGAGTCAGAGGTGCAGAGGTGGCCAAAGTTGTACCTCGTGCTGGCAGCCAGACGTGGACATGTGTAAGAGTCACCCAGGTGGTGCTGGTTCTGAAGGCATGAAAGGGTCATGGAGAGCAGCTGAGGCTTGGCACTGTGAGAGGCCAGGAGAGGTCACTTGTGAAGGTGCAGCCTCAGTGGCAGAGGCATCCCCAGGACTGAGGTGTTATGGAGGACGTTGAGACTCTGACATGAATAGCCCAAGGGGAATGAGTGACTGTGAAAGTGCAGCCCAGGTGCAGTAGAAGCACCAGTGTTCCGGGGAGGCCAGAACCACAGGATAGCCTCTAAGAACAGCAGCGGCAGTGGAGTGGAGCCAGCTGCAGCCTGGGAGACAAGCTGTGTGCTGCGGAGGACAGAGCTGGAGACGTGACAAGCTGTGTGCTGCGGAGGACAGAGCTGGAGACGTGACAAGCTGTGTGCTGCGGAGGACAGAGCTCTGGAGGAGATCGTGACTGATTCCCAGGCGCAGGCACTGCACATTAAGCTATTGACACTGCTGGGGCTTTGTTTTGCTTTGTTCAGAATGTGACTGTGCAGTTTCCTTCCTCTAGAAGTAACAAGGTCTTTGGTTTGTTGTTGTTGTTGTTGGAGCCCACAGTTGAAAAACTGAATTTTTAAAAGAGACTGAATTTTTACAGACACTGAACTTTTTTGGTTTTGTTTTTTTCAAGATGGGGTTTCTCTGTGTAGACCTGTCTGTCCTAGAACTCACTCTTGTAGACCAGGCTGGCCTGGAACTCAGAGATCTGCCTACTATTACCTCTTGGTACTGGGATTAAAAGTGTGCGCCTCCACTGTCCAGCCAAAGATCGAACTTTTAAAGTATCTGAATTGGTAAAGGCTGTGCGACTTTTAAGTTTGTAATATGTTTTTCTGGGGAGGATAGTCATTAATCTGAGATCTTGTGGATGAACCAAAAAAGGAAAGATTATGACTTAAAGTATTGTGTGTCAAGTTAACAAGGGGTCAATTGTGTGTGTGTGTATGTGTGTATGTAGATTTTATATATATATGTGTGTGTGTGTGTGTGTATTATATACACATATATATACACATACACATATATATACATTCTTGTGATACACATATATATGTATGTATGTATATGTGTATGTGTGTGTGCATATGTGTGTATATATGTGTGTGTGCATGTGATATATATATATGTATATATATACATATACACACACACACACACACACACACACACACACATATATATATATCAAGATTATTAGGACATAAGGAAGGCAGGCTACGATTTCACTTGGATTCTCTATCTATCCCTGTTGAAATGCATCCCAGAGTTGGAGCTGGAGAGATGGCTCAGCAGTTGAGGGCACTCATTGTTCTTGTGGAGGTCCCAGGTTTGGCTCCCACACCCACATGGAAGCTCACAACCTTGCGTAACTCCACTTCCTGGGAGACTGGTGTATTTTCCTGACCTGCACAGGCGCCATGCAATGAACACAGCACGCTAGCACACACACAAAGCAAGGTCACAGCTCTCTCCTCAGGCAGTCCCCTGGTTGACCATGACTATGAGGCAGAATTAATGTCCATCAATGTGGATGGTACCCTCTTCTCATGGGTAGCTGTTGATACTAAGCATATGTCCTTTCTTTCACTCATGGACACTCTTGGGGGTGGGTGACTCCAGTGGTATGTTTACCTGATGGTGTCGCTTTAATCCAAAACGTAGCCTGAAGAGTTCGTTCACAAGTGAGCAGTCCCCACTGAGGCTTGCAGCTCGAATCTGTCACAAACACAGAGAGAGCAAGTGAGAAGCAAAACAGGCCAACGTTCGAAACTGGGAAAGAGTGGGAAACTACCACGTGTTTCTGAGACTCCAGTGCATCTGACACTTTCCCCTAGATAATTTCTCTAAACATCTGTTAGCAAGGGCACAATCCCAACAGCATGCTATGAAAATCAGGGCACTGAGGCAGGGGGATTTTCTACACTTTACCTGCAGCCTCATGAGCAGCAATAATTTCTTCTGGAACCAAGGGTCAGAGTTGGACCTGGTTAATGTTCGCGATCTCTAGGGGATACAGACACTTCTACAAATTACCGAAGGACTTCAAGAAAGCATCCTTCCAAAGAAGCTTCCATGTGACCCTGGTCACAGCCCGAACGTCAGGCACTCTCAGACCTCCATCCTCAGCCGTGAGTCTCCTCAGGCTCCTGAGTATAAGAGGTTACCTATACAAAGCTCCAAAAACAAAGACTGTTCTAACTGAAGTTAGCCCAGATTTTCTGATTTATGATGGGAACAGTTTTGTTTTGCTTTTTTAAGTGCCCCCTTACATGGTACACCCTTTTTTTTTTTTTTTGGTTTTGTCTTGCTTTTTTGTTTGTTTGTTTGTTTTGTTTTTGTTTTTGTTTTTTTGAGACAGGGTTTCTCTGTATATCCCTGGCTGTCCTGGAACTCACTCTGTAGACCAGGCTGGCCTCAAACTCAGAAATCCACCTGCCATAAAGGCATGTGCCACCACCGCCCGGCCCATGGCACACCCTTAAGCCACATTTTTGTAATTCCCTGCCAAGAGAATGGTCTGTTCCTTGTTGCCTCTCTGTGGAGCTCGAAGCGTTGCACACAGCAGCTACCCACGCTGGGGAGAGGCCCAGTTAAAAGCTCAGGTTTGGTCTACTTTCCAAATAATGAGTTTTAGTTAGGTGTAGTGGGGTGCACCTACTAACTTCAAGAGAAGAAGAAAACAGTCTGCATTATAAACTCCATGCCTGAGATTTGCTAATTCCTCATTATAATTCGTTCACTCCTCAAATAATGAAATCCAAGAACTAAATACACATGTCCTACTAGGAGTATTCGGACTTCTGAGAGCAGCCTAAGATCATTAAGGATAAACACTTTACATTGTGCTCCTGAGGCTAAATGTTTTTGGGGGTTTTTTGGGGGGGGAGCTGTTTTGGGGGTTTTTTGTTTTTTGGGTTTTTTTTTTTTTTTTTTTTTTTTTTGGTTTTTGGTTTTATGAGACAGGGTTTCTCTGTGTAGCCCTGGCCATCCTGGAACTTACTCTGTACACCAGGCTGGCCTCAAACTAAGAAATCCACCTGCCTCTGTCTCCCAAGTGCTAGGATTAAAGATGTGCATCACCACTACCCGGCTGAGGCTAAATGTTTTTGGGTTTTTTGTTTTGTTTTGTTTTGTTTTTTTAAGATTTATTTATTTATCTAAGTACACTGTAGCTTTTTTTAGACGCACCAGTAGAGGGCATCAGATCTCATTACGGATGGTTGTAAGCCACCATGTGGTTGCTGGGATTTGAACTCAGGACCTTCGGAAGAGCAGCCAGTGCTCTTAACCGCTGAGCCATCTCTCCAGCCCGAGGCTAAATGTTTTACTCCAGGGCAAACAGTGACTGAATATGAAGCAAGCAGCCTGGTTAAGAAGCCGGGCAGGCCCAGCTCTGCCGGTGACTGTAGAATCCAAATGAGCATTTCACTTTGCACATAAGGAAGACAAGGATAACTATCATCCTCAACGGACTGTTGTGGAGAGGGAAGGAGAACCAGAGGAGATGGGGACAGAATGGTGGTGGACTCTACCCAGCATGCACTAGGCTCTCAGCTCTACCCCAGTTTGGCAAAAACAAATCCAGGGCTGGGAATGCAGTTCAATTAGCAGGTGTCTGACAAGCATGCATGAGGCCCTGAGCTCAAATCCAAAGCAATAAAAATCAATCATTTATTTAAAAAAAAAAAAAACATACAAGCATCGCATTTAGCTCTTAAGTGTACTTTTCCCAGGAAAAGTATTTGCTATGATTTTATTTTGATGTAAATAGGTCAATACTACTGTTAGGCCTTGAAGATGACATTTATAGCAATTCTACAGGAGACTGCTAAAGTCACAAGTGCAAGGAAAGGAATATGCTTAAATAAGTCTCCTCTGAATAAGAAGCTCAGTGTTCTGAGAAAAATAAATGTCTAAACTCACCTCTGAGCACGCCAGATGTCTGATGTTGGTGAACCACTGGACATGAGCCCGGCAATGATCAAATGCATGAATGAGCTCATGGGTGACGACCCTGCCCATGTGCGCCTGATTCCGGATATTATTCTCACACAAAACAATCTAGGAAACACCAAAATAAGAGAAGTTCACTCATTTCTAAAACCAGCTCCTTTTCTAGATCTCATTTCTCTCGTGCATGGCCACCCACTGGAAGCCTCCACTCAACCTTCTCCCTCACGTCCCCTCAAGTCCCACTTCTGGTGACCTCTCCTCACTAGACCACGCCTGCAGTCCCTTTAAGGATGTGTTCATACACTGCACCCTCTGAGCTGACCACGCCGGTTTGCCTCGGATGCTGCAGCACTGTGGTTCTAAGAATGGGCTTTGGGAAGAAACAGACTTATTTAAAGCATGTTCGGGGCCCTGATAACTTAGCAAGCTGGCAGTTTTTCATATATATTTTTTTTTTCAGCTTTTAGGGAGTAATACAGACATGAGTGTGGGTGGCCACAGAGACTAGAAGAAGCTCTAGAGCTGGAACCCAGAGCTGAGGTTACTGGCAAGCATGAACCACAAGACAGGAGTGCCCAGATGTGAACTCTGGTCCCCTGAAAGAGTTCTAAGTGTCCTGGAGTCATCTCTCTAGGTCCCCAAGCAAGTTTCTTAGCCTCTCTGCACCTCAGTCTCATAAGGAGATAATTACTGTCAGGGAACTGGGAGAGTCCCAGTTTTCTGCTTCTCCACAGGTCTCAGAGCAAGCAGTGAGTGAACACCAATCCCCTCCTGCTAGAACAAAGTTCCCAGGAACCCCGCCCCTGGAAGATGTCAGAAAGAAGAGCAAAGACCAGTGGCATGCTAGGCAGGACCCTGTGAGGACAAGGCAGACATGAAAGGTCCTAATCATGACAGCTGCCTTACTACATGCCTGACACTCAGTAGATGCAGACGCTTTATATGCATTCATTCAACATTAACTTACTCGACTAATACTTGTCAAGACCTAATAATTGACTTATAATCTATTGATGGAAACAAATTAATAAATATTCATCAAAGTGATTAACACACGCAATGGTAGTCCTGAGCAGGTGTGACCCTCCTACAGCTGAGGGCTGATTCTGTCAGACCCCGCCTTGCCACATATAGCCACGCCTCTCTCCAACCTCCTGCTAATAGCCCCACCTCTACAAGTTCCTGTTACGCCGGAAGTCCCGCCTCCAGAGACTGAAGATGAAGCTGCTGATTGGGCCAAGTTGCTGAGGGATTTGAGGGAGGGGTTTTGCTTTATCTATCTGTTTGCTTGTAACAAGAATTCATTAATGATCGCAGACCGAAAGCACACCATGTGTCGGTCTTATTTTTTTAAAACCCCTTCCCACATTTCTGGTACCCTTAATTTTTTTCAGGTCTTGACTCCCATTCGCAGACAATCCATTCGTAGGTGTGGCTGCAGGCAGCTACAAACGGGTACAGGAACACCAGGCCTGATCTGGAGAGCAGAGACTTCTTTGTAGCAGGAATGTTTCAATTCAGACCCTGGAGCAGGGCCGGGGCGGGGCTGGGGTGGGGCGGGGCCAGGCGGAGGTGTGGCCCAGTTGGTAGAGTGTTTGCATAAGCACTCACCAGGCCCTGGGTTCTATCAACCAGAATTCCTCCAGCCAGGCATGGCAGACCACCACTCGGGAGGTAGAAGCAGGAGAATCAAAAGTTCATGGTCATGCTCAACTATACATTGAGTTCAGGTCAGCCTGAGCTTTAGAATCTGTCTCAAAAATAACCAAATAGGGCTGGAGAGATGGCTCAGTGGTTAAGGGCACTGGCTATTCTCCAGAGGATCTGAGGTTGTTCTAGCACTCACGTGGAAGCTCACAACCATCTGTAACTGCAGTTCCAAGGGATCTGACGCCCTCTTCTGGCTTCTGTGGGCAACAGACACATACATGGAGCACAGACATACTATCAAAACAACCATGCAGATAAAAATGAAAAATGATTTCGCCGGGCGTTGGTGGCGCACGCCTTTAATCCCAGCACTTGGGAGGCAGAGGCAGGTGGATTTCTGAGT
>NW_022196910.1:54140261-54149753 GCF_008632895.1 Mastomys coucha
ATGAAATTTGAAAGACAGCAGGGTTGGGAAGGAGTTACCTGAGAGGGATTGGGGGAGGGGGGAGGAAGAGAAAGGGAAAATGATGTACTATATTCTCAAAAGGCAACTATTTAAATCAAAAATTAAAAATTTGTTTTAAGAGTAAAATAGAGAGCTGAGGAAACAGAGGAAAGGGAGCAGGGACCACGTGTGCAAAGGACAAAGGGGACTGGACGGAGAGAACTCACAAGAAGTGAGAGCGGAACCAAGAGCAGGAGCCAAGGGACCGAAGGCTGAGCCAGGCTGGTGAAATCGGCTGAGGCTGCACCACACAGACCACACAGACCCTGTCTACTCTATAGCAGTCAGAAGCCTCCAGGAGAACCGCTGAACCAGGGCATGCTTTTGTGTTTACCCTTAAAAGTACCCTGCCAAAATAAGTGAGAGGTGACCAAAGCTGTGTTCAGAGAAACTAAGTAGAGGCCCTAAGCCTAACCTTGATCCTAACTCTAACCCCTCTAACCCTAACCCAGAGCCTACCCATGACCATGACCCTAATCCTAACCCTAACCCTAACCATGACCCTTAACCTTAACCCTAAGCCCTCTAACCCTAACCCTGACCCCGACCAAGACCATGACCCCAACCTTAAGCCTAACTATGACCCTAACACTAACTCTACACTTAACCCTAACCAACTCCTCTAACCCTATCCCTAAGCCTAACCCTAACCCTAACCATGGCCATGACCCTGTTCTGTGCATGCTAATACCCCGCAATTCTGAGCCACCATCCCACATACACTAAGACCCTGAGATTCTGAGCCACCATTCCGACCCTAATCCTAATCATGACCCTGACCCTGACCCTAGCCAACATGGTATTCTAGGCAAGAGGAGGAAGACAGCATTTTTAGGCAAGAATGGCAGGAGCTAAAAGATAATTTAGGAGTTAAATTGAACAAAATTTGAGTTAGAAATAAGGAAGGAAGCAAAAGTACCTATAAATGTGTAAATTCTATAAGTGAGATGTCTAAAATCAAGCTGAGCGTGGTGGGTCATTTATGTGATCCCAGAACGTAGAGCTGGGGTACATCGTCTCAGCTAGCCTGAGCTATATAGAGACCAGCCTAGGCTACACCAGGCTTGTGTCAAAACAAAAACAACAACAACAACAACAAAAACATATTGGATGAACAATCACCAAGGTGAACTTGGACACACAGGGTCTAAGGCGCTTTTTCTTAAATATGGGGGTATCCATGAACTACATTTTTTTTTAATTTTTAAGATGTACGTATTTATTTTATGTGTGTAAGCACACTGTAGCTGTCTTCAAAGACACGCAAAGAAGGCATTAGATCCCATTACAGATAGCTGTGAGCCACCATGTGGTTGCTGGGAATTGCACTCAGGACCTCTGGAAGAGCAGTCAGTGCTCTTGACCGCTGAGCCATCTCTCCAGCCCGGGGTCTAAGCTATCTGTAAGACAATCCAAGTGGAAGTGGAAGCGAACACTCAAATACACAGGCAGAACACTCAAAACAGAACTCTGACTTCACCGGGCGGTGGTGGCGCACGCCTTTAATCCCAGCACTTGGGAGGCAGAGGCAGGCGGATTTCTGAGTTCGAGGCCAGCCTGGTCTACAGAGTGAGTTCCAGGACAGCCAGGACTATACAGAAAAACTTTGTCTCGGAAAAAAAAAAAAAAGAACTCTGACTTCAAAGAGAAATAAGACCCCCCTCCGCTGAACACAGAAGAAGAAAGGGCTGCGGGGCTTCAACATTCAAGGGTGGAAGAGAACATCAGCAAAGGAGCAGCCAGGAGAATGTACATGAAACCACTGTTCCGCATACATATGCTCTGAGGCTGAGGATCCAAGCCACTGTTCTGAGCATGCTAATACCCTGCGATTCTGAGCCACTGTTCTGTTCTGCGTTCGCTAAGACCCTGCGATTCCGAGCTACCATTCTGTTCTGTGTATGCTATGACCCTAAAATTCTGAGTCACGGTTCCACATACGCTATGACCCTGCGATTCTGAGCCATGGTTCCACGCTATGACTCTGTGATTCTACTCAGACTTGTATCTCGGAGACACTTGCAAATATCCCCAGGAGGGAAGGTTCAAGAATATCTGTAGCATTACCTCGCACAATTACCAGGTTAGAAACAGTATGGGTGAGCTCTGATGCAAACACAGGGGAACAGTATACAAGTGAAGCTAAGTAAACCAGTGAGGGCCACACAGTAGCATGGAAAATTTCACAATGATGAGCCAAGCAGCTGACTTACAGGGACTACTTTCTGCAGGATTTTATATTTCACAGAACCACAAAGAATGTGTTCAAAACACAGTCCAAGTAACTCAGAGTAGTCCATGTATGAAGCAAAAAGCCAGCGACTACACAATATGCATGCGTGGGTGGGTGGGAAAAGCACTCCAGAGAAGCAGGAACGATACCCATAGTATCCACAGTACCCACAGTACCCACAGTACCCACGGTACCCACGGTACCCACGGTACCCACGGTACCCACGGTACCCACAGTAACCACGGTACCCACGGCACCCACGGTACCCACAGTACCCACGGTACCCACAGTGGGGTAAGGCTGTGACTCAAGATGACCACACGGTTATCTGCAGTCCTGAGCACGCTCCACTCCTCACATCTGCATGGTAGGTAGCTACATATGCAGGAGCTTCCCTGTTACTGAAAGTGTACTCACAGGCTTTCTAATTTCCTGGGTAAATGGAAGACTTCATAATAAAAAATGCAATTTAAAATAGGATGAAATAGTGCATGACTGTGTTTAACACTGCCGAGAGTTTAAAGTTCAAAGCGTTCACTCTGTTTTTTTTCCTAAGATGGGATCTCTAGTCCAGCTGGCCTAGACTAGGCTGAGGGGGGCCTTGAACTTCTGATCTTCAAGCTCCAACTCCTGAGTACTGAGATTACAGATATATGCCACCAAGAAGGGATTATGCAGTATTACGGGCTGGGTTCAGGGGTCCAGGTAAGGCCCATGTAAGAAGCTAGATAAGGTCTTTACCAAGTGAGCTACAGCCCCAGCTCTCAAAATACTCACTCTACTTAATCCCTGCAGAGGAGTAAGTAACCTAAAATCACTCTAAAATCCACAGTGGTCACCCATAATTATTGCAGAGAGTATGAATAACCAAATATTCATTAAATTATCCAGCAGAAAACAGTCAAGTGGGGTCAAATGTCGGTTATATATTCAAACTAGAAAGTTACATACACTACCCTCAACTACCTTGGTCACAACACCTAATCCACCTGTCAACACCGTCAAAACTCTCCAGTAACTTAAAACTCACTAGTGGGTTAGGCACCATTAGAAACAACTTTATCACGGATAACTAATTTAATTCTAATCACAGACTAAAAAATAGATGCAGTCATTATCGACAGCATGAAAAGAATCTTGAGTCCTCCACTCAAAAGTTACCTTATGTGGTAGTACTCCATACCCCAACATTCACGGCTGCTGACCACACAGCTCACATCTGTCTGCAATTCTCCACCACTGTTTCCCACGTGGTGTCCCCACCCTCTGGCCAAACTACACAGCTTGCTACTCCTCAACAGGCCTGTGGGTTCCTACGGTTTTGGTTAGCAGCATTTGCCTTCTTTTTGCAGAGGCTGTGTAATCTAGCTGTCAATCAACACCTCACTGTCCTGTTGTGGTAACCATGTGCCACAGTTTGGACCTGACCGACCGGAGACCTTCCATCGGCCTAGGAGCTAAAGGAGCAGCACCTTTTATTTTCTTTGTGTGTCTATGTGTGTTTTGTCTGCATGTATGTCTGCCCACCACATGTATGTCTGCAGGGGCCAGAAGCGGGTGTTGGATTTTCTGATGGTTGTGAGCTGTCATGTGGGTGCTGGGAACTAAACCTTGCCCTATGGGAAAGCAGCCGGTGTTCAGAACCCCTCTCTCCTGCCCCAAAGGACGGGTTAACCTGTGTCACTACATAAGTGGTACCCAGTGGAAGGCAGTTAAATCACTGCCTATGAGGGGCTATTGTGACATTGATGGCAGTGTAGATAGTTCCCCATGGCACACACCAGAGGCAATGGGTCACGTGACCACGGACTGAAGCCATAGTAACTCTTGCCTCCGCCTAAGTCCAATTTCTCAGCTGCCTGTTACAGCCACAGAAAGTGACCACAGCGCAGTATTCTAACCTGACTCACATTTCTCACCACTTGAGTTCGGGTCTCACCTCCTTTGGAAGAGCAGCACTCCTTAAGAGTAAGGACCAGGACAGATCCCACTTTAAAAGTCCCGCGCTAAGACTGCCAGACAGGATGGATGGTGTGTGAAAAGTGTCCGGCGCATATCGGAAGGGAGAGACGGGGAAGGGAACTCAGCAGAGAAACGCACCTGAGATGTAGATGCATCAAAGCCTCCACTGACGTTTCCATCACAGACTTCGCAGGAAAAGTGTCTCCCTCTGTTCACAGCACTGGAAAGGACGGAGAGACATGAGCAGCCCCTGCCAGGACACCCGGGACTGCACAGCACAGCCCTCTCTCATCACCATATAACACGGACACAACCCAGCTGTCTCATCTCTAGACTAAAGGAGATTGTCTCTCCAGAGTCCGTATACTACCTCAGATTCCATGAGGATCCATCAGGCCACTAGATCCTGCCTAGGACCGCATCCATCACCTGCCTAGGACCACAATGGAAAGACAGAGTTTCCGCCCTTGGGCCAGAGTGGTAAGAATGAGATATCAGAAGCTCTCGCCTCTAACCTCCTCGTCGCTAACATCTGGAAGCCTCCTACTAACTAGTCCAAGCCAAGGTCTCCTCACCACAAGGCTGGAGGAGTGGAGAGGCCATGTCTAGTAGCAATTACTTACAAGACAGACTGTGGGTATGGCCTTTACTAATATTCAGAGTGAACAGCAGTGCCAGAGACTGAGCTGGGACAAAAGACAGCAGGAGAAAACAAGGTCAGCGGGAGAGCACACGGCCCACCACTGTTGACGGAGAAGCCTGTGGTCCCAAGCGAGAAATCCCAAGTATAACAGCTCTGCTCCTACTGGGGGGAGGGAGGGCTTCCAGAAATAAACAGTGACTTTTTAAAAAAGATTTACTTACCAACCTGAGTGTTTCATAGCATCAAGCAGAAGTTTGACATACGGATCTACAACGATATTAAGGATGCTCATTAGAAAATATAGCAGCAACTAGAGCAACCAAATAGCAGCATTGCAAAATAAGTCACAGCATTGCAAACTAAGTCACACCATCCTAAACCAGATTCCAGAACGGGAATAAACATGTAAGTTAGCACCAATTCAATCAATACTTGGTGAAACAGGAGCATAAATACAAATACTAAGATGGTTCCCCACATTCGTCTTTATAAAAGGTTGGTTTTGCTTAACTGACTAAACTCTTCACATTACAGCTTGTGTTAGGAGACCAGGGGAGGGGCATCCTGGGCCACGGTTAGAGAAACAAACCAAGGAGAGTACCTAGGCTAGAGGCAGGCAGCGCCCACACTGTGCTCTGTGGTAACATCATGCCTCACAGAGTACCACACCCCAATGGGACCTGCCAACCAAAGTTCTTCAGTGAGGGTTGGCAAGCAGAAATGTGAGTCTCTGGTCAACAAGAGAGAAGAAAGGTGGCTAAGGAATTGAGCCCAGTGGTAGGGCCTTGCCTGGTAAGCAGGAGGTTTGGGTTCAGTCCTCACCTCTGGGAGGGAGGGAGGGAGAAGGGAGGGAGGGAAGGAAGGAGGAAAGGAGGGAGGGAAGAGGGAGGGAGGGAGGCAGGCAGGCAGGCAGAGACAGGCAGGCAGACGAGTGAGCTAAAAAGATGGCTCAGTGGTTAGTAGCACCTGCTGTTCTGGCTGAGGACCCAGGTTGAGTTCCCAGCACCTGCAAAGTAGCTCACAGGAATGCAGATAGTGCACAGACATACATGCAGGCAAAATAATCACACACAAAAATAAAGTAAAGAAAAAGAACTTTTAAAAGACAGTAAAGTCTTTGATCAGTTGATTATTAAATTATGACCGATTCATGCCGGGCAGTGGTGGCGCATGCCTATAATCCCAGCACTTGGGAGGCAGAGGCAGGTGGATTTGAGTTCGAGGCCAGCCTGGTCTACAGAGTGAGCTCCAGGACGGCCAGGGCTACACAGAGAAACCCTGTCTCAAAAAACAAACAAAAATTATGACCGATTAAACTACAAAACGGTAACTATTTTTTGGAGACAAATACATTTCAATCTTACTTTCCTAAGTAAATCTGTGGTAGACAGGCAATCTATGCGGATGCAGAGGTGCAAGGCAGGCAGTCTCCCCAGACTGGAGATAAATTGCTCCGTAGGAAACAGTGGGCCTGCCTGACCCGCGGCAATAATAAACCTCTTAGTTATCACAGGCTTCTTAGAGAATATGATGAAGCTAGGAATCTCCCTAGAAAAATGGACGTAGGTGCATAAACACGAGGGTTTTCAAAAGTTTCTAGTCTAGCATTCGCCCCTGTCCCTACTGCAGTGAACGAAGGGTAAAGAATACCCCACCCCACCCCCGCCACACACACACACACACACACACACACCCCAGGGAAGGAGTGCACAGCCAGAAGTAGAACTGCCTTATTAATGGAGTTATTTCCAGCTCTCTCACCTGCACCCTAGAGCCCGTGCAGCTGCATAACTTACATAAGAAACTAGTGTGACCCAGAAGGGCAGACGCCCAGCCCTGGCCTTCACAAGCGCCAGTGGGGCGGGGGCCCACGCCCTCTCCCGCCCACTCAGCTCTGGGGCGGCAGCGCAGCCGAGGATCAGTGAGTGGGGTCCCGGCCCTTCCTCGCCCCCGGGTCCTGTGCCACCCCGACCCCAGCCTCCAGGTCGCGCGGCTCCTACTTGTCTCCAGCGTCTTCTGGAGCATGAGCGGACAACTCTGGTCCCGGGGGAAGAGGCTGGAGAGGAAGCCCTGCTGGGGCTTCCCGCGAGCCGGCGGCTCGGGCGAACCCTGGCCGGAGTCCGGTCGCTGCAGCAGCGGATCGCCCGCCGCAGGGCCTGGCTCGCCGCCGCCCGGAGCTCCTGCCATGCGGCCCGCAAGCCACCTCCGGCCCGATTGACCTGGGACAGCCGCTTCCGTCGCTGGCGTGGAAGAGAAGCGGCTTGCAGCTCGGGGGCGGGGCTTTGGTGGGCGTGGTCGATGGGCGGGGCGTGGTGAGTAGTGCCTTGTGGCTGGCCACTAAGTTCCCTTCTGCATGTCAACCATCCTCCCACTCTCTCACCTGCTGTTTCTCTCATTCCCGCTACCCACTCAGACCGAATTCAAGGCAGTGTTTTCAGAAACGCTTGGAAACAATAAAGACTGGTTGGTCTCATCAAAATGTGGCTCATCGGGACCCATTCATCAACTCTCCTCTTGCCCCAGAAATAACTTATTATAAGATACACCCCTCACTTCTACAGCATATACGCATATACCTCAATTCACACTGTGACGTCTGTCTCGAAAGCCTTTTCCTCAGTTCCCATAATCAGAGCCCAGATTAAGTTTATCTATTCCCCAGGGCATTACCCGCACGCTTACTCAACATTAATGTTGCCTGATCTGCAGTTCAAGACACTTTGTTCGTGTTAGTGCTCTCATGACAGACTTCCAGGTTTTACTTAGTGTGTGTGTGTGTGTGTGTGTGTGTGTGCATGCGTGTGTGTTTCTTTCCTCACTAAATTATTCAGCTCAGCTCAACACGGCTAAACACCTGCTGCCACAGGCCAGGCAGGATGATGGAGTCTCAGAAAAAAGGGACAAATGAGAAACTTTCTGAAGTTGAACCATAGCATATGTTTTACGTAGGAAAAATGTCTGAGAAAAATAGGCGAGCAATGCCTCGTGAACAGCACTTAGGGGTCACGGTGCTCAGTAAGCATGAGTTGAACAGGAAGCCGAGGACATTCACTCGCTTGAAACACTATACAAATATGACCACCTGCACTTACAGACTAATAAAGCCATAAGCCAAAAATTAGATTCTTTTTATGGAGCTCCACTTACTTACATTATTTCCAGTCCTCATTACAACCTTGCTAAATAGTATCAACCCTAATTTGCAGATAGAAGTGAGCTCAGCAAAACTAACTTATCCAACAACAAAAGAAGGCTGAAGGTGTGAGAGTGCTTGCCTGATGTGCATAGAGTGCTGGGTGCTACGCCAAGCACCGCATCAGCAGACAGTGACAAAACAACACTGGGGAGGTAAAGACAGGAGGATCAGCGATTCAATGTGATCCTCAGCTACACAGCAAGATCAAGGCCAGGCTGGGTGACATGAGACTACATCTAAAAAAATAAACAAAAGCAAGTTAGAACGAGACTGGAGAGATGACTTGGTGGAGAGCAATTGCTCTCACAGAAGAGCTGGGTTCAGTTCCCAGAGCCCACATAGTAGTTTATATCCAGAACTCCAACTCCAGGGGACCCAGTGGCCTCTGGGTGTCTTAGGTTTTCTCTGCTGTGAAGAGGCATTGTGACCAAGGCAAGTCTTATAAAGGAAAGCATTTAATTGGGGCTGGCTTACAGTTTCGGAGGATTAGTCCATTGTCATCATGGTGGGAAGCATGGATGAGTGCAGGCAGACTTGGTGCTGGAGGAGCTGAGAGTTCTACATCTTGATCTGACCGCAGCCAGGAGAAGGCTCTGGATTACACTGACCAGACTTGAGTGTGTATGAGACCTCAAAGCTCCACCTTCACAGTGACACACCTCCTCCAATAAGACCACAACTCCTCCAATAAGACCACACCTCCTCAAATAAGACCACACCTCCTCCAATAAGAACACAACTCCTCCAACAAGGCCACACCTCCTCCAATAAGACCACACCTCCTCCAACAAGACCACACCTCCTCCAATAAGGCCACACCTCCTCCAACAAGGCCACACCTCCTCCAATAAGGCCACACCTCCTCCAACAAGACCACACCTCCTCCAACAAGGCCACACCTCCTCCAATAAGACCACACCTCCTCCAACAAGGCCACACCTCCTAACAGTGCCACTTCCCATGGGCCAAGCATATTCAAACCACCACACGAAGCAGCAGTGCAGGCAAAACACTCATACACATAAAACATAATATATATATTCATATATTTATATATATATATACAAACTTTTTGTTAGAAAGGTGAAGAATGAGCTTGTGGAAACTGAGTCATTCAAATATTCAAATTCAGCTTGGTTAGTCTGGAATGCTAGAGAAAAGTTAGAAAAACATGTTACAGACCAAACCTGTTGTTCTACTTTGTTTCTCTGTTATGTAACCAAACACTGACAAGAAACAACCTGGGAGGGGTTATTTCACCTCTCAGGGTGTAGTCCATCATCAAGGAAAGTCAAGAACTGAGGAAGGAACAGAAGCCGACACCTCAAATGAACACCACTTACTGACTGTGCAGGAACACCACTTACTGACTGTGCAGGAACACCACTTACTGACTGT
>NW_022196910.1:54150093-54155894 GCF_008632895.1 Mastomys coucha
TTACTGACTGTGCAGGAACACCACTTACTGACTGTGCAGGAACACCACTGACTGACTGTGCAGGAACAGTGTTTACTGACTGTAGAGGAACACCACTTACTGACTGTAGAGGAACACCACTGACTGACTGTGCAGGAATACCACTTACTGACTCTGCAGGAACACCACTTACTGACTGTGCAGGAACACCACTTACTGACTGTGCAGGAACACCACTTACTGACTGTGCAGGAACACCACTTACTGACTGTAGAGGAATACCACTTACTGACTGTTCAGGAACACCACTTACTGACTGTGCAGGAACACCGATTACTGATTGTGCAGGAACAGTGTTTACTGACTGTAGAGGAACAGCACTTACTGGCTTGCTCCCACGGCCTTCAGCCTGGTAATCTACTTCTCTTGTTGCTTTATTTCATCTTACTTTGTTTTGTTTTGAGACAGGCTCTCACTATCTCAACCAGGCTGGCTCAGAACTCTGCATAGACCAAGCTGATCTCAAACTCACAGAAATCCACCTGCCTCTCCCTCTGTAGTTCTGAGATTAAAGGCATGTGCCACCATACCCAGGTCTCAGCCTGATTTCTTATACAACTCAGGACCACCTTCCCAGGGGTGGTACCACCCGCAGTGGGCTGGGCCCACAGACTTGGCTCCAGGCCAATATGATGTAGGCATGTCCTTAACTGAGTTCCCTCTTCTCCGGTAACTCCAGCTGTGTCAAGCTGACAATACAACTTACCAGCACACCTAGAAAAGGGTTGAGAGCAACCTGAAATATTACTCAGCTACATGGATGAGCAAAAATGCAAATCAAAAGATGGAACTAAAATGCAATATTATTCCAAAAAACATGTTTCAATACTCATTACTAAAGAAACAGGAAGAAGCCGGGCGGTGGTGGCGCACGCCTTTAATCCTAGCACTTGGGAGGCAGAGGCAGGTGGATTTCTAAGTTCGAGGCCAGCCTGGTCTACAGAGTGAGTTCCAGGACAGTCAGAACTACACAGAGAAACCCTGTCTCGAAAAGCCAAAAAAAAAAAAAAAAAAAAAAAAAAAAAGAAACAGGAAGAAAAAAATGTATACCAAAATTTCAGTGGGGGTATGTGTGTGTGTGTGTGTGTTCTTGAAAGCCAGGGTATTCTTGTGCCACAGCATATATGTGGAGGTTGAAATACAGCCTCAGATGTCCACACTACCGCCTGAAACCTTAGATGTGACCTGCAGATACAAACTCAGGTACTCACGCTGACACCTCAGGGCACTGCCCACTGGGCCATCTCCCTGGCTCCTAAACTTCCTAATGTCCTACAAAAATCGTGCATTACTTTATAAATCACAAAGATTAACTTTAAGGGGCTAAATGGGCTTTCAATGCCACGTGCATAACTTTACATATAATTTTACCTGCAGGGGGAAAAGCAAAGGCACTCTGTAGAAGTAAGAAAAACAGAGAAGTAAAAATCTAAAAAAAATAAAAAAAAAATTTAAGTACTCTGAAATGTGGGGAAGTAAAAATAGAAATTGGTTAAAGGATAAATACCACAGAGAACAAGAGGGCCAGGTGTGGAGCGTAAAAGTTGGTTCTCAAAGAGGAGGAAGAGGTGGAGGAGGAAGAGAATGTCTCTCTAAAACTTTTCATTTCCACACTACAACAGTAATTAAGAATGAACAGGGCAGAAATTGATTAAATGTCCAGGAAGAGATATTAATATACACATGCAAGTATTTAGTGTTTTGTATTGTTTTAGGCTTTGTTGTTGTTGTTGTTTGGTTTTTTTCAAGACAGGGTTTCTCTTTGTAGCCCTGGCTATCCTGGAACTCACTCTGTAGACCAGCCTGCCCTTGAACTCAGAGATCCCTCAGCCTCTGCCTCCCAAGTGCTGGGATTAAAGGCGTGGGCCACCACTGCCCAGCCTATTTAGTCTTTTTAAATTAAATATGTTCAATTTAAATATATTCACTATTTTTTACATTATAAAATAGCACTACTAGTTCTGTTTTGAATTTGTATTTACTAACTGCATAAAAAGAAGACCCCTTCAAAGCAGTCACAGTGGTTGTCTCTGTGCAGACAGGACAGGAGCGGGGTGGGTTATTTTGTGCTTTTCATTTTCTAAAGCAAAAATAACTTTTAAATAAATCTCGGCAACAAACTAAATTGCATATAATTTTAAGCGTTTGGAGCCTTTTAACATTTAATTCCGTTTTATAATTGACAAATAAAAATCCTTTATATGGCTGGCGTACAGCAAATGATTTTACACTGCAGAACTGAGTCAAGCACACTTTAGGGAGTGAGGAGTATGGTCTGACTTTTTGATTCAGGACTTTTACTTTTTTTTTTCTTAATGTTAACCGGCAGGCTAGAGAGAGGGCCCGGTGGTTAAGAGCACTTGCTCATTTTACAGAGGACACAGGTTCGATTCCCAGAACCATAAGGTGGCTCACAACAGTCTATAAGGCTATGGTCAGAATTCTGGCACGCTCGGACACACCAGGGTCCAGACAGCAGAGATCAGGGGTCAGGCCACGCCCCTCGCGGTTGTTTTGTAACTAACATCTGATCCACTTATAAAGCATCAACAAAAATTCAGGGAAAGCATAGCATTTCCTTATTTTGCTAATAACTCCGAAGGTCCGTCCGGAGCGAATCCCACCGCCCTAGCGCTGCGCACGAAACCGCCACACGCGGTCCACCAAGCCGCCTGCCAGTACTCGCTTCCGGATGGAGCCCCAGCACCGGAAGTACGCAGGCGCGCGGAATTTTGGGAAGAGTTGACCCGGCGCTTTAGCTGTTACCAAGGCAACCGGAGGACAGACCGAAAGGCGGAGAACTTTGCATCTGCTGGTACCTTCTGCTGTCTCTGCCTCCTTTTTCAAAGTATAAGTTGAGGGTTTTTTAAAGTTACAGGCCAACGTGTTCTAATGTAGAGTATTCTTTTTTCAACTGAGCAAGTTAAAAAAAAAAATCGTTAGTTATCCAGCTACCCAGAGGCAAAGTAAAATTTTCATTTATTACCCATCATGGTCTTTTCCTCCTCATTTTGGGAAAGAGGTGAGTTTTGTGGGCCAAGGGAAAACTATTCATGTGTTAAATTTCAAAAATCCATAGAATTTAGTGGGAAAAAGGTACAGGATTAGAGGACCAGAGTTTATGGAAATGAGAGAACAAGCCAAACTGGGTCTTGATGATACATAGTTAGGAGTGAATCACACAAATACTAGAAAATGAACTGACCAGGAATTAAGGATGTGTGGCTCTCCTTTAAACCTTAAAGTTGTGGTGGTACATGCCTTTAATCTCAGCACTCAGGTGGCAGAGGCAGGTGGATCTTTGTAATCTCTACAAAGCCAAGTCCAGCACAGCCAGGGCTACACAGAGAAACCTTGTCTCAAAAAACCAAAAGGAGGAGGACGAGGAGAAGGAGGAAGAGGAGGAGAAGGAAGTAGAGGAGGAAGAGGAGGAGGAGACATATTTCTTATTGACACCTTTAAATCCCTCTTGTTTTTCTTTTTCTTTTTACAATATTTAGTCCTATAGTATAATGAGTGTTACATAATAATAGGCTCTCTTCATCCCTCTTAGGAAATAGCTCCTAAGTCAAGAGAATCCAGATTGAATCAGTAAGTTTGGAGAGGAATTTGAGCCAGAACAGCTAAGTTGAACCAGCTAGCCAGAGTTCAGAAAGAGCTAGAAAGGATGAGCTTATTAGGCACTAAGCCTCCATGATTACAATTACATCAAGAAAATAAAATAACTTTTATCCTGACTTAAATGAATATATCCAAAATCATTATTCCAGTCTATACATCCTAAAATGTATGCATTACCCAAATTTCAGGTAGAGTTCATGGATCTTAAACAATTTGTGTCCATGAATTTACATCAAGTGGATCTGAATCCTTCAGATTTACTTGTGTGTGTATGTGCGTGCGTGCGTGCGTGCGTGTGTGTCCCAGAGGATGTGTGTGTATGTGTTTGTGTGTCACCCAGAGGATGCGGGGGTTGCTTCAGAATGACTGTTGTTACTTGTTTATCTTCCCTGCAAAATGTGTCTTTTACCCATATATCTTCATGAGGTAAGAAAAAAACTGTTTCACTCTTAGAAACTGTGACACCAGGAAACAAGGAAACTATATATAATCAGCAGGCAGCAGGTGTTTCTCAGGTCTGATTCAGAACACGGCTTCCGGTTGCCATGGTAACATTTCTGCCGACTTAGAGGAAAGGGGTGTCTCCTGCCTCTCCCGTTTAGGTTACCGTCCATCACTGCAGAGAGTTACAAAGGCAGGAGCAGAAGAGGCAGGCTGCACAGCATCCCATCCCTTGTCAGGAACCTGAGAGCAGAGAGTGCCTGTGCTCAGAGCTCAGCTCCTTCTCTCCTTTCCAGCCTCTACCCTCCTGGCTGGCGCACCCGCAGCCTTTCCCGGGGACAACGACTGGGCCCATGAGGCCAGAGCGTGCTAGGAGCCCAGGGGTGCTGCACCAGTCCAGAGGAGATGGCTGCTGTTTTTAGACCCAGTGTATTTTAGATGGCCTCAGATGTACCTCGACTACTGAGCTGCCAGATTTTTCATTTTTCTTTTGCGATGATTGTAAAAGCCTCATGCCATTTTTAAGAAATACATTCAGATAACTTAACACTTCTTTGTGTCGACTCTATTTATCACCTGCCAAATTCCTTGTTCATCTGGCCAGAACTCTCATCACCTTGTGGAATAAGGGTCCCCACAGAAGCCTGGTCCATGGCAGTTCATGAACTGGTCCTGTCCACAATTAATGGATGTGATCTCATAATGAATATAACCCACACACACACACACACACACACACACACACACACACACAAGCATGCTTGTGCTGGTTTGAATGAAAATGACCCCCATAGGCTCATATATTTGAATATATGGTCCCCAATTAGTGGAACTGTCAGAGAAGGATTAGGAGGTGTGGTCTTGCTGGAGGAGGGGTGTCACTTAGAGTAGGTTTTGAGGTTTCAAAAATCCATGCCATTCCTAGTAAGAGCTCTCCCTCCCTCTCTTTCCCTTCCTCTCCCTCCTTCTCTCTTCCTCTCCTCTTCTCCCCCTCCTTCTCTCTGCCTGTCTCCTCTCTCCTCTCTCTTCTCTCTCCCTCCCTCCCTCCTCTTTTCTCTTTCTTCTCTTTCTCCCTCCCTCTCTCTCCTCTCTCCCTCCCTCCTCTCTTCTCTCTCCCTCTCTCTTCTCTCTCCCTGTTCTCTCTCCCTCTTCTCTCTCCCTCTGTTTTCTCTCCCTCCCTCTCTCTTCTCTCTCTCTCTTTCTTTCTCTCTCTCCCTCCCTCTCTCCCTCTCTCATGCTTGCTGCTTGTGGATAAGGAGATAAGTTCTCAGCTACTTATAAACTGTCATGCTCCCTGCCATGATGGTCATGGGCTCAGCCTCTGAAACTGTAAGCTCCCATAAACTCTTTCTTGCAGAAGAAGGCCTCATTGTGGGACCAGCCCCAAAGGCAATTCATATCTTCCTCTCCCACCTCCTAAAGTTCATCCTGGATGTTAAGAGGGCCTCCAAGGCCAGTGTCTTAGTCAATGTTCTACTCCTGCGAAGAAACACAATGACCACAGCAACTTGTATAAAGGAAAAATTTGGGCTGGCAAGATGGCTGAGCAGTTAGAGCACTGACTGCTCTTCTGAAGGTCCTGAGTTCAAATTCCAGCAACCACATGGTGGCTCACAACCACCTGCAATGAGCTCTGACGCCCTCTTCTGGTGTATCTGAAGACAGCTACAGTGTACTTATGTATAATAATAAATAAATCT
>NW_022196910.1:54157016-54161330 GCF_008632895.1 Mastomys coucha
CATGAGGTATGGAAAGATTAAATGTAGATAAAGGTGAAGAGGATAGGAAAAATCGGGGCTAGAGAGGAGGGGTGCTCAGAACTGAGGATATATGAAAAAGCCATAGAGGAACCCACTGCTCTATGGAGCCAGAAAGACAGCTCAGCCACAGGAAAGCTGATTGCTACCAGGCATGGCAGGCGGGCTGAGCTCAATCCCTAGGACCCACATGGTGGAAAGAAGGTACCAAATCCCACAAGCTGTGCTTGCACAAGCCACGGCACAGGTTTCCATATAGACACACACAAAGACACACACGCACACACAGGTGTGTACAAGAAACCTGTTACTTTCTGCATCACTTAGGGGGAAGTAAATGCTTTTGAGACAGAGTCTCACTATGTAGCCCTGGCTGTCCTGGAACCTGTCACGTAGACCAGGCTAGCCTTGTACTCCCAGACATCTGCCCACCTCTGCCTCCTAAATACCAGGGTTAAAAGCAAGTGCTACCCCGCCCATGCATGTCCAGTTTTCCTTTTCTTTTTAATGTGGCTGTCAGAACTACAGCTGGCACATTACTCTCAAAAATGCAAGAGGAAGACTTTGTAATGTGATCGCCAGAAGTGTCATGGGCAACTTCTGTTGAGCTAATCTACTAAGAGTAATCATATGGTGTTTTTGTGTTTCCTTTCTGTGCACACACTTGTACAAAAATCAATATCTACTCCGAGTGCTTTTAATTTTTCAGAGAGGCCCTCAAATCAGTAAGTATCAGTAGCTATCTGATGAAGACCAGCTGTCACACACCAGGGTGAGGCCTCATTCCAGGAACCTGTCAGTCACAGAACCATCGCGAACGGCTAGAAGTGTAGGAAATCCATCTGATTAAAATTGAATGAGTCCAGTGTAGCCCAGCTAAGTGTTCTCCCCGGTAGTGTGACAGCCGTGGTGTGATAGCAAAGCATTAACTAGATCAGCTCCGTTCCTCCATCTTAGCACCCACAAAGGTTTCTGCTCCAGTCCGCCGTCTGGGGTTCTGTTGACTTACAACACCTTCCCATCCGCTCCAGTCCGTGGACTGCATTCTCGTGAACTTACAAATTCTTTCTAGTGTATTCAAAGTTATGTGTGTGTGAAATGTTCTTATTCATTTATTTTTGTGGTGCTGAAGTACTTGAATTGTACACTTGCATAGCGGAAAGTGTGATAATTCAAAACAAGAATGCAGCGTGTGATATGAAATCAGCGTAAAGAGCGCTTCCCTCTCCTTAATCCCGCTTTGGTTTGACACCTTCAAGCTGCTGCTTTCCTTTATTCATAAAACAGGAGATTATAAACCCTGTCTCAAAAAACAAAAACAAACAAACAAAAGCAGGAGATTATTTGGGACCCTGTGCGCTACAGATAACCAGAACCTGTTTGTTCACGCATCCTTGGCCCTGGTACCCATTGTCCGGTCTCCCTTAGTATGTAAATCCTACAGTGACGGCAAGGCTTCCATCAGGTCCTGGGGGAGGGTCACTTATCTAAGTTGAGTAGTAGTCAACCCTCTGTATTTCTACTGCTGAGGCAACGGAGTACCACAGACTAGGCAACTTTAATCAGCTTCTGTCTTCGTAGGCCTCACCAGGCCAGAGTCAGGGCGTGGGAGAGCGACGCTGGCAGTCCTAGCAGAGAATCGGCTTCTTGCCCTGGCTCTTTCAGACGGTTGACAGGACTCGCATCTTTGACAGACAGGGGCCTCAGTTCCTTGATGATGTCATCAGCCGTTCCGAGAAGCTAAGGAAGCCCATCATCCTTACTCAAAATCAGGGTTCAAGCGGGTCAGAGGGATGGCTCCACATAGTCAAGAGGGTCGGAGAGATAGTTCCACCGTTAGGAGCTCTGGCTGCACCGGGAGGAATGGCTCACACCCCTGCAAGGTCAGCTTGGTGTACAGCTCTACATAGAGAGTTCCAGGATGGCCAAAACTAAGAGACTGTCTCATAGATAGATAGACAGACAGACAGACAGACAGACAGACTAAGAGGCTGTCTCATAGAGAGAGAGAGAGACATATAGATAGATATACTAAGAGACTGTCTCATAGATAGATAGATTTTTAGATATATAATTAAATATTAAAGTTACAAATAAATACATAAATAAGGTATATAAAATTTTTTAAAACGAGTTCAAGGCCCGAGCAACCTTGGAGTCTCTCCTCTGCAGCCTTCCCTCCTCAGCTCATCTTTCTCCAGCCTCCTGTGATAACCCAAGCCTCTCCGGATAATCCAGGATCATCTCCCAGTTTTCACGTTCACAGTCCTAATCCCTTCCCCAAAGTCTTTTTGCCAGTCTCAGATCCACTCTGGGTCTGCAGTTCTTTCTTTCACCCCTCCTACTGTCTGTCTGCTCTATTTCAAGGTAGGGGGGAGGAGAGGCAGGTGGCTAGCTTTCATGCAGAAAGGCTATCAGCAAAACTGTTAAACACATGCTTCTTCTCAACAGCCACCCAAACTCTTCCCCTCTGGCTCTGAGTGAGTACCCGCCAGTCCCCTCAGGACAGGGAATGATGTCCATCTCTAACAATAATAGCGGGGTCAGCAAGACAGAATTAAAGGCATTTGCACCAAACCTGATAACGGGTGAGTCTGGACCCCAGCACCCATGTAACAAGCCAGGCATCCTGTAACCACCTATAACTCCACCCCCAAGAGATCTAATGCCTCTTCTGGCCTCTGGGAACATGCACGCATGCACCCCTGCACACTCATGCACACACAAATACAGAGATACATACACTCACACACAAACATGCATACACACAAGCATGCATGCATACAAAGAAATAAACAAAAATAAGTCTTCTCAATTAGCATAGACAGAGAAACCAAGATATTCCATGACAAAACCAAATTTACACAATATCTTTCCATAAATCTAGCCCTACAAAGGGTAATAGATGGAAAACACCAATACAAGGAGGGAAACTACACCCTAGAAAAAGCAAGAAAGTAATATTACAACAAACCCAAAAGAAGATAGCCACACAAACATAATTCTACTTCTAACAACAAAAATAACAGGAAGCAACAATCACTTTTTCCTAATATCTCTTAACACCAATGGACTCAATTCCCCCCAAAAAACACATAGGCTAACAGACTGGATACGTAAACAGGACCCAGCATTTTGCTGCATACAGGAAACCCACCTCAGTGACAAAGACAGATACTACTCAGAATAAAAGGTTGGAAAACAGTTTTCCAAGCAAATGATCCCAAGAAACAAGCTGGAATAGCCATTCTAATATCGAATAAAATCAAATTTCAACCAAAAGTCATCAAAAAGGATAAGGAAGGACACTTCATACTTATCAAAGGAAAAATCTACCAAGATGAACTCTCAATTCTGAACATCTATGCTCCAAATGCAAGGGCACCCACAGTCATACAAGAAACTTTACTAAAGCTCAGAGCACACATTGCATCTCACACAATAATTGTGGGGGACTTCAACACCCCACTCTCAGCAATGGACAGATCATGGAAACAGAAACTAAACAGAGACACAGTGACACTAACAGAAGTTATGAACCAAATGGATCTAACAGATATCTATAGAACATTTCATCCTAAAGCAAAAGAATATACCTTTTTCTTAGCACATCATGGTACCTTCTCCAAAACTGACCATATAATTGGTCACAAAACAGCCCTCAACAGATACAAGATTGAAATAATCCCATCACCACGGACTAAGGCTGGTCTTAAATTCCAACAAAAACAATAGAAAACACACATTTACATGGAAGCTGAACAACGCTCTACTCAATGATAACTTGGTCAAGGAAGAAATAAAGAAAGAAATTAAAGACTTTTTAGAGTTTAATGAAAATGAGGACACATCATACCAATACCAAAACTTATGGGACACAATGAAAGCAGTGCTAACAGGAAAACTCAGCTCTGAGTGCCTCCAAAAAGAAACTGGAGAGAGTTTACACTAGCAACTTAACAGCACACCTGAAAGCTATAAAACAAAAAGAAGTAAATATACCCAAGAAGAGTAGAGGACAGGAAATAATCAAACTCAGGACTAAAATCAACCAAATAGAAACAAAAAGAACTATACAAAGAATCAACAAAACCAGGAACTGGTCCTTTGAGAAAATCAACAAGATAGATAATTCTTTAGCCAGACTAACAACAGTGCACAGAGAGACATTATCCAAATGATTAAAATCAGAAATAAAAAGGGAGACATAACAATGAAAAATATCTTAAAATAATTATTCTATTTGTTGAATATTAACAGTTGAAAATATTAAAACCATGTTCTACAAAAAAAAAA
>NW_022196910.1:54161340-54163638 GCF_008632895.1 Mastomys coucha
AAAAAAAAAAAGAAGAAGGATTTCTATAGAAAGGCAGTCGATCCAAACCATTTCAATAACATTTGTTTGATAACAAGTTCTCTCCTCTGACAGAAAGCTGCTGAAGGCCATGGGTTAGCTTGTGGAAAGCCGCTTGAGCCGCACCCCAAGACGGCGCTGGCTTCCACCATCCCGAGAGCGAGCGGTCTCGTAAACAAAGCCCTTATTTGGCTAAGCTTGCTGCCCTTGGTTGCTTCCACATTTGGTGACCTATCCGCTTTTGCCACATGGCCCATTGGGATTGGCTAAGCTTGGGAGTGCTTAATGGCCGAGGGCGTTGCCCTTGGTGCTGAAGACTGTTGAAGGTTCCTGAATAAACTGCTAAAAGAAGAGCTCGTGGGTCGCGTCTTTCTTGCTGGTCCAGGCGGACGCGATAAGTGGAGGCCCGAACGTGGAACTCACTCTTCCTTCACTTGAGGAGACTCAGAACTTTTTGCAGTCAGGGCAGCTGGTTGGTAAGTTCCCAGGTAAGTTGGGGCAATAAGGACCTCGGAAGTAGAGACAATAAGGACCTTGGAAGTAGAGGCAATAAGGACCTCAGAAGTAGAGGCAATAAGAACCTCGGAAGTAGAGGCTATAAGGACTCCAAAGAAGGAGCGATAAAGTTTCGAGGAGTAGCGAACCAAAAGTAAAACAAAAATGAAGATGGGCGCCTCGCAATTGCACCCAATTTTTCTGACTCTTCTAGAGCTGTTATTATCAAAAAATTTAGAAATTAAGAAGAGCACACTGGAGAGGTTCCTTAGTGAGTGTGATACTGTTGCCCCTTGATTCGTGGTGTCTGGGAACCTTACCCTTTCATGCTGAGACAAGCTAGGGAAGGATCTAGATTTCTCCTGGAACCAGGGTATTTTGAAAGCAGGGGTAAGACCTGTGTGGAAGCTCATTAGGAGCTGTTTGGAGGATCAGCGCTGTTATAAGGCCGTGGAAGAGGGGAAAACCGCATTAGAGCAGTTGAAGGAAGAGCGATCTGTGAAGTCAGAGAAGGGAGCTTCAGATACTGAGTGGTCTGATACAGATGAGGAATTACAGGTTTTGATTGAGAAGATTGAGAGAAGCTCTATTAAAGAGAAGCACAGGAAGAAGGGCCCAGAGAATGACACGGGCTCCCCAGGCTGCGTGCCGTCAGCGCCTCCCCGCTATAGTCCAATCAACAGTGGGGGTTCAGGCCGCTCCTTTTGCCCAGAGGTTTGCCGAGCGGTGAGGTCGGAGCTCCAGCTTGCCTGCCCAGTTTTTCAAGATGCTCAAGGAAACAGATATGAGGAACCGCTCAATTTTAAAGTAATTAAATCCTTGGCTGAATCTGTTCGTACTTATGGCATTACTGCCTCTTTTACTTTAGCTCAGGTGGAGGCTCTTAATAGACATTGCATGATGACAAGTGACTGGAGCAGTCTGGCTCGCGCTTGCCTGAGCCCGGGGCAGTATTTGGATTGGAAGGCATTTTTGATTGAGTATGCTAGTGAGCAAGCTGCTGCAAATTACGCTGCAGGAAATCCTGCCTGGGATCAAGATATGCTACTAGGACAGAGTAGATTTGCTAATCAACAGACAAGCTATCCAGTGCAGGTGTTTGAGCAAGTTAACCAGATTGCCATAAAAGCTTGGAAGTCTTTACCAAATAAAGGGGAGGTGAGTGGTAATCTTACTAAGATCTTACAGGGACCCATGGAGCCCTTTTCAGACTTTGTAGCTAGATTGGTAGAGGCTGCAGGCAGAATCTTTAGTGATCCTGATACTGCTATGCCATTAATCAAGCAGCTGGTCTATGAGCAGTGTACAAAAGAATGCAGAGCTGCCATTACTCCTTACAAGAATAAGGGACTGGAGGCCTGGATGAAAGTGTGTAGAGAGTTAGGGGATTGACTAAGCTTGGGAGTGCTTAACGGCCGAGGGTGTTGCCCTTAGTGCTGAAGACTGTTGAAGGTTCCTGAATAAACTGCATAAAGAAGAGCTCGTGGGTCGCGTCTTTCTTGCTGGTCGAGGCAGATGCAATATTAGCTGACTAGTGATGATTAAATGAAGCTTACTAGGAGCACTTAGGTAACATAAACAGAAGAACCGACATTTTTTCTAGGTTTTTGTAGAGCTACATTTAATGCACATTTAGTTATTTCACACAGAATGTCTCTTAAAACTGCCTTTTTTTAGTAACTAAAACTTTATTTTAAATAACTTCCAAATAAAGAACATTAAAATAAATAAATAAATCTTTAACAATAAACTATTTAACTCACTCATCCTTATCTTCTTGTCTTT
>NW_022196910.1:54163648-54179874 GCF_008632895.1 Mastomys coucha
CCAAATTGTCCCTCAGAGAACTGTTTCTTGTTCCCCTGAAGTAGTAACCTCTGGTTTCCTCAACAACTCAACTGTGTCACATGATACCTTTCTGGAAGCTGTCTTGAGAGAGGTCATGTGATGTTTTGCTGAAAACAGACCCTTGAGAGGGCATGTGCTGTTTAGAAAAAATGTAAATGAACCCCACAAACAGTGAGAGGACTCTCTTGCATTGCTACCCCATGCAACGCTTAGCTGGTCTTCACTGGTCTTTGCTGGTCTTCACTTCGTAGAGAAATGTGCCAAAGACCTTCCAGCCGATTCTGGCCGCTTCCACTAACTGATTTACTCAGCCTTGCTGTTTCTGATGGATCGAGCTGCCACTACTGATTTGTGTTGGGTGTTTGCTATTGAACTAGACTGCTGGGCCACAATGAGTGGAATCGCCCCAAGGAACTACTTCTAAACAGGTCCACACCCCCCTTTTCCTATTAACCTTCTTTCTCCCCTACTTCTGGTTTGTCAGCTAAAAGGGAGGTTGAAGCTTTAGAACCCTAAACAAAGTAGGTTTTGAAAAAATCTAAGCCTATGTGATGGTTTGTGTATATGCTCAACTCAGGGAGTAGCTCGATTAGAAGGTGTGACCCTGTTGGAGTAGGTGTGGCCTGTCACTGTGGGTGTGGGCTTAAGACCCTCATCCTAGTTGCCTGGAAGCCAGTCTTCTGTTAGCTGCCTTCAAATGAAGATGTAGAGCTCTCAGCCGCTCTGCCTGGATGCTGCCCAATCGTCCCCACCTTGATGAAAATGGACTGAACCTCTGAACCTGTAAGCCAGACCCAATTAAATGGTGTCTTTATAAGACTTTCCTTGGTCATGGTGTCTATTTACAGTAGTAAAACCCTACCTAAGACCGCCTACATTTCCCAATTTTCCCCAGCACCTCCTCTGCCACACACACTTGGCGTGACAGCGGTATTTGAGGCATAAACTTCAAAGAAAGTCAGTCTCCTGCCTCCGCATTGTCGCCTGGCACCCCAAACTCAGAGGTAGCCCAGATATGTCCTCGTACTTGTGTGCTAGGGGCCCACCAAGATTTCATTTCTTAACAGCTAGAAAAAGAAAATTGCGGACATTGCTCTCTGACCTTCACCAATATTCCAATGTCCTAGTCAAACCCTGGTTTGGAATGTTAAGCCATTCAAATTAATTGCCTCCAGCATTGTGGGTAGGGCATTAAAGTTTACCGAAAGAGAGACACCATTCAGCATTCTAGATTCAGCAGTATGCATTCAGCACTCGCTAGCACTCAGACTAGAACTAGAACTTAGGTAGACTAGCAGCCCCCCCGGGCCCAGAGTGCTTGGGCCTGGGGGGTGCAGCACCAGTTGAGTGTCGAGAGAGTGAGCATTCGAGATTCGAGCATTCAGCATTGAGCACTGGAGATTCAAGCCTCTATTCTCCCCACTGGTGCGCCCGCAGCCCCCCGGGACTCTGGCTGGGCCCATGTGGCCCAAGTGTGCTTGGAGCCCGAGGGTGCTGGACCAGTCCAGAGGAGATGGCTGATGTTTTAGATCCAGTGTGTTTTAGATGGCCTCAAATGTACCTCAACTACTGAGCTGCCAGATTTTTCATTTCTCTCTTTTGCAATGATTGTAAAAGCCTCATGTAATTTTTGAGAAATACACTCAGATCCTACACTACTTGGGTTAAGTCTGTTTGTCACAGCCGAATCCCGTGCACACCTGGCCAGAACCCATCGTTCCGTGGAACAAGGGACCCCATAAGAAACCCCAGTCCGTGGCACTCCTCAAGAAGTTCTTCAGGGGACAAGAGTAGTTTTAGTTTTGGTCTTGGGTTTTTTTGGTTTGGTTTGGTTTTGGGTTTTGGGGTTTTTTTTTTTTGTTGTTGTTGTTGTTTTGTTTTGTTTTGTTTTTTTCAGACAGGGTTTCTCTGTATAGCCCTGGCTGTCCTGGAACTCACTGTGTAGTCCAGGCTGGTCTCGAACTCAGAAATCCACCTGCCTCTGCCTCCCAAGTGCTGGGATTAAAGGCATGTGCCACCACTGCCCAGCTGGTCTTGGTTTTTGAGACACAGTTTTACTAAGAAATATAGAGTGACCTTGAACTCACAGCAATCCTCCTGCCTCATCCTTTCCATTCTAGAATTACAGGTGTATGCCACCACACCCAGCAGAGGTTCCAATTTTACCCTTTGTAGCAGTTTGGAAAACATATTAATCGCTATAAAATAATTGTATATTTCATAGTATATTGTCCCTATTTAAGCTACTTCCTAAAGCTTTCTCTATAATGAGTGTGCTCTGGGCAGCCATATGTATCAGAGAGGAAGCAAAGGCAAAAGTGAGACCCTCCTACTGTAACAGGTTTAAGGACTTGAGATGCGTGGCCGCCCCTCCGTCCAGCAGAAATAAGGAGGCAACAATGAGCTCTTCTCCAAGCAGTTTATTCAGGAACCTTCATTTTTACTTCTTCTCTAGCTAGCTTCTCTTATATTCTTCTATATCTTCTTCTTACATCTTACTAGTTACATGTTACTTCTTACATCTTACTTATTTCTATCTTACTTCTCCTATCCTACTACTTACATCTTACTTCCTTCTTCTTACTTATTTCTATTTCCTACTTACTCCTATTCTTACATACATCTTACTTCTATCCCTCCAGCCCCCAGCCCTTGTGGGTTAAATACTTTCCCTGGTCCCAATCAGCATCGGCTACATGGCAAAGCATAATAGGTTACAAGAAATCATGCCAGCTGGCATCATAAACTGGAGGCACTCAGCTTTTCCAAATAAAGGCTTGTCTATTACAGTGCTCTCTGCTCTGACCGAAGACCAGGTGTTCAATATATATGTAGGGTGGCAGCTGCGGCTCCCCACAGAGATGGATCCAAAATTACTACACCAGAATAAAATAAGAGTGGAAACATTCAGGAAGTTTAAAAAAAAAAAAAAGACTGGCTTGAGGGTTTGGAGCTGGTCTGGAGCGGCCTAGAGGACGTAGGTTCGATTCCCAGAACCCACATGATAGCCCACAACCATTCCTCTAGCTCCAGAAACTTGACAGCTCTCTTTGGCTTCTGCAGGCACCAGGCACACACATAGTGCGCAGACATTCATGCAGGCAAAACACCCATACATGTGACTATAAAATAAATCTTTTTAAAACTTAATTAAAAGTCTCAAAAGGTGGGGGTGAGAGTGGGGTTGAGGAAAAGGCTCATTTGATAAACTGCTTCTGGTCAAGCCTGAGGCAGAGTTCAGATCCCTGGCTATGCCGTAGGATTTCTAACTGTAGTGCAGGAGAAGTAGAAACAGGAAGAGTCTGTGAGCTTGTTGGCCAGACAGTCTCGCTAAAACAGTGAGATTTATGTTCAGTGAGAGACCCTGCCTCAAACAGTAAGAAGAAGAGCAATAAAGGGGAACAGCCAATCCCACCCCGGGCCTCCACGTGTGCACATTCGCCTACACACGTTCAAGCACACGCAGGAAGTTTGAAAGAACAAGGAAAGGCTGAATCAAGGACTAGCTTGGACTAAGGGGAAGGGGATGCTCTGAGAATGTGGGAAATGTATGCTGGAGTGTCCTGCAATCTGGCTCGGTGTACATGAATGGACACTCTGACCGCTGAAAATCCTGATTCTAAAGGTCCCGAATGCCAGGCTGTCGAGTTCATAATGGGCAGGAAAGGGAGCTGGCAAAAGGGTGACGAACCAAGAGCGAGTGGGAACATCAGCCACGGCAGCGTGGTGAGAGCGGGTTGGTGAAGGACAGTGATGCAAGGATCCTCTGGCCAGTGGCAGCTGTGATGGCTGAAGGCGCTGCTGCCAGGACACACTCCTTTCTCTAAATGAGAGCACTGAATATGCAGACACTAGACGCAGGAAGCACAGAGGTAGTTTTTATAAAAGACACTTTGATACAAAGTAGACCTCGCAGTTTATCAGCCCCTCCCCTTATTCCACAGAGCACGCCCCACAGCTCGCTAGTGCCCCTCTCTTCTCCTGGATCCTCATGTCCACTGCCGCCAACCCCTTGCCCACCAGAGTTCACCCTCAGCTCCCTGTCGGCGAAGCACATCTCCACACTCCTCCACACTCTCCGGGGTTCATTCACTCAGTGAAGCTGAGCCCTGATCCCCACATCCATGGGCCTGCCTGACATGCTCCTTCCTCTCCCCTTGTCCCTCCGACATCCCAGCCAGAACCCTGAGTGATGAGGGGTCCAGATTGTTCGCCTAACCACATTCTCAGAAGCCCTCAAGGGTTTCTTTCCTCCGCATCTCTATTTTACTAGCAAGCTTGGAACTTGATCCCCGTTTACTGAGATTCTATAGAAGTCTGCTGAGAACTTCTCTGTCCTCATTGCTACCAAAATTATTACTCTTTAAATATAAATCTGGGTTGGTGAGGTAGCTCCGTTGGAAGGACACTTGTCTACCATGCACAAAGACCCCAGTTGGATGGCCAGCACCACATAAACCAGGCATGTTGGTAACACACGTGTAATGCAGGTGCTCAGGAGGTGGAGGCAGGAAGTTCACAAGTTCAAGGCCATCCTTGACTACATAGGTTGGCGGCCAGCCTGATTACATAATGAGTTCCTAGTTTGCCTGGATTTGGGAGCGAGACAGTGTCTCTAAAGGGGGAAAGGCTGAGGTCATAGCTCAGCCGTTAGGGGCACCTGTTGCTCTTGGAGAGGACTGGCGTCTCGCTCCCAGCACCTACACCGCAGCTAGTCTCGCTCCCAGCACCTACACGGCAGCTAGTCTCGCTCCCAGCACCTACACCGCAGCTAGTCTCGCTCCCAGCACCTACACCGCAGCTAGTCTCGCTCCCAGCACCTACACCGCAGCTCACCACCATCTATAACTCCAGTTCCCAGAGATCTGTTGCCTTTTCTAACATCCAGGGCTCCATCTCTGAAAGTCAGTGATTCCAGATCAAAATTGTTTCTTTGTTTTGTTTTCGCTTTACCTTTGGTCTTGTTTCCAATTTGGTTTTGTCGGTTTGGCTTCAGAGTTAGGGTCTTGCTAGGAGCTCAACAGAGACTCTATTACTGAGCTGCCTTCCAAGGCCCCCAAATAGATTTCTTTACAATGAGAATATGCAATATATTTGCACCCTGCTCCACTCCACATTGGATTTTCATATTTGGGGATATCTTTTTTCCTTTTTTTAAGATTTATTTATTTCATTTATGAGTACACTGTAGCTGTCTTCAGACGCACCAGAAGAGGGCATCAGATCCCATTACAGACAGTTGTGAACCACCATGCGGTTGCTGGGAATTGAACTCAGGACCTCTGGAAGAGCAAGCAACCAGTGCTCTTAACCGCTGAGCCATCTCTCCAGCCCATTTGAGGGTATCTTAACTCTCCCACGACCAGCAGGGAGATTCTGAGGATCCCATGCCTGCGGTGACACTACCTGGCTCAGCTTTGAGCTCCATCCATTTAATGGAAGTTAAAGAATTTGCAAATGTGAGTCTAAGAGCAAGGAATTGCCAACATGTCTTACCAGCAGTTGCCACGAGAGGGAGACAGACAGGCCTTGTTTGTACTAAGGCCCCTGTGGCCACCAGGTGGACCCAAACACCAGTCTAAAGATGGCAGGAGCTCAGTTCTGGTTCTAGACGCTTCAACACCCGATTTCTTTTATTCTCTCCCCGGTAACTTGATGCCTGTTAAGTTTCAACTTTGCTTGGGAAGAATTAAATGTGGGAAGGAAAAAGGGCAGCGTCAAGAACTGTTCAACACCGGGAGGAAGTAAATAAAGTGACTGGCAATTATCGTGGACTGGGGGTTTACATAGACCTGGGGAAACCCCTGTACGTTCTTGGTGTTTTTACGGTGTTTGTTTGTTTGTTTTTGAAACAGGGTTTCTCTGTATGGCCCTGGCTGTCCTAGGGCCTGGAACTCACAGAGATCCACCTGCCTCTGCTTCCTCAGAGCTGAGTTCTGGGATTAAAAAGGCATGAGCCACCACCTGGTGTTTTAATTTTTAAGAGAACAAATACAAACACCTGAGAACAGCCAGGTATAGTGCCGCACACCAGTACTCTCAGCACTGGGGATGCAGAGGCAACGGGACCTGGAAATCCAGGCCGACCTCAGCTACACAGCAGGGGAGGGAGGGCCACGCCTTGCCTGTTCCTTCCCTCTCTGCATACTGACGCTGTTTCTTTCTGACACAGTGGCTGATTATAGGGGAAATGTTAAGTGTTAGGGGACAGGATATGGCTCAGTAGAGTTCTTTTCTAGTATGCACAGCATAACATAAACTTCATCTGTAGCTCCCATATTTGTCGGAATATGCGAGGTTTGAGCTGGAAAGCTGACTCCATAGTTAACAGCACATGCTGGTCTTCCTGAGAACCCGAATTCAGTCCCCAGAACCTATGTCAGGCGGCTCACAACCATGTATCACCTCAGCTCCAGGGGATCTAGTGCCCTCTTCTGGCTCCCTTGGGTACTGCACTCATATGTATGTGTGCACACACACACACACACACACACAAATAAACATACTTACACATAATAAAAATCAAATCTTTTCTTAAAAGAAAGGAAGGAAGAAAAGAAAGGTTGATGCCAATCTAGGCTATATGAGGCCCTGTCTTAAAAACATGTTTAATTAACTAACTAAATAAATGTTAATACCTAGTCATCCACAAAATATATATACAGGACATTCCCTAACTGCCCCTCCCCAACTAAAGTCTGTCCCCATACCACCCTGTCACAGTGCTTCATTTGTAAGTGGCCTTCATGGTGTTTGGGGCAAGTGTTTAAATGCTTTGCTTGGTTTGTCTTGTTTATCAATTATCGTTCTCCTGAACTAAAGACTCCATGAGGGCAGCACATGGCTCATCTCAGCACTCTAAACAATGCATACTTAGGAAGACAGTTATCGAACGGCTGAAGGAGCAAAGAGAAAGTTTAATGTCACCCAGGTCTCCGCACCCAAGAGGCGAGAACGGATTCTGCTTAGCCTCTACACTGAGCATACACACATGAGCCAATTAAGACTGTTCCTGTTTTGTTTTTGTTTTGTTTCAATAGAGTCCAATACTAATCACTGCTCATTTACCTGTGTTCTCCAAGAAGAGCCACTTATGCCAATTACTGACATTAAAACATAGAAATGAAAATTTTCCACTGCTGAGATAGCAATCTGTTTAAATATGTCCTAATTGCATCCTCTTGTTAGAAAGCCTTCCTGATAAATCTTTGTGAAATCCAAACCCTCCCCTAATACAATTTAATCATGGTAATGCCACTGTGTCCCAGAGTGTACAAGGCTGAAGAGCCCCAGCTTAGCCACTTACACCTATGTGACCTGGAACAAGATGACGTGCATGAGAGCCTCCATTTTCTGCCCTACTGGCATCTGCCTCGAAGAGGTGTGCCAGGTTTATGCTGGATCCTCAAATGGCACAGCTGTCCTCCTTCAAGAGACTCAAAACATATGAGGTTAGCAAGACAACACTGCACTTAAAAAAACTGAGAAAGACAGCAACCACACAGTGGCTCACAACCAACTGTAGTGGGATCAATCCCTTCTTCTGGTATGTCTGAAGACAGCTACAGTGCACTCATATATATAAAATAAATAAATATTTTTTTAAATTTATTTATAGTATTTGAGTGCACTGTAGCTGTACTGATGGGTGTGTGAGCCATCATGTGATTGCTGGGAATGAAGGTTGCTCACTTCGGTCAGCCCCGCTCCCTCCAGCCCAAGGATTTATTTATTATTATATCTAAGTACACTGTAGTTGTCTTCAGACACACCAGAAGAGGGTGTCAGATCTCATTACGGATGGTTGTGAGCCACCATGAGGTTGCTGGGATTTGAACTCAGGACCTTCGGAAGAGCAGTCAGTGCTCTTAACTGCTGAGCCATCTATCTCTCCAGCCCAACAAATAATTATTTTTTAAAAAAAAAAATAAGAATGAGTTGAGCATGTTGGTGCACACCTTTGATCTCAGCACTTGGGAGGCAAAGACAGGTGATTCTCTGTGAGTTCAAGGCCAGCCTGGTCTACAGAGTGAGTTCCAGGACAGCCTGGAACTCTTCACACAGAGCATGAGATCTACACAGAGAAACCCTGTCTCAAGAAAAAAAGAAATGAGGCTGGGCAGTGGTGGCTGACACACGCCTTTAATCCCAGCACTTGGGAGGCAGAGGCAGGTGGATTTCTGAGTTCGAGGCCAGCCTGGTCTACAGAGTGAGTTCCAGGATAGCCAGGGCTATACAGAGAAACCCTGTCTAGAGAAAAAGAGAAAAAAAGAAAAAAAAGAAAAAAGAAATGAGAATTCTGATCAAATTTCCATCACCAAGTTTAAACCTTCCCCCCAATCTCCATTTCTGTGGACTTTGCGTACGTACCATGAATGTCTTTAGTATCTACATGCCCTCCCTGCCTCGGTTGCTCCTGTTTCCACAGAGCACCACTGCTCCTGCTGGGCCCACACAGTCTCTGCTTACAGCAGGCCAGTGTTGTTGGATCCTGAGGTATTCTTAATCCCATCACACATCAGTAGGTGAAGTAAGGGTCGGCAATACCCCATACACATAAATGACCAAAAAAAAAGTGATATGTTCCTTTTATTTTGATGTGGGGTGTGTATGTTGTCATTGAGACAGGATCTCATATAGCCCACCCTAGCCTTGAACTTACTATGTAGCAGAATTTCTTATTTGATTTTTAAATTTCTTATTTGAATCTGAGCTGCTACTGCTTCTTCTCCTTCTCCTTCTTCCCTTTCCCTTTCCCCTTCCCCTTCCTCTTCCTCTTCCTCTTCCTCTTCTTCTTCTTCTTCCCCCTCCTAAGAGCTGGGGTTGCAGTAAGACACCAGTGTTTCTGTTTTATTCCAACAGCCAGGGTTTCATCCATGCTCTACCAACTGAACTACATTCCCAGCCTCAATGCATTTCATTAATATCCAGAAAGCTTTCTATAAATCGGTTAGGAATTTAATTCAGAAAACACAAGCTACCCAATAGGAAAATGGATGATAAAAGGAGAAAAAGAAGCATAAAATGCCAATGGCCCTCAAAAATATCCTCAGGCTTACTCAAAAAGACAAACCAAAACGAAACACCACTCTCATCTCTCAGTGTAACAAAAATCGAGTTGGTGGGAATAACGTTGGTGTCTTAGGGTTTCACTGTTATGAACAGACACCATGACCAAGGCAACTCTTATAAGGACAACATTTAATTGGGGCTGGCTTACAGGTTCAGAGGTTCAGTCCATTATCATCAAGGTGGGAACATGGCAGCATCCAGGCAGGCATGGTGCAGGAGTTCTACATCTTATTCTGAAAGGCAATAGAAGAAGACTGGCTTCCAGGCAACTAGGATGAGTCTTAAAGCCCACACCCACATTGACACACTTCCTCCAACAAGGCCACACCTCCAAACAGTGCCACTCCCTAGACCAAGCATGTACATACCCTCACAGTAGGTAAGGGTGCCAATGTGCACAAACCATTTTGAAAAATAATTCTAGAACCATGGAAGACATCCATATTCTGTGGACCAGCAACTCGGCTCTAGTTGGGAGATCATAAGAGACGCTTGTATACATAAAGAGACATTTGAGGAATGGTCCCAGTCTTTGCAACAGGGGAAAACTGACCCAACTTTAATGTGCACTAACCAGAAATGAATACTTTAGTTGTGGTCTATTCAAATAATTCAGTTTACTCCGCTCTGAGTCAACTGGCTCTGAAAAGCTATCAACATGAAGACTCTGGGAAACATAATATACAGGAAAAGATGCAAGTTTCAGAAAAACTCATACAGTAAAGATATCCAAAATGCTGTGTCAAAAAGATAAACACCAGATACAGGAGCCGGGCATCTCAAGGAGATGTTAGCGGGATCTGTCAGAGGGACATTTATCTGGGTTGACAATGTGGCTTTTCAAGGTGTTCTTTCCTTTTAAGATTTATTTTGCATTTATGTGTATGCATGTATGTTTGGGCACATGCGTGGGTAGCTTCACACATAAGCCAGAAGAAGGAATCAGATCGCCTAGAGCTAGAGTCCAGGTGGCTGTAAGCCAACCTCCCTGGCTTATGAGCCTCTGGGAGAGCAGCAAGCACTCTTTATTGCTGAGCTTTCTCTCCAGTTCCATATTTTCTTTCTTTAGTCTCTTATATGTCTTAACCAACACAGAACAACATCCTGTACATGAAATGCCAGACACCACAGTGCGTGACTAGTCTCAGCTCTTTGGAAGGCTGGGTCAGGTGGATCACGGCCTTTAATGTGGGAGTTCAGAGCCAGTCTGGCCAGCAGCACAGTGTGCTCCGCATTTCATAAAGAGATGAACCAGCGGCAGCTGGGCAGGGCTGGCACTTGTCTCTAATCCTAGCACGAGGCAGAGGCAGGGGGATCTCTTGAAAATTCCACACAGCCCGGTCTACAGAGCAAGTTCCAGGACAGCCAGGGTTACACAGAGAAACCATATCTCAAAAAAAAAAAAAAAGGAAAGAAAGAAAGAAAGAGAGAAAGGAGGAAGGAAGAGAAAGAAAGGAGAGGAGAAGAGAGGAGAGGAGAGGAAAGGAGAGGAGAGGAAAGGGGGGGTTGGAGAGATGGCTCAGTGGTTAAGAGCACTGACTATCCTGAGTTCAAATCCCAGCAACCACATGGTGGCTCACAACCATCTGTAATGAGATCTGATGCCCTCTTCTGGTGTGTCTGAAGACAGCTACCATGTACTCATATAAATAAAATCTTAATTTTAAAAAAGTTTTCAAAAAGAAAGAAAAAAGAAAAAGGGGAAGATATAAATGAATTTGGAGCTGGCAGTTCATGCTCTACATGAATAAGGCCCTGAGTTCAGTTAAAAAAAAAAAGTGAATGTACATAAACTTCCTCCTAATTCCTTTGCTAGCTATTTCTTTCACGTGTGTGTTACCTTAGCTGTTTGCCTTATATCACCAAATTGTTAAAGCTGTGAATTTTTCCTGAGTATGTGGTGGGGGCGGGGGTCCATGGGGTGGGCATGGGGAGGCTGAAGAGCAAATCTAGGACCTCGAACCCACCAGAATAGAAGTCTACCACGGAGCTGCATCCTCCACTCCGACATAAGCTTTTTTTTTTCCACCTAAAAACTTTATTTTATAATAAAGAAATGTATTCAAACAGAAAATCAGGGCCCCAAAACACATTCACAGAGTGGGTCAGCCTGGGTGGTTTCAAGTCTCCAGTGCTGTTAGGCCTGCTGTTCATCCTACTGGCCTCCTGTCTGGTGCTGCTGGCCCAGCTCAGCTGGTTCAGGGTCCACCCCACTGCAACCTAGGAGACTGAACTGTTGGCACTGCAGCTAGAGCCCACCCTTGACTCACACCACGGGTACAGGAGGATCTGTGAAAGCCCTTCTTGGGCTCAGGATTCACAGTCTGCAAATTTGTGGCTGAAAAGAAAAGAAGGAAGATGCAGGAGAGCTGAGGGCTCTCTGAGTGTTGATGGATCCCAGAAGCCAAGCCCCATTTCTCCACCTGGCCCCAGGCCAGGGGCAGAAGCGACCCAGAACCTCCCACTGCACAGAAGCCAGAATTGACCTGCTTACACCAAATATACTTGGCTATTACACAGAACTTCCAATGTGAAGGCACTAGGTTCTTCAACAGAGTAGCAAAACTCTTGAGAGCTCTTTGTCCACTGAGAGGACCCCTGATGATTCCTGCTCTCCTGAACCTTACAGGCCAGGAAGAGCCAACCAAGGTAGCAATCAGTACAAAGGGGCCTTAGCAAACGAGTGTAGCCTTTCCGTCCTCCACAGCAGGGCATTTCCGGTTCAGTCTTCACCACAAAGGCAGTACTTCTTAGTATCTCTTCCAGAAGGAAGAAGAGACGATGGCGAGGAGGAAGACAAGAGTAATAAAAAGAAAACCAAGCCGGGCGGTGTTGGTGCATGCCTTTAATCCCAGCACTTGGGAGGCAGAAGCAGGTGGATTTCTGAGTTGGAGGGCAGCCTGGTCTACAGAGTGAATTCCAGAACAGCCGGGACTACACAGAGAAACCCTGACTCGAAACAGGCCCCCTATTCCCCCCAAAAGAAGAAAACCAAAGTTACAGTTGCAATTCAATGGTGTAACTGAATTCCAGCAGCTGTCCTAACACTAAAGAAGAGGCTGTGGACTGGAGGGATGACTGTCTGAGCACTGGCTGCTCTTCCAAAGGACTTGGTGTTAGCATCACGACATCCAGAGCCTGTGGTGACACATGGGCGGGTCCACAGACCTGTTGCCAGGGCAACAGCCACCATATTCCCAGAATCCGTTAGGCTCACCTCCCACCTTCACCTGTGGCTGCTATGTCACAACCCATACACACACACACACACACACACACACACACACACACACAGGAACTCTCTCTCTCTCTCTCTCCTCACTTTCCACGCCACTACCCCTACTCCCTCTCAATTAAACCTCTTACACGTGGAACTGTTTGGGCCTAGTGTGATATGTTCTGACGCGACCCGCCGCTCCAACACATCACTTGGCCCAGTTCCCAGCACCCACAGGGCAGCTCACAGCCATCGGTAACTCCAGTTCTGAGGAACTGGACATCTCTCTAGCCTCCTTGGGCATCAGGGATGCACGAGGTACACAGACATACAGGCAGGCAAATGCCCACATCTAAATTTTTTTTTTTAATGTTGACATTTTTTAAAAAGGAGAGTCTCTGGATGGTAGGACAATGTCAAGGGAGAGGACACTTGTTTCCAGCCTGGCTGTAGTGGACAGAAGGAAGCCCGTAACGAATCAGGCAATTCTCCTAAGCCTGTTTCTCCAAATGAGATCACTCTGGTTCAGAGAAGAAACAGCGGGCAGATAGCAGCTCTGCTGGCCTCCTGGCCTACCTGCAAAGACTCAGGACTCACAGCCCTACCATCCTGAGTATCCCCAACCTCCGTCTCTCTTCTCTTGTTTGCCCGCCCCCCCCCCCCACACACACACACACATACACACACACTCAGCAAGTGCTCATCTTAGGACATCTATGCAGATTCTCTTCCCTGGCTTCCAGGCCCCCTGGGCTTGCCTGTTTGCACCCAGAGTCCAGACAAACACGATCTGAAGAGTGCCTGGTCTCCCCACCTCCCACCAACAATCAACACCACTTTGAGCCCTTCTCCCGCCCCCAAACCAGTCCATCACCTCAATTCTTTCTTCTAAACAGCCCCTACCTCTCTCTCATGGTTGGTTCTTTTTCTCCTAACGTCCCAGCACTGAGGCCTGCTGTTGGCCTCCCTCCAAAGCGCCTCCCCTGGGGCCTCCCTTTGTCCTACACACTGCTGCGGGATTGCTGGTCTTCAAAAATACTGTTGACCTGCATTCCCATTTGGCTGAGGCGGGGGTGGGGAGGTTGCTCCCTCTGCCTTTGGGATCACAGTTCATGCTCCACCCACACTCACGGTGCTTTCAAGTGAGTGGGCATCCTGCAGAGTTTCAGCCTCAATCCTCACCACCTCAGTGCTCCTTCCTCGCTCCTCCCTTGCTCCCTCCGAGACACCTAGCAGACTGTCCCCCTCCTGCCTGCAGCTCAAGCCCACCTGCAGCCAAGGCCCCCAGAGAAGCCCTCCCCCCAAAGCCTGCAGGACTCATTATCCAAACTATTCATCCCCAGGTAATTACTGCCTGTGACTCTCTTCTGTTTAGCCTGGAACGGGCTTTGAAACGGCTTATGTTGCTTGAACCAGCTGCTGCTTCTGTGTCTGCCTACCTCATCACAAGGCTAAAGGCTGTTTCCCCCCACAGTGCCTAGGAGGTAGACAGTAGATGCTAGATATATGCGATGGTTGGGCTTTCCTTCCCACATGCGGCGTCCTCAAACAGCCTGAGCTTATCAGAATATACTGTAAGCACCTGCCTTAGAACCCTGGCTACCAGAATTTTCCCACAGGCCAGTTCTCTCTTGGGCCCTCAGGATCCAAAGCGGGCACCCGGGGCTTCAGCCGGTTGCTCTGAGACACTCCTGTCCACCGAGGCTGCTAGTCCACCTCTGAAAGAAGGCCCTAATCCCGCGAGGGTTTCTCACTTGGCGATTCTGTTTCCTTGCCTCTCTCTGGTCCCCAGCCCAAGGAAATATCCCAAATACGGAGGAGGGGCCAAGTGTAAACCCTGAACTGTGACAAGCCCCTAGCTGAAGCCACTCCTGCCCAGCTTGCCCGCGGTCAAAGGCACCCAAGGGAGCCCCTGCCCTTGGGAGAGAAAGAAGACACTGCACCTTTAAGTCTGCAGCCAGTTGAGAAAAACAAGCTGTGATTTATATAAGCGGGAAAATCATGTGATTTGCAGGAACGCTGCCTCCTCCCCGATCCCCGCCCCGTCGCCTGTGAGCCCGTCCCAAAGGGCCCGGGCGCGGCCGGAGCTGGGCTGCAGGGGCGTGGGGTGCGGGAGGGGCGCGGGGTGCGGGCGGGGCGCTGGGCATAAAGCTGCCCCGGGACCTCTGGGCTGCTCTGCCCTGCCTCCGACGCTGGGCTTGGGCGGCGGCACCCCTGAGTGCCTTACAGTTTGGTCCCCAGATAGCCTCAAGGAGTGCAGATCCCAGGCACTGTGCCTCCTTCCACGACCCGCCACTGAGGTCGCACAAAGCAACCCGGGTCCCCGAATCAACTCAGGCTGCCCCCGTCAAACCAAAGTGTCGCTTGAGACACCGAGGCTGTTCACAACTTCTCCCAGAAAAAGAAAACCCGGGCCCTACACACTGGTTTCTGTGTCCCAAAACACCCAGCAGGGGGCGGGGGAGAGCATTTTTGGGAAATGGCTGGGAAAGGGCATGATGAAAGCCATTCCCAAAGCTGAGAGTGGCAGGGGACGGGCCACCAGCTTTGGGAAGAAAACAAAACAAACCCCTGGTGTGGCTCTTTCAGACAGAACTGAAGAAAGATGCGTGGCTGGGAGGTCCTGAGAACCGCTGAGACGGTTTCCATCTTAAAGATAGGCGGTGTCTCTGTGTGGAGCCCACGCCCACGCGCGAGTTCAGTCTGACCGCTCCAAGAACAAGGAAGGGCGTCACTCCTTCGTGGAAAGGGCCGGGCAAGGCCAGACTCGCAGGTAGGATAGAGGACACACACCCAAAACCAAGCCGAAGAGAAGTGGAGGGCTTTCGCAGGAGAGAAGAGAGGGAGGAAGAGACAGGTGTCTCTCAGCACCTCACCCTTCCCATAAACCACAAAGACGGGCTCCCAAAGGACCCCAGAAAGGATGCCATTCGTAGTCTTCGAAAAGTAACCAAGGCCAGACGTGCACCACAGCCTATCAGAGATGGCATTTCGATCCTATTTAATTTCCCCTGGCAGGAGGATGGATGTCTTCTACAGAATAAACGTGATGTTAGTGAACAACTCGGTAACATATGGATCATGACCCCAGACTCCAGCCTAGGTCAACCAGAGCAGCCATCAGCAGCCAAGGGCCACGGCCCTACCCCTGCTGTATCCCATGAAAGGTCTTCACACTGAGTTCAGAAAGTCACCTGGTGTCATGACTGCCACAGAGAGCAGACTCATCCTGGTGAACAAATGTTATGGGTTTATTCTATAAAACCTAAAGAAAACCACAGTAGGATAACAGTATTCTAGAAGGTTCTAGAGGCCCACACTTTGCTTCAAATACTAACACCGTTCATCCAGTGTGTGTGTCTGGCACACGGCTGGGCAGTGGGGGGGTCCAACATAATAAGGGCAGCCACTCCCTGAGTCTGGATCCTGCTTCACAGGAAGAGGCAAAGAAATATGTTTCTGTCCTCCACTGGCACGTCTGTCCCTCCCAGCCCACCTCCCAGCAGGTGTTGCCCCCATTCCTGCTCTGTGTGTCTCCTGGTTTCTACCAAGAGCCAATTCTATCAGCAGGCTCCAACTCTCGAGGGTTTGGACAGTGGTTATAAGAGGTACCCTAAAGGCTGGGCAGTGGTGGCGCACGCCTTTAATCCCAGCACTTGGGAGGCAATGCAGGCAGATTTCTGAGTTCGAGGCCAGCCTGGTCTACAGAGTGAGTTCCAGGACAGCCAGGGCTAAACAGAGAAACCCCATCTCAAAAACACCAAAACCCAAAATAAAAAAAGAGGAACCCTAAAGAGCTCTCCAGAAAGTGAGATAAAAGTTGGCAGCCTCCTGAGTCCCTCCCTAAAATGATAAAGCCAGCAAGTTATAATTTAGTTTGGATCCCAATCAGATCTCCCCCACCTTGTGTTCTATG
>NW_022196910.1:54179884-54180897 GCF_008632895.1 Mastomys coucha
TTCCCATCTCTGTCTCTGTCTCCCTCCCCCCTTCCTCTTCCTCTTTCCCTCCCTCTTTTCTCTGGTATTGCCTTCCAGCTTCCAGGACTGCTCCTCCCAGAGTTTCCTGAGCCAAGGATCTGCCCAGCTTCCATGCAGCTCTCTGACCTCTGGGGTGCTGAGCCCCCTTGGCTTGCACAGACACCTCCTGGGTCACCCACCGGTCTCTTCTGTGGCTGTGAGGATGGCTGACTGCAGATGCCCCGCCATTGACTATGAGTCTGCCCACCCCACTTGTGAACCGCATAGACCATATCAGCTAGTCTCTGCCTTATTCTTGGGTTATTCAAATATCTCTCCTATTTCAATCTTTCCCTCTGCCCCTCACAGGCACAGCCTGATAGTGCTCAGAGGAAGACCTGACTGTGAGCCTGCAGCCAGCCAAGATTTTAAGGCCCTGGTCTAAGAACATCCAGTAAGCCGCGAGCTCTGTTACCTTTAAAAAGAATCTCTGAGACTTTTTTCAAATGCATCGAGGAATGCAATGGCAGCCTGATGAGTCTGATGGCTCACCATGGACATTGTCTGTCAGGACCTGGGCCTCGGCAGAAAAAAAGCTGCCCACGCGCCGCCAAACCTAACTGCTTTAAATTAGCCTTCCAGTAAAAAGGGGATGCTGTACTCAGTAGGCTCCCAAAGCCCCCCAAGCAGCAAACCTCTGAGACTGTGTCTCCCCTAGACAACCTTTGAGGAAGCGCCAGATGCTCATAACAGAATGGAAAATGGATTGTGGGTTAGCCTGGGGCTGAAGCTGAAGCTAAGGATTGGGCTTCCACAGAGTCTCAGGCCTGCTTCCCCCTCTCTCCCTAAAAGGGCCCCCGCTCTTTCCCAAGCTGCCTCCAAGTGGATGAGAACATGTAACTCCCCCAGAGCAGAGAGGCCCAGGAGAGGGGAAAGCTGGCCCAGGCCCCAGTGCAGGCTCCCCTCTGACTCTGCGGAGACATCCCTCCTTTTCAGCTGAGGTGTGTGTGTGT
>NW_022196910.1:54181102-54183982 GCF_008632895.1 Mastomys coucha
GGGGGAAGAATCCAACCAGACAAGCCCAAAGCCTTAGTTTCCTGGACCAAGGCTAGAAAGGACCAGAAGAAATGTCCCCAGCCAGCCCCATAGAGGTCTCACTGCCCGCAGGAGCGAATCCAGAGATCTCAGGATGAATCAACAGTCCCAGGAAGGGCTCTGCTCCTGAGCCCACACTCAGCCCAGGACCTGGCCAGGAATCACCAAGCAGTCCCAAAATTTCAAGGCACAGTCGCTTTCCAAGTCAAGCTGCTCTGTACACCCAGCCCCCTCCCCCTGCCCCCCTCCTCCCCTCCTCCCCCACAGAGTGCCTGCTCTGCAGCCCTATAGCTAAGAAGGGATCAGATAGTTTTAAAGAGTGCATTCGCTGTTTGGCTTTGGTCCCAGCTTTATCTCTGCCTCATAACCATGCCCTTCCCTGTGTTTATACGGATTCTGGAGGCAGGGAGCTCAGCTGAGGCCCCTAACCTGCCCAGTCTGTGCCTATTCCAGATGTTGTCACGTGGCCTCCAAGAGGAGACCTTCCAGCTGCCAAAAATATATTCTAGGACATGACTGGAGCCCCACCCTTCAGGAGTTCCATGATCGCACCTCCACAACCTCACAGTACCTTCCAAATTTTGCCCCCACAAACCACCCCAAGGTTCTCAAAAGGTTTATACTCCCACTGGCCTGTGGCTTGGATTTCCTGCCTTTCTCCCCTCTGGTCTCTATGATCTTCCTCTTGCCGTGCCTGTCCTGTCTCGACACCCCTGGCTCTGCCCCACTGATGCTTTCTCCTAGACACTCCACCATCTGCACAGCGGCAGGGTTTCCTCATAGTCTGTAGTCTGCCATTACTAAGAACCGCACGCTCTGCTAATGGAATTACTCTCCTGAACACGTACCGACTCCACACCTCCAAAACGTCCCAGCATTCCCGAGTCCCCCATCTTTTCTTTCTTCCTTTCTTTTATTAATTTTATGACACTCTTTTATGTGAATAGGTGGCTTGCTTGCACATAAGTCTGTGTGCACCACTTGCATGCCTGCTGCCTGTAAAACCAAAAGGGGGCATTAAATTACCTGGAACTTTTGTTATGGATGGTTGTGAGCCACCATGTGGGTGCTGGGAATTGAACTTGGGTCCTCTGGAAGAGCAGCCAGTGCTCTTAACCTCTGACACATCTCTCCAGCCCCCAACCCCACCCCACCTTCAGTTTTCTGCCTCTTTCTCTTTTCCTCTAGACCCAGGGCAACTTGAAGTTCTCCTGTAGAATGCCCAGAGGGTCTTATATACTCAAAACAAACAACCCTTCCACAGATGGCTCTTCATAGCCCACTCCAGCCCACTCCCCAAAGAGAAGTGTGTTCTCCAGGAGAGCGGGGCTTCTGCCCTAGGATGACAATCACAGCAGGCACCCTCTTCCGGCCCACTCCATTCCACTCCTCACATCTGGTACCGCTGACAGTCAAGAAATCTACCCCTAATTGTTCCCTGTTATTTGTTTCTTTTGTTTTGTTTTGTTTTTTGTTTTTTTGTTTTTTTCAAGACAGGGTTTCTCTGTGTAGCCTTGGCTGTCCCGGAACTCACTCTGTAGACCAGGTTGGCCTCAGAAATCTGTCTGCCTCTGCCTCCCAGGTGCTGGGATTAAAAGCGTGCACCACCACCACCCGGCCCTGTTATTTGTTTCTAAATGAGTAAATAAAGACATTTAATCAGGGTTGGGAGGTGCACACACATGCCTCAGTGCACAGACAGAGGTCAGAGGACACCATACCGGAGTCGGTTCTCTCCTGCTATGTGGGATTCAAGAATGAAAGTCAGGGGCTGAAGAGATGGCTCAGATCATTGACTGCTCTTCTGAAGGTCCTGAGTTCAAATCCAAGCCACCACATGGTGGCTCACAATCATCCGTAATGAGTTCTGATGCCCTCTTCTAGGGTGTCTAAAGACAGCTATACTGTACTCACATATAATAAATAAGTAAATCTTTGAAAGAAAGAGAGAGAGAAAGTAAGTCAGGTCATGAGGCTGGTGGCAAGCCTCTTACCAGCCCTTTGTTTCTGAAGGTTTGCTAATCAGAATCCTGATTGTAGTTGGAAAGGATGGTGATGTAGTCAGCCTGAAAGACACAAAAGGACAACAAATGTCTCCTTCAGAGGAGATTCTTAGAGGACTCAAGTTATGTGACCGATATCATATAACAGGATGGTGTCACCAAAGTTGGAACTTGAGAGGGTAAGTGGCATATTACATATGCTTTACTCTACTTTAGAAACTAAACCAGCAGCATGCCCCCAAGAGGAGTTAAACGAACAAACAGCAGCCTTCCTTCTAGAACTTCCGCCAAAGCATAGCCCCGAAAGCCCAAGTGCAGGTCCCTGAAGTAAAGACAGCTCCTGGGCCTCAGAGCCAGTGGCCTGCCTTCTTGTCAGCCCTGCCCTGACTGCCCCGGGAGCCTTTATTCAATCTCAGGAGAATGTCAGAACCCAGAGCCACGACCACTGCAGTATCGTCATCTGTTGGTTCCATACCTAAGTCTGTCATTCAGAGCAGCTGTGTGATTTTGCCTACCTCAGTCTCCTTATAGAGAAAACTAAGAAGGTAACAGCCAGTCTCCCATCAAGAGAACAGAGGATACATGCTTTCAGAAGCATGTGCAAACTAGCCTCACTATCCCATTTCACTCGATCAGACAAGAAATATCTCAAGCCTAAGAAGGAAGCCGTTACCTGAAATAAGGAGGTATTCAGCAACATTCAGTAAACACCCTCTGGCTATCATCCTCTCCTAGTCTGTGCCAGAAAACCCCCATTTTACCAAGACACTTATTTCTCCATCATTGACTGTTTTAGCAGGGTTTTTTAGATGGTGGTGGTGGTGGTGGTGGTGGTGGT
>NW_022196910.1:54184514-54270541 GCF_008632895.1 Mastomys coucha
AGGAGGTGGTGGAGGTGGTGGTGGTGGTGGTGGTGGTGGTGTGATGATGTGTATGAGTGCTTTGCCTGTATGTGTATCATAGGTGTACATAGGTATGTGTTCCATGTGTATGCCTGGTGCCTGTGGAGGCCAGAAGAGGGTGTTGAATCTCCAGAAACAATAACTATAGGTGGCTGTGAGGTACCATGTGGGAGCTGGCAACTGTACCCAGGTCCTCTGGAAGAGCAGCCAGTGCTCTTAACCTCTGAGCCATCTCTCCAGCCCCACAATTGACTTTGATTCTGAACCAGTGTCCGCCTTTCCAGGCAGATTGTCCGTCATACTGCTCTGATTAGGCCCTGAGAGGGGCTCTCCGCAGAAGCATAGCTGGGGGTAGGGCATGATAATCGTACCCCAAGAACACATGTTCAGAGGAGACACCTTCTGGGGATGCCCAAAGCCTGAGCGTCAACATATTAATGGAAAAAATGCCACAAACACACATCCAGCGGCCAGACCACATTTCATGAAAAGGTGGTCCAAAGATGGCTCCTGTTGGCAGTGTTGGCTGCCCTTCAGTCTGCCCACCGGCTGGATTTATTGCCCTGGCTGTTTCCACAGGATGCAGGCGGCAGCTTCTCTCTTCAATAAAAGCCCTTCTTTCCCTCAGACACAAGAAACAGAGTTCAAATTACTGCGACCCAGGTGACCGCCAGAACATCACCCTTGGCCTTAGGTATCCCTCCCTCACCATGACCCTTCTCTAGGTCCTCTTCTCAGAGAGAAGAGGTTCTGAGCCTCCTCCTGGTCTCAGGCCTCGCCCAGCACCTCACAGGGCCCCAGCTCCGTGCAGATGGAAGTCATCTGGTTGAGACTTTGTAGTGACTTCATCAATAATTACGTTACACTTGGCCACACCCATTCCCACATCCCCTCCTTCCGAGTCCCCTTCCCACTCACCCAGGCTGTGCCAAGAAGCAGAAACCCAGCAGGGGAATCCAGGGACAGGATGTGGGCCGAAGAGTTGGACCATGCCCCGCTTCAGGCCCCTACCTCGTCCAGCGCCTCCCCCGGCATTGGCCTCAGCTAGGAAGCGGAGGCTGACACATCCGGTACCCAGCCTTTCCATTTGTTTTGTTTTGTTTTTCGAGACAGGGTTTCTCTGTATAGCCCTGGCTGCCCTGAACTCACTCTGTAGACCAGGCTGGCCTCGAACTCAGAAATCTGCCTGCCTCTGCCTCCCAAGTGCTGGGATTAAAGGCGTGCGCCACCACCGCCCGGCTACCCAGCCTTTTTTCTTTAACCAGGAAAGAGCTGTGGAGTCTTCCTGCTATCTGGAGCTTTTGCACCGCACCGCCCTCGCAGGGTGGTCTGCTCTTGCCTGGTTCCCAAGTCCCCCATTCACCTGGGAGCATCCACAGGTCACCGCATCCCAGATTCAAAGACCCTCGGAAGAAGAATACTGAGAACCTCACTGTGATTCCAAAATGGCGTTCTTTCCCCTTTTGTAAGAGCTTCATCCTGCACGCAGACAGGGCAGATCAAGAGGACTTTGAACCCAGGGGCACCTGGTGGAATAAAATATTACCGTAAACTTCTTCACCGGTTCTCTCAGGGGTGGCCAGTGTAAGAGAGCAAGGTCTTGCTCACCCAACTTTACCACAGCCTGGGAACCAGGAAGAAGGCAGAGTGGGAAGGGACCAGAACTAGGAGGCCTAGGAGCTTGAAGCTCTGTGGAAGGGGAGGGGGAATTCCAGGGCCCCCATTTTTGAAAGGGCAGAGAATGTCTCCTCAGGAGGAGCTCCAAAGGGTCCACAGCAAGACCCTGGCAGCCTGGAATGTGGGTGCAGCCACCTCTTGCCCCAGCTGCCCTCTCTGCTCCCCTCTGCTCCTCACTAGAGGAATAGTGCTCCCTTGGAGGCCCTCAGGCCCTTGGCTGGTGGAGACCCACCCTGCCTTCTCACAGGGAGCTCTGAGGAACTCCAGTCTCTGCCCTCACAAAGGCCCCCTCTGTCACAGCCTCCCTGAGAACAACGCCCCCCTCGTATCTGCCCCGACTGTTCCCACCCCCACACATGTGCCTTCTACAGCAGCAGCTTCTAAGCTGAGTTAATGTCAGATACGGTCTCCCAACAGCATGCCGGAACAAAGGCTGCACATAACTAAATGTGCCGGGGTGCTTGTCAAGGCTTAGGCAACTTAATTACAGGGAGCGGCAAAAGCCACTCTGAGCGGCCACACCTGGCCATACAGTAAACAGAGCTTCTTCCTGTCGAGATGGGGGAGCCGAGAGACAGGGAGGCAGGCGACAAACCACAATTTGAATCATTTGGGTTGAAGCTATAAATATAATAATGAGTCATTTGTAAAATATAATTTCATCCAAAAGCCTAGAAAAAAAATAGGAAAACAGTCCCTGTGCTATTTCAGGCTAAATCGTTGAAGGGTGTTCTGCCAGAACCTGGGAGGGGACCCAGATGCCCACCAGCCTGGAACTCACATATGGGCATCCTCAAGCTAGCCCCTGCCAGGGTGCGGCTGGGGACCATGCCTATGTACAAGCTGAGCTTGGAAGGCTGGCATCGCAGAACACATAGCTCAGAGAAGCTGTAAGTCACGGACAGGCCAGCGTTGGCGGCCAGGCAGTGAAGACATGGGTCTAGGACAGATGTGCTGTAGCTTTTGGCTAACTTTTTCCCAGCCTTGAGGCCCAGTAGCCTTTCAGGGACAGAGTGACTTCTTGTTGTTGTTTTGTTTTGTTTGCTAGTGTGGCCCACTAGTGTGGTCTCTGCCTGAGTCATAGGAAGATCCATCCATTCCAGCCCCGGGTCCCAGTTGCTGGGAGCAGTGCATAATAAACCTCTTCTGAGCAGAGATCAATAGGTGTGGCCAACTCAGCCTATTGTAAAGAGCATGTTCAATTACAGAGAGGCAGCATAATGAATTTGTGCGATCTTAAATTACTTAGAGGGCTGGAGAGGTGGCTCTGCCATCTAGAGCAACTGTCGCCTTTGCAGAGGACCACCCCCTCCCCATTCTGTTCCCAGCACCCACATCATGTGGCTCACAACCACCAGCTCTGACGCTTCTGACCTCCGTGGGCACCTGTGCTCATGTATGCATATGCACATGTGGACATGCACATACATGCATACACATGCACACACATGCACCTACATTTAATTTTAAATGATAAAAACAAATTTTTAAAGAACGCTAATTTCATGACAGATCTTTAAGAGATCCTCCATTGATGTTGTTGCTGCTGCTGTTGCTGCTGTTGTTGCTGCTGCTGCTGCTGCTGTTGTTGCTGTTGATGCTGTTGTTGACTGAACCTTCCAGGCACGGGAAGTGTGGACACTTGACAGCTATCAGACCACCATCTGCTCAGCAGCAGGGCAGCTGCCAGAGAAGAAGGAGAGGCCAACTGGCTACTGTTACCCTCAAAAGTTCCCAAGTCCCAAGAGCCTGTGAATGTTACTGCTGCAGCCCTTAATAATCCCTTGGGACGATGGATGGCCTTTGCGACCCTAACACCATTTCACAGAGAGCAAGGGACCTGTTGGTCAAGTGGCCATTTCCTTGAGCTGCCATCTTTTGTGTGCTTGCATTGTCTTGTTTTGTTTTCTGAGACAGGGTCTCCCTGTATAGCTCCAGCTGTCCTGGAACTCTCTGTAGACCAGGCTAGCCTCAAACTCAGAGATCCACTTGCCTCTGCCTCCCGAGTGCTGGCATTGAAAGCGTGGGCCACCACTACCCTGTTCAATCTGTCTTCTTGGCTGTTGAGGCTATTTCAGAAGTCTCAGGCTGATTCCCAACGACTAGAGAGACTTCTGCAGTGGGCAGTCCACCAAAGGGGTGCCAGTTCCCATGACCAGAGCTACTGCATCAGTCACGGCTTCTTCTACAGTGTAGATTTTACTTCAGAGAACCTTCCTTTGACCACAACAGCTTCAAATGACACCTTAAGCAACCCCGCCTACACCCCACTCAGATGACCACACCCATGGCCGCCCCAGAACCTCATAGCCATCTCCAATCTAGACAAGTAGGCATGCCTCTCTGTACCAATGATGGCTAGTACATATGTGACCAGGTGAGTAAGCCTAGTGCCTCTCACTGGCAGCCTGGACCTAAAACCCACACTTCAGTAAAGGGCCTTCAATGCTTTAATGCCTGCATGTGGTCTGGGCTGAGCTGGACACCCCAAGAGAAGGCAACTCTCGGGACTGCCAGCCAGAGGCTCATCCAGCAGCAGCTTGACTAAAGGGTTTCTAAGACACTATTCAGAGCAAAGGCCATGACGAGGCACAGCTATGGAAGTGCTGGAAGCCCGTGCCACTAGATTGGCCCCAGAGTGCTATTTGAGATGAAAAGCCACAAAGGGTGGCTAGTGGTCCTGTTAGCACTAGCCACGGGGTGTAGGCCATGAAAGGCCTACAACTATAAGCCTCTAGGTTGAAAGCCAGTGATTATGATATGATTAGCTTTGGGCACTTGAGCTTGAAGCTACAGACACTAAAGGTGCACCTTACCTGTTTTCTTTTCTGTGTAAAGTAAGGCAGAGGCCCCTTGGCTGACTGGCAGCATTGCACAGCAGAACATCACGGGTTAGTCATGGGTAAACTGAAAACCAAGTCCCCTGGCTTGGCCTGTGGGCCCTGGATGAACTTCTCTTTTTCCCTCCTGATTTGCCTACAGTTGGAGGAATGGGTAGGCAGCATTACACCTGCTGTTTAAGAGTTGTCTTGTTGCCGGGCACCTTTAATCCCAGCACTTGGGAGGCAGAGACAGGCAGATTTCTGAGTTCGAGGCCAGCCTGGTCTACACAGTGAGTTCCAGGACAGCCAGGGCTATACAGAGAAACCCTGTCTCAAAAAAACAAAACAAAAACAAAAAAAGAGTTGTCTTGTTAAGGTTTCCACTGCGTGAGGAGACACTATGGCCAAGGCAAGTTATATAAAGGTAGACATTTCACCAGGGCTGGCTTACATTGTCAAAGGTTCGTCATCATTATTATCATGGCAGGAAGCATGGCAGTGTGCAGGCAGACATAGTGCTGGAGAAGGAGCTGAGAGTTCTCCATCTGGATCCAACTGCAGCCAGGAGAGAAGACTGGCTTCCAGACAGCTAGGAGGAGGGTCTTCAAGCCCACCCCCACAGTGACACACTTCCTCCAACAAAGCCACACCTCCTAATAGTGCCACTCCCTGGACCAAACATTCAAACCACCACAGGAGAGAGGCTAAGCCAGCCAGTTCTTCACATCATCCAGCCACAACTAGTGAAGCTGCAGCCAGTGTTCCTGCATCCTACACCCGGCCTTCTGCTCTCTTGAGGGACGGTGATGAGGTTGGTTCTGTTGCTATGTATTGTAATGCTAAATATGGCCCCCAAAGTCTGGTTGCCCCCGGAGATGAGGAGATCCTTGTAACCTATGTAACCTTGCTCCTTAATTTAAAACTATGCCAACAGCCTACAGCTGGGCAGAAGAGAGGTAGGCAGGATTTCAGTTCTCAGGCTCAGGGTCTGAGGCAGGGGCCACAAGGGGAAGAGCGAAGGTGAAGAGAAAGGAAGATGCCATGGGGTAGGTGAATCATGAAAACAAGTCCATGAAGGTTGGCCAGCTGGAGTAGGAATGGCCAGTTGGAGTAGGAATGGCCAGTTGGAGTAGGAATGGCCCAGGCAGAACACAGTAAGTCATAGCTCAGGGTTATTGGTAGGGAACTAGACGAACTAGTATAGAGGGTTGATATCTGCCCAGCTCTAGTACTATTAAGGCTTATTATAAATATAAAGGTTTTGTGTCTTTTATCTGGGAACTGATGAATGATCAAAGGGGGGGTAAAAACCCCAGTGGACATCAACTATTTCCACAACAGGACAGCTTTATTTTCCCCAAGATTTACTTAATGTTATTAAATATCTATCAGTGTTCACACTTTCTAAATTCCCCCTTCTCAAATACTCACTCGTATTATGTTTAATTACTTGGGGGGGGGGTCTGTGTGTGGGTATAAGCACAGGCAACAATGATGGAATATAGATTTTAGTAATAACAGGAATATCAGAGGGGAGGTGTTAGTCATGTGGATGTTTGAGAATGGCCTAGCCATTGAGCTCATTAAACCATATTAAATATAAAAGGCTGTGTGCGTGCGTGCGTGTGTGCGTGTGTGCGTGCGTGTGTGTGTGTGTGTGTGTGTGTGTGTGTGTGTGTGTGTCTGTGTGTCTGTGTGTCTGTGTGTCTGTGTGTGTGTGTCTTTCATTCGGGAATCCAGAACACTGGGGCAAGTAGCGAAAAATATGCACTGCCACCACTGCCCGGGGGGGGCACTTTGAACAGGATTAATCACCTAATACACCCCCTCCACCCACACCTCCTCCATCAATATCCTCGGGATTGTCTCCATTAAGTTACAGCCTCATTTTGCTCTGGATTACCCCTGACACGGAAGTCCTCACATAACACCTTTTGTTTGGTTGTTGGTGCTCTGCTATTGAGACCGCGTCTCATCCTCTGGTCTAAGGCTGGCCTGAACTCCTGGGAACCCTCCTTTCTGGGCTTTTCAAGTGCTGAGATTGCTGTGTGAACAGCCGTGCCCTGCTCATCTTGCACAAGTTTTTAACTGCTTAGGGATAGAGGGTAAATTCCATTTCTGCTATTCTGTCTTAGGCCAAAATAGAGGCTGCTGGGTAACGTCTACGTATGTCTGTCTATTCAGCTTAGGGTCCTGTTTTTAGAAGATTTCCCTGTAACCACCACCAACTCCACCAACCACCTCCCTGTCCAAATCCATGGGTGGAAGGGTCACATCTATAATCCTTTGTATCCTGGTATCTGCCATAAAATAGGAGCTGATGCAGACATGCTGTGTGCACACCTATCCTCCAGAACTCAGGAGGCAGAGGCAGGAGAGGCAGAGCTCAAGAGTACCTCAGTTACACGGTTTGAAGCCAGCCTGAACCATGGGAGCCCTATGGGAAAAAAAATAAATAAGTTAATAAATAAATGAAATACTGATGAACTAAATATTTAGGAGAATGAATAAAGAGAAATAAGTGGCCACTCAGACATCACCAGCTAGGAACAAAGAGTGGTGAGCCAGGTGTGGCAGAGGAAGGAGGAGTCTACAGAGTGAGTTCCAGGACAGCCAGAGCTACATAGTGAGACCCTGTCTCAAAAAAACAATGAGGCTCTACCCCTGCTGGGCATGTGCTTTGGGACTTTCACTCACAGAGCACTGAGAGTGACAGCTGTCCTAGGCACTTCTCACCCCAGTCAAGCTGGCAGTGTGCAGAGGACTCCCGAGAATGTGACTTTAAATATCCTGACCTTGACAGTCCCGCAGCCTTTGATCCACAGCATGGGAAGCTGACACGGGAAACGCCCAAGGTGCCAAGATAGTAAGACTGCTTGCCTGAAGCTCCCAAAGCACTGTCAGAGAGTGTGATGGAGAGAAGGAAATCTATGTGGGAAAGTCTGGAAATCATGAATGCATGCCTCACACATGTGTGTGAGCGTGGGTGCACACACATTCACACACACAGGCACACATATACACATGCACTTCCACATGCACACTCATGCACACATACATATACCCACGCACAAGCACATATATACACATGCACTTCCACATGCACACTCGCGTTTACACACCTACATACACTCACACATACAAGTACATATATACACAAGCACTCCCCACACACACACACTTGCACACATACACACACGCACGCTCATGCACACATACACACTAACACAGAAGCACATACATTTACACATACATCCCCATATGTACACTCACACATGCACACCTACATTCACACACACATGGACAAGCATACACACACACAAGCACTCCTACACACACACTTGTGCACACATTCCCACATGCATGCACATGAACACATAAACTCACACACAGAAGCACATACATACACACACATTCCCCCACACACACACATGCACACATGCATTCACACACACATGGACACATTAACACACACACAAGCACATACATACACAAGCACTCCTACACACACACTCATGGACACATACATACACGCACACACAGAAGCACATACATACACACACACTCCCAAAGGCACACTTGCGCTCACATACACACATACACTCACACACATATACGTGTGCACACAAACACACACATAGAACTCCCTGCTTGTGCAGTGACACCAAGTGAAGACTCCAGACACACTTGTTGCCACTCTGTAGCTGGACCAGCAGCCCCATTAAAGTAGAACAAGAGGCTGCTTGAAGACCTGAGACCCAGAGCAGGTCTGACGTTGCAGCTTGCACATCTCTCCAACTCCCTGGGCTCAGGAATCTATGTTTTTGTGTGGTTTGGTTTTGTTGAGATTATAATATAATCATATCGTTTCTCTCTTCAAGTGCTCCACTATACCTGTCTTAGCTCTCTTTCAAGTCCCACACCTCTCTTTTTCATTAATTATTGTTATATACATAGATGTAGATGTATACACATAAATATTCCTAAACGTGATGCACTCCGTCTGTATACTGCTACTTGTGTGTATGTTTTCAGGGCCGACGTTTTGCTATTGGATAACCGAGTCGTGTGCTCTTCCCTGGGGGTGGCTGTCCCTCCCTCTCAGCTTTCGCTGGTGGCCTGTACTTCTTTGTGTAGGGTGGAAGCCTACTCTTCTTTCCCTATCCACTTCGGCCTGCCGTTGCTTTTGTTCAGCTCATGTCTGGGCAGCCATGTTGGCGAGAGGTATGGCTTCTGACATTAGGAGACACAATTCACAGCAAACACCCTGATCCTCTGGTTCACACAATCTTTCCAACCTGTCTTCTGAAATGTTCCCTGAGCTCTAGGTGCCGGAGTTACTTTGTAGGTGTCTCCATCCGAACTGGGTTTCCGAACTCTTTGTTTTGATTGGTTGATCAGGACTGGGCTTCCCAATTCTGCATTTTGATTGGTTGATCATGGCTTCCTAACTCTGACTTTGGATTGGTTGCAGTTTCTGAGACGGTCTCTGCTGCAAAGAGCAATTTCCTTGACAAGGGGCGACCCCTGCTTTTTTGGGGCTAATAAATAAGGTTCTTTCAAACTGCTAGTCTATGCCCTACACATAGCAAAAATACTGCAAGGGCAGACAGAATGCTAATCCTGTTACCTCTGACTAAGGAGTGTGTAACGGCCCTAAATGTAACTTTCTCAAGGTGGGGCTTCCTAGCCTCCTTAATGTGGATCAGAAACACAGACCCTGTGCATATATAGAAGGGTGTGTTTTATGTGTGGGTGCACACGCGTGCGAAGCCTGAAGTCAGGAGGTTGTTTGTCAAGAGGTCGGATCTCTCAAGCAAGCTTCATGGATTCACCGTCCGCCCCCTCACTGCTGGACTGACTAGCTGGCACATGTCCTTTTCTTCATGAGATGGTGATTGAGTTCAGCCCAGAATGGTTCTTCAAGCACTTTGTTGATTGGACTATCTCCACAGCTGCAAGAAGCTGCATTTTAAAGAACTTCTTGTGATCTGAAAGTATGAGGACAAGAGCTTTAGTAGGTCAGCCCTAAGAAGACTGACTCGTCCTGTTTGGGAAGTGGAGAAGGAGAAATATCTCAGCATGGCATCTCTCAGGCAGTGCAACTCCCTGCCCTGATTTCAGGTTTGCCTGCTTCCGGATGATTCCAAGAGCTCGTATATAAAACCAAATATCGCTGAGGCACGTTCTTGCAGCCTGCATGATAGCTTATAAATCCAGGTGAAAGTAGTCTCTGCCCCTGGACTGGTCCTGATACAGACAGCTGTCCTCTGTGCGCCCTGCTCAGGACCAGCAAAGTGCTATTTGGTCCTCTAAGCCAGTGATCCTTAACCTGGGGGTCTCGACCCCCTTGGGGGTGGGGTCAAATAACCCTTTCATAGTCCTTTACATTATGATTCATAACAATAGCAAAACTATAGCTATGAAGTAGCAATGGAATAATTTTATGGTTTGGAGCCACCACAACTTAAGGAACTGTATTAAGTGGTGGCCGTGTTAGGAAGGTTGAGAACCACTGCTCTAAACAATGAGGCTTAGAAGTCTTCCTAAACACCCAGCTGAAAGCATAGTCCTGACTTACACCTCGGAGCAAATTGTAGGAATATGGAGAGCCTTCCATCTTGTTCTTGCTCTTAGGCCATACCACTCACATCTGTCACAGTTAGAGGTGACTCCCAAACAGTGTCAGGAAGGAGATGGGGAGCGGCTTCATGGACACCCATGTCTGTCTCGTGTGGTGCGTTCTCCTCTCTGCTTCCGCGTGCCAGAGGATGCACCACATACCTTGAATGCCTGAGGATGTATCACATACTTTGAGAATCTGCTCATATACTGTAGGGAGTGGTCTTTTTTTTTTAAGATTTATTTTATTTATTTTATGTGTATGAGTACACAGTAGCTGTATAGATGGCCGTGAGCCATCATGTGTGTGGCTGCTTGGAATTGAACTCAGGACCTCTGCCAGCCCCACTCACTACAGCATAATTCATTGTAGCTGTCTTCAGACACACCAGAAGAGGGCATCAGATCTCATTACGGGTGGTTGTGAGCCACCATGTGGTTGCTGGGATCCGAACTCAGGACCTTTGGAAGAGCAGTCAGTGCTCTTACCCACTGAGCCATCTCACCAGCCCTTTTTGTTTGTTTGTTTTGTTTTGTTTGTTTGTTTTATTTTTCGAGATAGGGTTTCTCTGTGTAGCCCTGGCTGTCCTGGAACTCACTCTTTAGACCAGACTGGCCTCAAACTCAGAAATCTGCCTGCCTCTGCCTCCCAAGTGCTGGGATTAAAGGCAAGCGCTACCACTACCCGGGGAGTGGTCTTAATGCTCTGATCTAATCTGAAATCTGCATGTAAAGGCTGAAGGTCCTATTCCCTAATTGGTTTTTGTTTGATCATAAAGATGACAGTGGCCAATGACTAGCAAAAGAGGCGGGACTTTCAGATTTCCTAGGCTAGGAGAGGAGAAGGAGAAAGAGGAGATTCGCCTTGCTTCGGAGGGGGAGAGAGCCACCAGTCATGTGAGATCTCAGATGAAGTAGCCATTGGCCACTTCCTCGATTGGGCCTGGGGTAGCAGGCAGGAGATTAGAAATGCAACTAAGCTGAGGGTAGATTTAGGGTGTTGAGCAAGAGGAAGGTAATCAAGCAACTAGGATGAGGACAGATTTGTGAGCACGTCACTTTTCCTGGACTCTTCCCCTGAACCTCAATATGACCCCTTCAGTCTCTTTGGCCCCTTGAACCACACATAGCTTGGTGACATATCTTGGGTCAAAGCTTTTGTGCTTGTCTCAACTGGCTTCCAGGTGTGATCGCCCATGCAAAGAGAGATGAAGAATGACTTCAGTACTCCTGGCCTGGTCAGTGGAGGGTCACTCAGGGTCACACGGTAAGCAGTTTAGACTCTAGTGTGCACATCGTAAGCTTTGTTGGCCATGTGAAGCATATCCATCAGTCCAGCCCTTGAAAGACAGAGGCCAGAGGATTATTGCAAGTTTGAAACTAACCTAGTGGACATAGTGAATTCCAGTCCAGCCACCCGAAAGGGAATCCCTGTCACAAATAGAACACTCTAAGGATCCTGCACTCCGTGTCTTCGCCCAGCAGAGTCACATGCAGCAGTGAAACAGTTCCCACACCACCACTACCACCACCAGCAGCCCTTCAGTGGACACCGCATGGCTGGATCACACACTTAGATACTCAGCCTCCATGCAGGGCAGCCAAGCCATCCTGAGAAATAGCATGAGGAAGCCTGATCTCGGCTCCTTGCTCTTCACAATGCCTCCACCCAGCTCCGCAGTGCCCATCCAGTTGCCCAAAGCTCAACACCACACGTGTTTCCTGCTTGCCTGCTTCCTAACGCCCTCATCCCAGCTTCCCGAGACCTCCTCCAATCTCTGTTTTCATCCTCCACAAGATACACAGAAGACACTTGGACAAAGGAAAACAGAGAAGCAGGCTGAGGGGGAGCTCCCACAGCCCCCTTCCCTATAACGAGTCACTGCAGTGATGTGACATTTGCAGAGGTACAGCCTTTGCTCAGACTACAGAACCTCTAGCCTTTATTTGCCCCCATTGACCCCTCTCCCCTAGACATCCTTTATTGACACAATGCTTTCCCGGGTTTCCTCCCACAGCCTGGCTACTATTTTCAGTTCCCTTTGTAAAATACAGTGGGTGGTGTTGACACCGGAGATGGGTGCATAAGAGGATGGAGCTCTGCTCTGCCCTTCAGTGTGTTTTAGACTTTCCAAAATAGTTTTTAAGAATAGCTCTTGCACAGGGTTGCTCTTCTCTTCTCCATCTACCTAGTGGCTCTCAAATGTATGGAGGCTTATATAACCATCGCCCCTGGCTTGTATTAAATAGACAGACACTCCTTTGCCCTGTTTGACCACTCCCTGCTATTTTTTTTAATTTATTTACTTTTATTTTATGTGCATTGGTGTTTTACCTACATGTATATAAGAGTGTTAGACCTTGGAGTTACAGACAGTTGTGAGATGCCATGTGAGTGCTGGGATTTGAACCCGGGTCCTCTTAAGTGGTTGTCAGCGACCTTAACCTCTGAGCCATCTTTCTAGTTCTCCATCCTTGCTATTTTTCTGACTTTATCTCCAACCACACTCCTTTGTTCTCACACTGACCCAGCCACACTGGCCTTCTTCTTCTTTAGACAAACTTGTCGGAAAGTTCTCATGCCGCTGAGAAGTGGCAGCACAATGCCTCGAATCCCACTGCAAAGCAGGTTCCAGGACAGCCCAGGCCGTTAAACAGAGAAATCCTGTCTCACAAAAACAAAGATGCTCTCTGTGACTTATGCCCTTGCCCAGTAATGATTGACACATGCCACTGCATGATCTCTACTCAATGTCACCTGCTCCAGCACTCATACCGATAACCCATACATAGGCACACACGCACCCTATCACACTGACCTGACTTTTGGCTTCATACACTTATCACTCTCTAAAAATATCTGATCTGTCTCCTTGGCTCTTGTCCACTAGCTCCAAGTTGGCTAGCACTCACAGAAGGTGAACTCATTTTCTCTATCCCAATCCTGGCTTTTTAAAATCGAGGTATGTTGGATGGAGAGATAAGTCAATAGGTAGGTGTAACTTTAATTTTTTTAAACTTTTTTTTTTTTTTTTTGGTTTTCTTCTGTGTAGCCCTGGCTGTCCTGGACCTCACTCTGTAGACCAGGGTGGCCTTGAACTCAGAAATCCATTTAAACCTTATTTTTAATGATGGCTCTTAAACACTTTAACCTTGCTTGTAACCCACCACCCACCAGAGGTAGTGGAAACGAAAGGATATGGTGGGTGGGGGGAGTAGATCTGTTTAGAAAGGATCCCTGAAGCAGCTCCCATCTGCCTTGTCTGGAAATCAGCAGTACAGTTCACAGGTTAGCAGTGGCAGCTCGCCACTAGCAGACATTTCAGGGATACACCAGCAGTCTAGCTCAGCAGAGTCAGTGACACAGCAACACAGTTGCACAGTGCTGTTGTCAGTGCAACAGCAGTGACACAGCCTCGCAGAGACAGCCGGGCCTCGGCTTGAGCAGCAGGAGGGACCTGGAGGAATGCCAGGAAACGTTCTTGACTGTGTCTCTCTCAGAGAAGGGAAGATCAGCAAAGACTAGAGACCAACAAGCGTTGCACAGCTAGCCCTAAAAGCTAGCCAAGCTCAGCCCTATTTATACCCTCCAAACATCCTGTGTCCTCCATGGGCCTTGCCTCAGCATGTGTGTCTGTCTCAGATGACTTCACTCTGCCAATCAGCCCAAGTCCACAGAAGTGGCAAGAAACTGCGAGACACCACTACAAGTTTTTTGATGTGCAGCTCAACTACACAACATAAGGGAGCACATGTGTGTCGTTAGTGAAAAATCCTTCACTGAGTGTCCTTTCACATGCTTGTTTTAGTAGAACATCTTTTCTCCTGTCCCCTCAGCTAAATGTTCCTTCACAAGTCTGTCTTAGTCTTTCACCTGTGTTCACTTCAGAAAAACATTCCTTCACATGTTTGCCTCAGCAAGACACCTTACAACACAAATGACTTTCAAAAAAAAACCCTTAAGTTTCCACTTCAGGTAGGTATGCAGATAGATAGGTAGGTAGCTGACAGGTAGATGGATAGAAGATAGATAGATAGATAGATAGATAGATAGATAGATACATACATACATACATACATACATACATACGTGGATAATTCATACATACATATGCAGGTATGTAATAGATAGACAGCACTCAGGGCTCAGGAGAGAGCTGGGATTGCAGATTGGGGTGTAGAAACAATTTCATGGAATGGTCTGCTCAGGGTGGGGAAGACTAGAATAGAATCCAAGAGATCATCATCAAGGGGAAGGAAGAGGAGGCTAGGAAAGAAACCAGGAAGGAGTGACCAGAGAGCAGAACAAGCAGGGAAGAAAGAAGTGGCTGAGGGACCAGGAGAGACTGGATTGTAAAAACAGTTCCATGGACAGGTATAGCAAGGACCAAACTGGACAGAGAAACACCTGCTAGGTTCCCGTCACTAGGAGCGCCCCCTCCTGGCATCTTCAGGCACTGCACACACAGATGCATATCCACTTAGAAACAAATCTATACATCTATACATAATTAAAAGTCATAGAAAAGAAGTATATTTCAACCCTGAGCATTTGTGTAGCCACAACAGCTATGGGTGTATACAGTTTGTACTTCCACTCTACCAGGCATGAGAATGGGAGCTGGAGTCTGGGCTCAGAATGAAAGAACACAATGTAGCCACTGCCACCTGAAGGATGCGTTATCTAGATACAGTTTATAACCGTATGAAAGAGCTGAGGCTAGTCTGCCCTATTCCAACTTCAAGGAAGACTTAGACTTAGTTAGCATAGGCTAGATAATGCTGGAGAAACAGGCAACTACTCAGATTGGTTTGTCCCACGCAGCCCAGCCTGCACAGATGCCCAGGAGGACCTCCTGGCATCATGCTCACTCTAGAACCCAGCCTGGTGGAGCAGCCTTCATCTGCACATTGCCCATCACTGAGTCAGAGGAAAAGAGAACTCGGAAGCATTTTTGAATTAGCAATTGGATTCTTGGCCCTGAAGTGAAATGTATGGCTTCTACTCACAACCCACTGGTTAAAACCAGCCAGATGGCTCTACCCAACTACAGAGGGCCAGAAAGACAGATCAGACCATATGTCAGAAAGCAAGGAAGCAGAGATATTTGGTTAACAGCTCATACCCTTCTGAGACCACCGAGGAGGACTGACCTTTGACGAATGTTCCCTAACAGATAGGATCGTGTGAGAGAAGTCATCAGTGCACCACAGGACCTGGCAAAGCTGACCAAAGTTTCTTCACCAGGAGGTGGGGTCTGTTTTGGAGTCCAGAATTTGGTGGGAGTTGAGCTTACACTGGGAAGGCCTTTGAATTACATAGGAAACATTTTATAGTCTAATAGATTCTTGGCAACAGGAAGTCACTGGAGGAGCTTTAAGCAGGAAAATAATAAAAACCTGTTTGTATTTTAGAATAATTTTGGCAGCACAATGGGAAGGTTGGAAGAGCAGGGAGACCATTGCTGTTGCAGGAGTCCAGGCAAGCGGTGAGGAAGAGGAGGCTGAGAAAGTCCCTCAAGGGAGACAGAAGGAAAGGCCTTCCAGCTGAAAAGGACTGCTTTTGGGGCTAGAGAAATGGCTCAGTGGTTAAGAGCACTGGCTGCTCTTCCAGAGGACCTGGGTTCGATTCCCAGCAACCACATGGTGGCTCAAAATCATCTGCAATGGGATCCAAAGCCCTCCTCTGTTGTGTCTGAAGATAGCTACAGTGTACTCATATATATATATATAAACTTTTAAAAGAAGAAAGAAAGAAAAAGACCTCTCTTCCACACACCTTCTTACTTTTGTGGAAATATTCAAACATGAACAAGAGTAGAGAGATTGCTTAGCAAACACTAACGTCAGCTCACACAACCTTTAGCCATACATGGCTAACGTGTCCACACACCACTAAAATCCAATCCTCAAAGCAAATCTGTTACCCCAGACTGCAGTTTCCTTAGTGTATATGGGTCCCCAAAGATTAAAATCTCTACTGTGATCTCACATTAAAAGCTAACAATAAGGCAGGCATACACTTTGATCACAGCCCTTGGGAGACAGGCAGACAAATGTCTGGGAGTTTATGGCTAGCCAGGGCTATCAGAAAACATTCCGTTAAAATAAAATTCCCTCTGGCATTTTTGATGGTCACACTTGGTTTGTGCAAATAGTCTTTACATTGCACACCAGCTATCAGGACTTGAGGTCATTTCTCTATAGAATCCCCAAATTCAAAATCCTACTGACAGATCCCTCACCCCAGCATCAGTTAGCATGTTTTTACCTTTTTCCCCCATATTTCCTGTAAACCAGTAACTGAACCTAAAACTCCCCTCTTTAAATTTTTTTCTACACTTATTTGTGTGTGTGTGTGCGTGCGCGTGCGTGTGTGTGTGTGTGTGTGTGTGTGTGTGTGTGTGTGTGTATGCATGGAAGCCTCAGCTGTTGTTCCTCAAGTGGCATCCACATTAGTTTTTGAAACAGGATTTCTCAGCAGCCTAGAACTTAGCAAGCAGGGTGGGCTGGCTGACCAGTGATTCCCAGAGACCTACTTGTCTCTGCTTTCTCAGCTCTGGGATCATCACTGGCAGAACACATGCACACACACACACACACACACACACACCACTATATACAGATACACACACCACACACACATACACATACCACACCACACATACATACACACACATATACATACATACATACACACATACCATACACACATACACACACACACATACACCATACACATACCACACACACACACACCGTACACACACTGTACACACACCACACACACATACACACACCATACACACACCACACAAACACACCACACATACACACACCATACACACACCACACACACACACACCATACATACACATACCATACAGACACACATACACACCACACACACATATGCACATACTACTCCACACATACCATGCACACACATATGCATATACACACAACACACACATATATACACACCACTCCACACACACACACACACACACACACACACATAGTGGAAACTAAACTCAAGTTCTCAGGTTTTCCAGCTGAGCTATCTCTCTAGCCCCCCAGTAACAATTATTTGTAAATCTTCATTTTTTTTTAAATTTCATTTATTATTCCTGTGTATATGCATGCATGAGATGGGAGATGCAAGTGTCCTAATCAAGTGTAAAGAGGCCAGAGTATGGATGTGGCTCCATCCTTCTGCCTTTTTAAAAAAATGTTATATGTAAGGTTGTTTTGCCTGCATGTATATCTGCACAACATGACTCCTGTGCACCACATATCCTATGCATGCCTGGTGCTTCCAGAGGCCAGAAGAGGGCATAAATGTGTATGCCTGGTGCCCCCAGAGGCCAGAAAAGGGCATAGGATCCCTTGGAACTGTAGTTACTGATGGCCATAAGCCACCATGTAGATGCTAGCCCAAGTCCTCTGGAAGAGCAACCAGCTCTCTTAACTGCTGAGCTGTCTCTCCAGTCCTCAACTTTATGATTTAAGACAGTGTCTCCTCACTGAATCTAGAACGCACTTATTTGGCTACATTGGCTGGTCAGAGTTTCAGGGTCCCCTATCTCTACCTCCCAGCAGTGGGATTACAGGCACACACCAGGGTACCCAGCTTTTCACAGAGGTGCTGGGGAGCTGATTGAAAATCCTCATGCTTGGGCAGCAAACACTTTCTCCAGTGAGTCCTCCCACGCAGCCCTGTATGTGTGTTGTTTATAAACACGAATTAGGTCCTCCCGTGACCCTTCAAGAGGAGTATTTATTACAAATGAAGGACCTGAGAGCTGATGGTGTGACACAATCTGCCAACCTCACAAAACCAGGAGCTGGAGTCGGGACCTAGTCTTTCTGAGGCCTTCCCCTGGCTACCAGAATGGAGCCTAGCTCTCCTGAGTCCCCCGAATAACTTCAATTTTAATAATAGACATCGTGGGGCTGGTGAGATGGCTCAGTAGTTAAGAGCACTGACTGCTCTTCCGGAGTTCCTGAATTCAAATCCCAGCAACCACATGGTAGCTGGCTCACAACCATCCGTAATGAGAAATAAATAAAGAACCTTTGGGCCCAGAGTAAGTGGGGTCTGGAGTGAGCAGGAACCGAAGTGAGCGGGGCCAGAGCAAGAGGAAGAAGGGAAGGAGAAAAAAAGGAGTATAATAATAGACATTGTGGTTTTATAGGTGCCTCGCATGTCACAGTGAGCCAAACCATGGCTATGCCAAGCTACCACTTTAAGGAGAGAACACCAAGGTCCAGAAAGGGAACATAGCTTGTCCTGGGCCCTGCAGCTGGTGAGCGCTCCGGTGCTCACATCCAGGTGACTGACAATGCCCCCCACTCCACCTGCCCACCCCACGGCTTCCTCACGGTCCTGCACGGCCTTTCCTAGAGATGGAGCTGTATAAAGAGATAGAAACCAGCAAGCCCGCTCTCCTTGCTGCAGTACAGGAGAGAGCTCTCAACAGGCCCAGGGTGACCTACCCCTTTCTGTCATACAGCCCAACCAAGCTCAACTAGCATCATACGCACGCACGCACGCACGCACGCACGCAGGCACATGTGCGCACACACACAAGTGCACACAAAGAGAGAGGTTGGGAGGGGTGGCTTATTCTCTCAGGGCCCCCTTGTCCTGTAGCATTGGAACAAGGATTCAGAAACCCACTCAAAGGGGAGAGAGAGACAACGCTCCCCGTGAGCACCGGTTCCACCCTGGAGCCACCGGGACAATTGGAGAGAGAAACGGGGACATTCTCCCCCACTGGGCCATCTTGTGTGCTCTGCGCTGGCTGCTGCGTTCCCTTCATCTAAGGGCTCTAAATTTTCAAAAAGAAACGGCGCGGCGAGAGCAGCGGCAGCAGGATAAATAGCCACAGCGAAGCCCTGCGAGCTTTATTCATAGCTTTAGAAGAACTCTGAAGGTTCCTAGTAGCAGCTGCTACACAAAGCTTCGCACTTTAATTCTAAGGCTGCCAGAAATAGGTCTGTCAGGCCCGAAATATCACCGCATTCCATTACTCTTAACTGAGCATTACCATCATGCCTTCATTACCAGCTGGGGGTCGGGGGATGCTCTACCCCGCCCCTCCGCCTCCCCCAACCCCCAGCAGTCAGGAGCTGCGGCTTGGGGAGGTGCAGAGGGCTGAGTAGGGGCTTGCAGAGAAGACCTAGCGGCCAGCCGGCTTAGGCTGAGGCCACAGAAGAGGGTGGTGTCACTGGCTGAAGTGTGGAAGGCATGAGGCAGTGGGAAGGAGGGACAGCTCTGCTTGGGGTGGGCCACCAGAACGGTTGCTATGTGAAGAACGAGGCCCAAAGACTCGCTGGGGAAAGGGTACCAGGGCCTAGTGCCTAGCAGGAAGGATTCAACCAAACGGAAATCAGGCCACGGAGCCCCAGGAAATCCCAGGCACAAAGCCGGCTCCTGAGGGGGAGAAGTCTGACCCAGGTTTGGAAGCTCAGAACCTGAAGCAATCTGCATGTTTATAATAAAACGGGCACTGGGCAGTCGTGAATAATTCAGCAGGCGCTGTGATCTTACACCGCGTGTCCCTGAGGTTCAAAGGGAAAGGGGCAGGCTCATCCCAGGCCGGATGCTGTTGCCTGGCTCTATGAAAGGGCGTGACAGATGGGCAGACGCTGGCCACCACCCAGTCACGCTTCACATGCTGATTGGTTTTCAAAGGAGGACAGGGTTTGTGAATGGGGCCAGCTTGTTGCTTGCCGCCTTCCAATGGATCTTGCTGTTCGTGTGGCCAACCAGGGTCCCTTCTGAATGGGTATCACTTGTGGGTGGTGAGCAAGCCAGAGATGACTCTCCCTGTCTTGTCCCCCTCCCCTGTCAAGCTGAAGCCAAGGTAAGGGAGGGGGAGAGGAGGGGAGAGTTCCTCCTGACTCTCTGCCGGTGACTTTAATCCTTCACCAGTCTCCCCTGCTCCGATCAAGCTCAACCTCAGCCAGGACAAAGTTCTGGCAAACAAATTTTACAAGTTAAGACAAGATGGAAATTTGTTTCTCTATCATGAAAAGAAGCGCAAAGGTTATAGCACACAGCTAGTACACTAGTTTGTCACTGCCAACACTGTCAGAAGCCGAGGCCATTTGCTCCTCTGCCGTTCTTAGTCCTTGGCATATCACACTTGACCCAACATGGCTGCTCAAGCTCCAACATCACATCTTGCATGTGATGCACAACAACCATTGAGATTTCCCCAAAGCTTAGGAGATGGCAGCTTAAGCAGGGCTATGGCAGCACACACCTTCAATCTCTGCACTTGGGAGGCAGAAGCAGGAGGATCTTGGAGTTCTAGACAAGACTGATCTACATAGATCTAGACAAGCCTGAGTTCCAGGATAGCTGGGGCTACACAGAGAAACCCTGGGGAGAGACAGACAGACAGACAGACAGACAGACAGAGACAGACAGAGACAGAGAAAGATATTATATGGCTACACCTAGCTGCAAGAGGGTAGGGAAATGCAATGTTGGTTTTCTATGACCATACAGTTTTGAAGAAGGGGGAAAATGTTTCCTTTAGTTCCCTATATTCTCCTACATCCCTAGAAAGTCTTCTTTCCAGGTGATCATTTCCGGAACATAATAAACATGGAAGCTAAGGAGAACACAGCAGCAGGTCATGATGCCCTACTGGCAAATAAGCACCTGTTTAACACCAAAGTTTTGGGGTCCTTCTTGAAAGGCAATCCTTCCTGTGACCACTCAACACTTGGTCCTTTGGCAAAGCCCTGTGAGGACCTGAAGCTGGCACTTGCTCCGGTCTCAGCTATTGCTGTGAGCACAAACAGTCCTTCATCCCTCAAGTCCACCAGCAGTCATGATACAGGTGGACTAATTTGTTACTCTGTATGTAGGGTGCAACCTCAGGCCCTTTACCATAATACCCATGCTCCTCAGCAGAGTCTGACTTTCTGCATGGGGTAGAGGTAGACTTCTGTTCTAGACCTCTCTCTAGACAGGTGTTTGCAGGTAGTTGGACCCTTCCCATATCAGACACAAGACAGCGCCTCCAGCCGGGCAGTGGTGGAGCACGCCTTTAATTCCAGCACTTGGGAGGCAGAGGCAGGTGGATTTCTGAGTTCGAGGCCAGCCTGGTCTACACAGTGAGTTCCAGGACAGCCAGGGCTATACAGAGAAACCCTGTCTCAAAAAACAAACAAACAAAAAAAAGACAGCGCCTCCAGAACAAACCAACCACTTTCAGTTCTAGCAGGCTTTGAAATACCTAAATTGATGCCAATCAAGAGCTTGTTCACCTCCTCAACCCTCAGAGTTCCCAGAATCCCGTAGTTTTCCCAGTCTACATCCAGGTTAGTGAAGGATACTGAATGCTGCTCTGGCGTCTGCACCTGAATCTATCTACTGCCTTCTCTCGATTCCCTAGGACCAAACTGCCTCCTTCTCCATCTTCAACCCTAGATACCTCTTCCCTCAGTGCCTCACTCCACCCCCACCAGGACCTCAGGATCCATAAGCCCGTAGCTCTGCTTCTCCCTCACTACACTTGGGCCAGCCCCCTTTAGGCAAGACCCAGCCCATTGCTCCAGAGCTCGATTCCATACCTACCCAAGATGCTCTTCTGGTGGTGGAGGAAGACAACACCATGCACCCCACATCTCTCTGGTCTCTTTTCTCCTCCCTCTTCCAATCCATTCTCTAAGCCCTACCACCTGCATTCCCTGAAATCTGTCCCCATTCCCAGCCCTACTACTCTGGTCCAGGCCCCACCATTCCTCATTTGGATTTCTATGCAGAACTCAAGCTGTCTTCAGTCTCCAGGCCACACCCCACAGGGCTGCCCAAAGGGCCAAGCTACGAATTACATTGGTCCATGACCCTCAGTGGCTTCCGGCTGCTGCTCACCATTGTCCTCTTCCTTCCTATGGCACTGAAGACAGAAGGACAGCTCTTGTCCCCAAACCCTGCTACCCACAAGGCCCTGTACCTTGCACCTGCTACTGCCTTTACCAGGAGTGTGCTTCTGTCCTGTCTCTCCAATATCCATCCTTCAAGTCCCATCTCTGGCATGACTTCGTCTGAGAAGCTGTCTTCGTGGTCCCGCACTGTCCCGGCAGCAGGCTCATCTCTGGGCTGCCTGGCACACAATAGGGCCCTCATCCCATCTGCCCCCGTCCACTCCAATAGGGCCCATCCCACAATCCCATGAGGCACACACTTATCCGTTCTCATTCCTCGTCACTCCCTCTAGAACATGAGCTCCTGGAGAGAAGGATCCTAATTGTGGATCTTGGCTACTAACCAAATTGTCTTCCTCTCACTTCCACTTTCAAGGCTAACTCCCTGGGGAGCTGTGACCACAAGGAAACTGTCCCCCTGGGGATGTGGGGTCAGAAGACAATTCTAGGATCAAGAGGAGGAGGAGGGAAACTGAGAAAGTGTGCGTAGGGTTCTCCTTTCATGGAGATTAAGGGATGAGGGTCAAATGAAGGAGCACAGATGAATCAGGTTCCTCCAAATGCAGATCAGCTAGAACAAAATCTCCATTCTCTTTCAGATGTGTGTATATTTGGGGGGTGAGGGTGGGGACAGAGAGGCAGGACTCAGTGTAGCCTTGGGAATCTGGATCTGTACCAGGAGCTCTCAGAGCTAGCACTCCTTTATAGCAGCAGTAGGAAGTCCTGAGCTCAGCTTGCTTCCCTGTCCTCAGGACAGGGGGCTCAGCCAACGCCAAGGCTTCTGCTTCCTGCCTCACCCCCAGGGACAAGGCCCCCAAAGGAGTACGTTTCACAGGAAAGGCTTAAAGCCCTAAAGGAAGTTGGTTCCTTGAGTGGATCTTGAAACACACAGACAAGGCAAATCTGAAATCCAAATGAAGTCTGCATTTTGGCTAGGAGTGTTGTAGCAACATTAGTTTCTCCATTTTGATAAAAGGTCATGGCTGGGTAAGATGTTAGCTTTGGGGAAACTAGTTGAAAAGCTTGGGTAAAATCTAAATTTTGTTCATTAAAATGAGAGGTTTGGAGAAAGTTCAGGTAGAGTGCTTGATTCTCAGCACTACATAAAAGCTAGTGTGTTGATGCAGGCTTCGAATCCCAGCACAGACAGGTGGTGGTAAGGATTGGAAATTTAAGGTCAGCCAGGCAGTGGAGTCCCATGCCTTTAATTCCCTGCACTTAGAATGCTGAAGCAGGCCCATCTCTGAGTTTGAGGTCAGCCCAGACTGGACTTCCAATGATATACAGAGAAACCCTGTCTTGAAAAATCAAAACCTGTCAGGCAGTGATGGTGCATGCCTTTAATCCCAGCACTTGAGATGCAGAGGCAGGTGGATTTCTGAGTTCAAGGCCAGCCTGGTCTACAGAGTGAGTTCCAGGATAGCCAGGGCTATCCAGAGAAACCCTGTCTCGAAAAAAAGTCAAAAAGCAAGGAGATTGTGACCTAATTCTTTTTTAATATTTATTTTTATTGTGTCTATATATGTTACATATATTTTTTATTCTATATGTTTGCTTGCATGTATGTGCGTGTACCACATGCATGCCTGGTACTGAGGGAGACCAGAAGAAAGAGGGTGTCAGATCCCAGGGACTGGAGTTACCAACAGTTGTGAATCACCATGTGGGTGCTGAGAACTAAGCAGCAAGCACTCTTAACCTCAGAGCCATCTCTCCAGCCCATCCAGTCTATGGATGGAATTCTTAGGAATCTGAAGACAATCGAATACTCATTCATCCACTCAACAGCTACTTGTTGAGCCCCCATTAGACACCAAGCACTGTTCTGAGAGCCTTAGATACAGCAGGATCCCAGTCAAATCCCTGCCTTTCTGGACTTTAGGCTTGATAAGTGTCGACTTTAGCCACTTCTCTAACCCCACTCCACTCCACAGACACCGTGGCTGGGCTCCACTGAAAGGGAGAACAGGAAGGGAGGCCGGAGACTTGAGGCGGCTCCAGAGCTCACACAGAGTGCGTTTCTGGGTTCCCAGGGTTCTGTGCGTCAGAGAGGCTCGTTTATGAAAAAGGCCAAGCAACTGGAAACCAAGGCTCTTCCAGATAGGCTGAAGTTTTATGAGTGTGAGGGCCTGCTCAAAGGATAACTGGATTCAGAACCAAGGGCCGGGCTGGCAGCCCTCTTCTGGTGTTGGCTGTCATAGAGGACTGGAGTAAAAAATTGAGGCAAACAAACATTCAGGGCTCACCCAGCACCCCAGCATGGGTAGGTTTTAGTCTGACAGTCAATTTATAACAGCTCCAGGGTCAGGGTCAGCCCCAAAGCCACAGGAAAAGGAGGACGCCATAGTCCTTACCCACCCCCACCCCCAAGTCCTTTAAACGCACACAGACTCTGAGTCCCAGCACGCAGGCAGGTTTTGGCTCAGGGCTCGGTAGCTGTGCTCTGTTTGGTCCACACTAGTACCCAGGCACCAAAACCCAAAGCAGAATCCTGAGAGGAGCCCCCAAGCACAGACCGTGCAGGGCCTCAGCCTTGGGAGGGAACATTGCTCAACCGTGAGGAATGCAGAGTTAAAGCAGAGGCCAGAGGAAGCTTGGAGGAAGACAACTGGACCTCGGAGGGACTGCAGGGGGACAGACTGCAGACCTCAGTTAATGGCAGCTCCTGGATGAGACCACGAACAGCAGAAGATGTGCACACAGCTCGCGGCTACCACTGAACCGGCCAGGACTTGGCTCCTGCCTCAGGCTCAGGGACCCAGGCAGGAACCTCCCAGTGAGAACTCAGCAGGCAGCAGGTTGTTGGGGCTTCAAGCTAGCCCTCTATTTCTAGCACCCAGAGTGGTTTTGAACGTAGTAGGTGCACATTAAATCCGTTTTGAGTGATCGAATAGCTCTCAACTTCCGTTTCTTCCTGTCTGATCTCTGGGCTCCTAGCAACTCTGAAATTATGGGATGCTGCGATTAAATTCGTGCTGTAAGGCTGTGGTTTTGCTTTTGGTTTTTCAGGGACATTTTTAGTGCTACCCTTTATGATGTGCCAGGAGTGAATTTGACACCAGATGGCTTTTTTTTTTTTTTTTTAATAAGAAAAAAGACAAAGGGAGGGAAAAGAATATTTTCCAACTGGCAATGCTGACAGCATTTTGGAAGAAAAGCCAAAGAGGCAAGGAGGAGCTGTTTTAGCTCGGTTCTTCCTTCCTGCAATGTACACTGCTTCCCTAGTCTTCACCAGAAAGAGGGTGGATCAGGCTGGAGCTCTTTATGGATGAGGCCCAGGGAACTTTATAGTTCCAAGGAACTCCACCCCAGCCGTGTCCTCTGTCAGAGAGCTGGCCTCTGAGCTCAGGGTCACGGATTCCAGCTACAAGCAGGATTCTGGCTAACGGTTATTCTAGTGTTCATTGCAACAGGCGCCTGGCAAACCAAAGGATTGATATGTCTGGGAAGCTTTCAAGAAAAAAACCCAGCTAAAGTGGCAGTAACTCTTCTGAAATTCCTCCCTCTCATGGTGGGAGCAGGGGTTGGTCCTTGCTCAAAATGGCCCCTAGCTCGGTTATTAATGTGTTGTAGCACAGAGGCTGGAAATTCCTAGAATAAGTAATCTGGTGTGTGCAGGGTGGGAAGATGGAGGATCCAGGATCAGCCTGGTGTGTGCAGGGTGGGAAGATGGAGGATCCAGGGTCAGCCTGGCCATGTGCAGGGTGGGAAGATGGAGGATCCAGGATCAGCCTGGTGTGTGCAGGGTGGGAAGATGGAGGATCCAGGGTCAGCCTGGTGTATGCAGGGTGGGAAGATGGAGGATCCAGGGTCAGCCTGGTGTGTGCAGGGTGGGTAGATGAAGGATCCAGGGTCAGCCTGGTGTGTGCAGGGGACTTCTTGTGTTCCTGTTCCCAGTCAGGAGATAAGAAGATCTGTCAGAGACATGAAACCAGAGAAAAAGAAGTAGAACCAGAAACTGAAAGCTAGCCTCCTGAACCAGATCAGAAGTCCCCAGTACACATGCAAGCCTGGTGCTCACATTCCAGCTCTAGAACTCTGGGGAAGTGTGTGTGTGTGTGCGTGTGTGTGTGTGTGTGTGTGTGTGTGTGTCTGTGTCTGTGTGTACATATATGAGTGTGTACATATGTGTGTTGCATTGTGTATATGTGCACATGTGTGTATATGTATGTGTGTAGCATATGTGTATGTATGTGCACATGTGTGCACATGTGTGTGCATGCAAGTGTATATATATGTGCTACACGTGTGTATATGTATGCATGTATGTGTGTTGCATGAATATATGCGTGCATGGGCACATGGGTGTGCTTGCAAGTGCATGTATGTGTGCTGCATGTGTACACATGTGTGTATATGTGTATGTTGCATGTGTGTGCACATGTGTGCATGGGAGTGCATATATGTGTGCTGCGTGTGTGTATGTGTGCACTTTATATGTATATGTACATGTGTATGTATGTTGTGTGTGTGCATGTGTGTGCATGCCAGTGCATAGATGTGTGCATATATGTATGTATTCATGTGTGTGTATAAGTATGTATAAGTGCATGTGTGTGTGTACACTTTCATGAATGCATGCTTGTATTTCAAGATGAAATGTAGGGCCTTGAGCACATTGGGTAGAGTAAGCTCTACCACTGATCCCTGAGCAGGTAGACAGCTCACACATACAAGCAGAAGAGGGTTCTAACAGACCTTCTGAGAATAGTGAGTGAGCGAGAGAACAGTGGCACCTGACACTGCTAACAGGGGCTTCCCAGGGAGAGGCTCCAGCACTGTGCTGCTGGGCCATGAGCCTTCATGAGCAGCTTCTACCCAGCTCTTGGTCTCCTCTCAGAAATTAATGGGCAGCAGAAAGATACCAGACTGCTAAGGAAAGTCTTCCATGGGACAGAAGTCAGAGAAGTAGAAAACATAAAATCCAAGGACAATGACTAAATGAAAAATCTTCAAAGTCATAGCCTCACAGAGGTGGGGGAAGGGGAGGGAGGGAGAAAGAGAGAGGGAGGGAGAATATGAATATGCAGGATTCCAAAGAGCAGAAAACCTTTTTTAAACAAGAAAGAAAAATATAGCCAGGGAGTATGAAAACACTCAATAAAATGTAAAAGAAAAGAAATAAGGTTGTAGCACAATGCCATTAGATCAGGATACTACACAGAAACTGTGTCCCAGGAAACTGAACAAAAGACATAGTTAACAACATCGAAACAGAAAATGAGAGATCCATCTAAGGAATCCAAATAGCATAAATGACAAAAAGAATGGACAGAATGGTACACTCCTATCATCCAAGCCCGAGGAGGCAGGCAGAGAGGCATGGTGGCGGACACCATGGTTGACTAGAGAGTTCCAGAGACCCTGTTTCTTTCTTTCTTTTTTTTTTCTTTTTTCTTTTTTTTTTTTTGAGACAGGGTCTCTTTATATTGTTCTAGAACTCAGGAGATCAATCTGCCTTTGCAGGGCACCTGAGACCCTGTTTTGAAGAACAAGAGAGAAAATAGAGGGCTAATAAGTTAGCTCAGAGGAAAAGAAAAAGTGCTGTGAGCCCAAAGACAGTAAACAAATAGATGAAATTTAAAAGTTAGGAATGAACAGAGAAAAACAGTAATGGAAGACATTTAAATAAAATGTCAAGTAAACTGAAGAAAAGAGGGTCTTTCATGAGGATGGGTCTCATGTCACATGGGGTTCACTGAAGCCCAAACTGCAGAGGCCAGTCCCAGAGTTTCTTTTCAGTAAGGATGGGCTGTGGACCAGAGTTTTGTTTTCATAAGCTGTATTATGGGAGGGGCTTAGGAAGGGAGCAGGAGTACATGTAAGTGTAGTGTGTGTGTGTATGTGTGTGTGTGTGTGCATATAGGATCAGGACAACACATGTGTGTGTGTGTTGTAGGTCAGGACAACACATGAGTGTATGTAGGTCAAGACAACGTGTGTGTGTGTGTGTGTGTGTGTGTGTGTGTGTGTGTGTGCTCATGTGAGAGAGGCAGAGAAAGAGTACCCCACCACCACCTTGCTGGTCCTGGGATGAACTGTCACCAGACTGGGCAGTAAGTGTTTCTACCCAGGAAGCACTTCAGTGGTTCTAGAATTTGCATTTCTAGCTCACGTCCACAGCCTTCTGGATAGCATAAAGACACAGATAGAGCATGATTTTAGATGGAAAAGAGCGTCCAAATGTCATGGCAGTAAATGAAAAAATAGGCTGGGCCAGCCAGGCAACTGTGGCAAAGGCCTTTAGCCCCAGCACTCAGGAGGCAGAAGCAGGCAGATCTCTGTGCAGTCAGAGGCAGCCTGGCCTACAGATCGAGTTCCAGGACAGCCAGGGCTACACATACAGAAACGCTGTCTCCAAACAACAATAACAAAAAAAGGCTGATGAGGATGGCTCAGCAGGTAAGAGCACTGACTGCTCTTCCAAAGGTCCTGAGTTCAAATCCCAGCAACCACATGGTGCCTCACAACCACCCGTAATGAGATCTGATGCCCACTTCTGGTGTGTCCGAAGACAGCATCAGTGTACTTCTTTATAATAATAAATAAATCTTTGGGCCTGAGCAAGGGGAGTCTACTGGAGAGAGCAGGGTTGACCAGTGTGAGCAGAGGTCCTAAAGTCAATTCCCAACAAGGCTCACACCATCTGTACAGCTAGAGTGTGTACTCATATACAGGAAATAACAAATAACTCTTAAAAAAAACAAAAAACAAAAACAAAAAAGGAAAAAGCTGGACTGTGTCGATGGCATTTCAATATATTATAGATAAAAGAAAAAAAAATTCACCCAGAAGGCAGAGGTGGATCTCTGTGAGTTTGAGGCTAGCCTGGTCTACATAGCAAGTTCTAGGACAGCCAGGGCTACATAGTAAAACCCTGTCTCAAAGAAAAAAAAATACCTTAAAAGGAGGTGAATCAATGAATTCAATGTCTCAAGAATAAGGAAATAGCAAAAACTTCTCAACCGCTAGAAGCTGGGAAATAAAGGAACAATGTCTTCAAAATTCTGAAGGAAAGTAATTTTCAACTTAAAATTCCTTACCCAGCCAAAACTATCAATCAAGTATAACAGTGAAATTTTAAATATGCAAAAATAATATTTAAATATTTAAACTATGCAAAAGTCTTACATTAAAAAAGATGTTCCTTCTTAGGCAGGCTTTCTCAGGGAGCTCCTGGAGTACTTGCTTCATTAAAATGGGAGACTAGTGCTCTTGGAGGGGCTCAGAGATCAGCATGCCCCCTCCCCCCTCAGCAAGGACGACAAGCAAATGCGTGAAGCGTCCGATATTAAAAAAAAACAAAAAACAAAAAACAAAAACCGAGAGACTAAAACAAGCAAAGAAGGAAATCCTGAGTCCAGGAACGAAAGAGCTGGGACATAGCTGTGAACAAAGGGCATTTGCTGAGTGTGTGTGAGGCCTCTCCGTCCGAGAGAGCTCAGAATTGCTCATTCCTGGCAACGAGACGTCTACAAAGGCAGGCTGTACCACAGACCTACCAAACACATCCAGAACAAAACTGCCAGGATGCAGTATCCTACGACACATGTCTGCGAGGAGAGGGAAAGAGGACAAAATGCTGACAGTCTTGGCCATATACAAAACTGTACTGAGGGCGCTTTGCAGAGCTGATGAAGGGTGTGGGAAGACAGAGCCAGAAAGTCAAAGAAACCACCGAGCAAGTACAAAATAAGACATCTGACTAAAAAAACAATCAAAATCAAAGCAGCTGTAATGAAAAAAAAAAGAGATGTAAACAGAGCAGACGACAAACAGTCGCGTCAGAAAGGGTTGTAACCGGAGCCCTGGCCTCACAACCAACAGCATTCACAGGGTTCGTGACGTCATCGTGATGACATCATAAAGGATGGACATAGAGGGGCTAGCAGAAACCCTCTACCAAAACGAGGGAACAAATTACAGAGATGACTCCAGAACGCCAGGACGTATATTATTCAGAAACAGCTAAGAGATGAGAGACAGAGGGTGGTCCCCAGGGACTAGGCTCAGGGTTGGGAGAGAAGCCAGGGGGATTTCTGATCCTGTCGGAAGCCTTTTGGCACTGTTATTTGATGTTTAAGCTGTGTGTATACTATTTTGATAAGATAAATATTAATTTTTGTAAAGCAGCTTGAGTGCTGACATCACTCCCTGACATATGCCTGCAGAACTCAGTGGACTGGCGAAGGTAGGGGGTGTCCCCACTGTCCTCCAGGGTGGACACTATTCCTCGACTTCCCCCTTGATGTCCAGTGCACTTTCGCTCTTTCCTCCTGTTCAGCTGCGGCCATTGGCTGAATTTACTCTATGCCTCTGGGCTTCGAGCTCTGAGTCTATCTTCCCCCACTCCACTCTCAGTCCAGCTGATGGACTCTTTTCTTTTTCAGGCCTCAGGGAATATTTCCTCCCTCACCTTCGCTTTTTCTCTACTGGCCTACACCTGTAGTCCTTAGCACACCGGACTGTAATTGCCCTCAATTTCCATCTGCCACTGAACACTGTGTGTAAAGGCAAGATTTCTTAGAGGCCTGGTGCACGGTGGAATCCGGATGGATGCACGCGTCATTTTTACTAATAAACATTCCAGTGAGTGAACGAATGATTCTCGAAGAAATTACTTCCTTCTTATCGTGGACAGCATTCCACTGTCCACCTTCCATTCTTCCTTCCCTCCTTCCTTCCTTCCTCCCTCCCTCCACTTCCTCCCTCCCTCCCAATCTTCCTTCCCGGGACACGGTACTCCTGAGGCAAGTCGGCGGTTGGCTATGTTCAAGTCCCAAGCCAGTCATTCCTATCTAGCCATCCAACCCTGCAGGGAAGCCAGGAACCCTTCCTGTGACCTAGGTCAACTCCAGGACAGGATTTTTCTAGGTTTACACTAAATCAGAGTGAGTTGCTTGGGAGTATCTGTCTACCCATTTTGGAAGGAAACCGATCGAGCCTCTCAGTTTCCTGGTCCCCTGTCCCAAAAGACAGCTTTCAGAGGCCTCCAACCAGGCTTAACAGACGGTACCGATTTAGAATTTGCTTGACAAGGATAATCTTGGCCTTCTCTAAGTATCTGGCTTTAACCAGTCTTCTCACTTCCCAGCGCATTTTGCAGGCCAAGGGATTCCAGGCCTTCCAGTAGGCGTGCCCTCCTGACTCCCACCCAGGTCTTGGAATGGGAAAGGTTCTCAGACCCCTGCTGGGGTACAGAGAGGTTTAAAAACCCAATTTGCCCGGGTCGGCCAGACAAGGCCCAGACCAAAGCTGGCCTTTGGGAGGTCGGGGGAGGAGAGGCCAGAATCTGCATCACCGTAGGGTGTCAAGGCCTCCTGCTAGGTCAGGGGCTTCCTGCTTTCCGACCCCCACTGCACCACGTGATCTCAAAGCCTAGGCTTTGGAATGCAGCGACAGCCAGGGAGCAGCCTGGAGGGAGGGAGAGGCGCGCGCCTGGTTGGAAGGGAGGGGGTGGGGCACGGAAGGGGCCCCAGCTATCCTCTCCCTACACCGCAAGCCAAGAGCAGCTAGGGAGAGGGAGGTTTGGTCCAGGGAACCTGTAAATACTGGACTCCAGGAAACTTGATCTGCTCCTGTGGCTTCCTTATTTAGGATCAGGCTAGGTCCCCAATTGCTGGGGCCTAGCTTATGTGGTCTCCCAGAACCTGAGAGGCGAGGAACTGCCTCTGCTTCTGGTGGGTGCTGATCAGCGGAGGGAGTTGGATTCAGCCCCCAAATACTTCAGCATTTAGCTCACACTACTCCCTCTGCCCCCATACTGAACTCAGTGTGTTAGGGTGGCATGTCTGCCCTGTCCTGGCTTTCTCCAGTATATGCACCCTTTCTGAATGCTTGCTCAAAGCTGTCAAGTTGGCTTTGAGTCTACATACAGAAATTCTATATAGATCTGATTCTGAGGCCTAGGTGGCAGGCGGGGTGTTAACATGCTCCTTTGTGGGGCTCTGGGGTCTTCTCGTCCTGTGTGGGAAAGCAGCCGCCTTGATTCAGTGCTCAGAGCAAGGGGGCAGTGGCACCAGTCTAAGAGGGAGAGTAGAAAACAAGACAGCCACGGGCTGCTGTGGGCCCTCACCTAAGTCACCAAGGTCACCTAAGGGACCTGGGAGGATCTGAGGAAGAGTTGCCACCAGGACCTTAATCCAAGGCGAGGCGGTGCCACCAAGAGAGGGACATCCAGGCAGACACAAGTTCCTGCACTCGAGTGTGGAGGCACAGGTCCCCCGGGTTCTTCCTCACAGCCCCAAAGTGCAGGGAATGGAGGTGGGGGTGAAGCCAGATGTGGGGACCTTATGTACCCAGTCAAGACCTTGAGCTGCTTCCTCTTGGAAGCCTTGGGCATGCTGTTGCATCATTCCACGTTGACAGGTTTGCATGTAGGAGCAGGATGGACTTGGGACTTGGATGAGGCACCTGCCACCAGCCTGCTGACAGAGCAACCCGGTGACTAGAATGGAAAGGGAGGAGCCACTAGTGTTCAGGACTCACTATAGGTGTGAGTGACTTGGGGAGGACGATGACTTCAGGGAGGACTTGGGGAGGACGATGACTTCAGGGAAGACTTGGGGAGGACGGTGACTTCAGGGAGGACTTGGGGAGGACAGTGACTGGAGGTCTCTGGTGTGAGGGGCCTGGGCTGATGAGTGATTTTACTAGTGGTGATTCAGCCCTCATACTTCACCTGTTTTCTTATTGAATCTTTACAACCAGCCCCACGAGGGAGGCTGTTACCTTTACTGGGATGTAGAAAAGAGTCAGGAGGCAAGTAAGTGGTGGAGCTGGGTGAAGGCCCCCAGCACCTTACAGAATTCATCCTCTAAAATCTGAAGGCAGTGGGCAGTTTCCCAGTCAGCACTACAGAGAAGCTATGCTCCCTCCACCAGCTCCTCCCTCCTCCCCAGTGTCTGATGCTCCCAACTTTTCTCCCTGTCACTGGTTTCCCTCCCTCTCTACCTTACTTTGGCACAAGCCTTCTGACAGGACACGGTGCTATGCAGCCCTGGTGCTAAGAACTCACCAATGGTACAAGACGCAAAGATGACTTAGGAACAACCAGATGACAACTAAAAACTCCAGACTAGACTGCTTCTGTTGTTAAAATACTAACAATGGCCAGTCCTGGTGACACACCTTTAACCCCGGAACTAGAAGGCAGAGGCAGGTGGATCTCTGTAGTTGAACCAATTTAAACCTATTCCTGTCTCTATGGTTATTTTACTTGGCTTTGACAATTACTGGGGGTGACCCCTAATTTATTTTTCTAACTGCTGGCCTGGCTGCCTCCTCAGCAGTATACCCCAGATACTTGCTGTTTCTCCTGGTCCATCTCCTCTGGTGGTGGCTTCCTCCTCTCTCCCACTTCTCCTTCTCTTCTTTCTGTCCCCTGTCCCCTTTCCCCCAACCAGGTAACTCAAAACCCATCCACCTCTAACCCCTCCAGTAATTAGCTGTACCATTTTTATTCAACCAATAGTTTTAAATTAAAGAACACGGTTTGCACAACAAAAGCTGGTGAAGCTGAGAATTTACTGAACTCTGCATTACGACACAGAGCAACAGACCAAACCTCAACAGTTCTCTGTGAGGTTGAGGTCAGCCAGGGCTACATAGTAAGACTCTGTCTCAAAAGCCTAACAAATACATAAATAAAATAATAACAAAGAGAGGAACTAGGATGTAGGCCGCCTTGGGAGAGTGTTTCCCTAGCATAGCAAAGCCCTGGGTTTGCATAATCCCCAGCCCCACATAAACCGGATGGATGTGTTGGTACTGTATCAGGAATCCCAGAATTTGGGGGATGGAAGCAGGACCGGGGTCATCCATGGCTGGGGAGATGGCTCAGCAGTTAAGTGTGAGGATCTGGGTTCCCATCTCAGAGTTCATGTAAAAGTTGAATGAGGTGGTGTGCTGGAGAGAGAAGAGAACAGAGAGACAGGCTGGTCCCTGGAACAACCAACAGCCTGGTCAGACTGATTTGCTTCAGGTCAGATACAGGACCCTGTCTCAGATAATACAGTGATTGAGAAAGACACCTGATATTGGCCTCCACAAGTACACATACAATGCGCACACACTGAAAGAACTACATACATACCCCACACACAGACATACACTGACACACACACACACACACACACACACACACACACACACACGAATGCAAGGCATTCAAGATCATCTTGGGGTATCCTTGTGAATTGGAGGACAACCTGGAATCTGTGAGATCTTATCTGAAATCATTTTTCTCTTCTTTCTTTAATATAACATTTCTGGGCTGGAAAGATGGCTCAGTGGTTAAGAGCACTTGGCTGTTCTTCCAGAGGTCCTGCATTCAATATCCAGCAACCACATGGTGGCTCTCGATCTAATGCTCTCTTATGGTGCTCAGGCACACACATGTAGACAAAGCACTTATATAAACAAACAAACAAACATTTCCATGACTTCAGAGAGGACCACAAAAGGTTGGTCCTGCCCTGTGCTCACTCATTCTAGGACATGCGTGATAAGCATGCAGAGGAAGCTCTCCCAGCCCAGTTTTTTTCCCTCAGCTCAGTCTTGGCCCAGGGACCCCCATATGTCCTCAGTTTCCACAGAAAATAAGGCAGCCACTCCGTGAGAGTGCTCCCATCCCTCTGTCCCAGTGCTGGGGGAATGCTTCTGTTTCCAAGCCACCTCTCAACGTGCCAGTTACAGAGTCAGAGAATGGGACAGGCAAGTAACTGGGGGAGAGTCATCTGGCTAAAGGGGTGGGCTCTACTTGTACTTAAAAAAAAAACATTTGTGTTTGCTTTGTCTGCATGTATGTGTGCGCTGTGCATCACATGTATGCAGTGGCCTGAAGACCAGAAAAGGCCACTGGATCCCTGGAACTAGAGTTACGGATGGTTATGAACCATCCATGTATGGGTGCTGGGAATCAAACCCTGGCTCTCTGCATGAACAAGTGCTCTTAATTGCTGAGCCTTCTGTCCAGCCCCCACTTGTCACTCTTGAACCAAGTCAAAGCTACACCCTGGGCATCTGGCCTAGAATTTGCAGGCAGGAGATTATTTATAAGTCGGTTAGACAAAAGTCAGAATGGCCTTGCCTTCTGCCTCCCTCACTACCCTCTTAGAAAAGAGCCCCATTATTGAAACCTTATAGTAGAGATATATAAACAGAAGGATACCCAAACTTTCTCTGTTTGCTTGGGGGATCTAGTGAGGCTGCCTAGACCCCATGGGCAGAAGAGTCCTGACTGGCCTCTCAGAGGCCTTCCCTCCTCCTCTTCCTCCTTCCTTCTCTTTCCTCCTCCTTCTCCTCATTCTCTTCTTCCTTCTCCCCTCTCCCCACTCCTGCTCATTCCCGTTTGTCCACACACTGTCGTTTTTGCCCTTTGGGTTCCTCTGAGTGTTTGCACACAAGCCTTCCTTGGCTTCAAGCAAGCAGTGCCTGAGGACCCCCTGCTCTGCATAGTTCAGAGCTGTCCAGAGCTCTCAGCGCATGGGAGGGGTGGGTGATGACAGCATTTAGAGAGTGTCTTGAAAAGGAAATAGAAGCCATGGATAAGACATACCTGTAATCCCAGGACTCAGGGGACTGAGGCAGGACCACCGACGTAGGTTCGGGGTACCATGGGCTGTGTGACAACACCCAACTTTAAAACACCAAAGCCAGAAAAGCAGAAGAGAGCACAGGCAATGGAACGTATCTGTGTATACACCCAAGGGTGAGACACAAGACACATTTAACACTGTTGTCTCTGGCTACGAGTCACTGCACCCGGCATAGAACAACACTGAGACGCGAAGTCACCATGTGTTGGGCAAACATACAAGGACCTCTCATTCTGCCTAGTTATACAGGAGACACGAGATCCAATAATGAACAGGACAGTTCCCAGTCTCCAGGGGCCTTTTAAAGTGGCAGGAAGTTCCTAGATAAGGTGCATAGAAGGACTCGAACTCATGACAGGCCTGCCTCAGCTTCCCCACTGCTGCTGCTGCTTCATCAGCTGAGAGCTCAGATCAATCTCAATTAAACCCTCCCCAGACCATGTTTCTTCCTCTCCAAGACAAACATGTCTACTCTGCTAACCATAAAATGAAGAATCAAAGGAGTCAGGTAATATATGTGGAAGTACTTTATAAATATTATAGGGGAGAAACTACCAATGGAAGAGGAAATGAACAGGAGAGAAGTGTTATCCAACTCGGACAAGAGAGCAGGCCTTGGCACTTGGCATGGAACCACCTAGCAGGAGCACAGGGTCAAAGTCCAACAAGGTCCCTTAGCAACCTGCAAGACTCCCCTTACCGATCTCATTGTTTTAAAGGTGGGAGGCAATATGTCAGAACTCCCCCGTCTTCCTTTCCTTTAATGAATTAGAATGTACCCAGACTCAGGGTTTGAGGTTACATAAGCATCATTCAGATCCTCTGTAACAGTCACATTCATTTTGGAAAAGCAGCGTTTTCATTAAAATGGTGTTACGTAAAAAAAAGCATTGTGTGTGTGTGTGTGTGTGTGTGTGTGTGTGGGAACGGGCAAGCGTGAGCACTTGTAAGGAATACAGGATATATACATATCACGATGATAGCGCCTTGTAGGTCTTGACCTACCTGGACAAGATGAAGAGACAAATGTCCAGCTATGAGGACTACAGCCACCATCTGCCCCTGTGCCCCAGGAACAAAGGCCTTGAATTACAGTAACTCATCCATAGCAATCTGAAGGGCCTGACCCGAGTAGATCCCTTTCTTCCAAGGCACTTCACCAGAGGACAGACAGATCACCAAAAAGCATTTGAAATGGAGCAATGAGATGGCTGGGCCAATAAGAGCACTTCCACGAACGCCGATTTTGACTCCAGGAGCCCACTGCGGAAGGACAGAACAGACCTCCTTCAGTGCAGTGGGGTGCATAAACAGCATACAATTTTTATAACAACCTGACACAGAGTTGAAACCGCTCCCTTGGAGACAAGTGGAGAAACCCTTCCTGAGAAACTTTGAGAAGTTTGGGAGTTCAAACCTGGGCCTGGGCCTAAAGAATGAGGGAGGGCTTCCTGGGTCCACTTAAGCACCTCTATCTATCCTCCTCAAACTGAGGATGGAGCCATGAGATGGTGGTGGGGAGCTGGGCTAGGAGGATGGGATGGATACCTGAATGGGAGCGGCTGGCACCTAAGGTGGCCTTAATACATAAAGGTGTCATTTTAGTGTGGTCACCCAGTCCCGAGGTCAGATCCATTCCTCGCATTCTGGAGTCTGGGTTCCGCCCCTACACACTCCTTTCCAGGTATGTATTAGCGGTATTCTTATATAAGGCACTGGGTTCTAAGCAGGAAATACCGTAACTGCCTGGAACCCAATTTGGCTACTCCATTTTTCCCCCCAGGTTTCGTAGGGCGGAACCATGGAGCCTTCTTCGAGTAAAGCGTCGGAAACACAAACACCCCAGCACCGAGCACGGAAACCGGAGCTTTGGAGTGGCCTTTTAAGTAGTTGGGAAGGGGGTGTGGCCGAGAGGACCCGGAGGCCGCAGCCCAGCCAGCGGGGAGTGGCCCGGGGGCGTGGCCGCGGCGACTGGAATGTTGTTGGGTCCTTGCACCGCATAGTAAGGAGGGGCCACGCCCCTTTCTGCGAGCGGGCCAATCGGAGTGCCGGAGCGGTTTCAAGTCTCCCCCGCCAGCCTGCCCGCCCGCTACCCCACCCCCCTCGGGGATTCGCTTTTTCCGTAAGAAAATAGCAAACCTCTGCAGGGTCCGCAGCCCCCGCTGCTCGCCGGGGGAGGGTCCCGGGGCCTAAGACGCTGGCCCGGAGCGGGACGCGCTGGCGGACGGCGGAGAGGCCGGTCTAAGATCTGGGAGGAGCGCGGGGGTGGGCGCCGCAGCCGCGGGTTGTTTATCTGGAGTACGGAGGGGAGGGGGGAGCCTGGAAACCGCCCCGTGTCCCATTTCCTCCTCTTGTTTTCGCTCCGGATTCTCCATGTTGGACCCAAACTGAGGAGCCCGGAGCTGCCACCGGGGGATCGGGGCTGGGGGCACCGGGGGAGCCGCCGCCTGGGCCGTCCGCCCTCTCTGCAGGCCGCCTCCCTTCCCGGCCCGGGAAGGAAACGCGAGGGGGGATGTGAACAGCTGCGGGAGTCGGAGTCTCGGGAGCCGGAGCCCGACGGGCCCCCGCCCAGGCCCCCCAGCCCAGCCCTCCCGCCCGCGCGTCCTCCCGCCCAGCCAGCCCGGGCCCGCGGGATTGTTAGATGGAACACGGCTCCATCATCACCCAGGCGCGGAAGGAAGACGCCCTGGTGCTCACCAAGCAAGGTAGGGGCGCAACTTCCCAAAACTTTGCGTCGCCCCCGAGCGGGGAGGGGGCGGAGGATCCGGCGGGGCCCGGGGTCCGTCGGTCCTCGCGCACCCGTCGGCGCTCGGACCCCAGCGGGGGCTGAGCGAGGCCCGGGCTGCCCGCGCCCGGCGGGAGGGTGTCATCCGCGCAGCTGTCACCCGGCGGGCCACCCCTCCCCCCGGGTAGGGGCAGGCAGAGACTCCGGGGGCGCGCTTCGCGGCGCCAGGCCACCCGCGCCGCCCCCACGCGAGCCCCGGAGACCGAGTGGTCACTCCTCCCCCAACCCCCGCTGCGCGCCCGTCCCGGGGCCCCGGGGAGGGCAACAGGGGTCCGGAGCTGGAACGCCACCTGGACCGGAGTTTTCACGCGGGACCGGGAGGCCCGGGCGGGCGCTCGGTCGTGGCGGCGCGGGGACTCGGGACGAAGTTCACCGGCCCAGGGCGGGGGTGAGGGTGAGGTGGGGGATGGGGAGGGCCGCGGTCACCGCCGGGCGCCGGACTCTCGCGGTTCGGCGGAGCAAACAAGCCGGACCCGAGGCCCGACCGGAGCCCACCCCCCCGCCCCGTGCGCTCCCCCGGGGCCACTGCTGCACACACACAGCCGCGTTTGTTTAGCCAGGGAGCGGTGTCCCTGGTTACATAATTCGCCGGATGGCATCAGACCCAGCGTGTTTCTGAATCGCGCAGCGAAAAAGTGCGAGTTGTCTGTGGGCAGAGGCTCACGACCCCCCCCTCCACCTGATTCGGGTGGGTGGATGGGATTGGAGCAGACGGGGGCGTCCACAGGCCCTCTCTGGGGTGTGCTTGGGGAGCGGAGGCCTCAGCCTCCCGCGGGGGCGGGGAGGAGATTGGGGCTGGGAAGATGGGATTGCTCGGTTTGATCACAGTGGGGTCCCCTGAAACTCTCTCCCTTATGTTCATCTGGCCTTGAGCATTGTGTTCAAGATAGCTGGTAGAGTCAGGACTAGTTGCCCCCCTTCCTCCTTTTTTTATTTCTAGAGAACTCCCAGGACTGTGGCCACTTGGCTCAGAGGCTGAGTGGCGAGCACGCTCTTGGAACCAGATCTCAAGCGTTGCAGCCCTTTCTATTTCAGCGGGGCATAAAAGGCCCGTGCCACAATTGAGTAGACTTGAGGCCTAGAGCCTGAAAGGAGGCTAGCTGTGGGGCCTGGGTGTAGGTCCTCATTGCCTACTAATACTAAGCAGCCGGTCACTTTTTCCTGGGGTTCACTTCCCAAGGAGTCTACCCAACTTGTCCAGCCTAGGGGCAGAGCAGCTGGGCTGGTGTCCCAGGCTCTCTGGAATTCCTTGTTGGGGTGGGGGAAGGGGAGCCGTTCGTGTTTCTTGGCCTTCTGAAGCAGCCTGCGCTGAGGAGAGCAGAAGCTCTGCCGGCTCCTCCTCCTTGCCAGGGTCCCAGTTCTGACTGCATCACTGACCCAGCTGTGGGATCCGGGCAAGTTCACCTCCTCTCCTGGCCCCTCAGCAGTGCTGAGCGCCGCAAAGGGAGACCGCCTGTGTTTACCCATTACTGCCAGGGCTCAGTACCCTTTGCACCCTCATCCCAGGAAAAGGACCCAAGCTTCAGGCGGAGAAATCTGGATGGGCAAGGACATAGGCGGGGGTAATGACAAGAAGTCAGGCATGGGGGTGCCTCCTTCCGGCCTGTGCTCCCTTACAGGGTCCCTTAGGTGTCCTGAGGGTGGCGGGGCCACAGCGGGATCAGAATCTGGACTGTGCAGTAGCTGCACGGAGCAAATCCGAGCTGAAGTTTTATCCAACAAGATGAGTGACAAGTGGCAGAGAGCGGAGCAGCTGGCTTCCAGACTGGCGGGTTGCTGGTGCTGGTTACATTTTCTTGGAGTTCCATTTTTTGTTTTCTTTTTTTGTGTGTAGTTTGTCCTTCACATTTCTCCCTGGAGGAATCTGAATTCTCCAGCCAGCAGCCTCTTGGTCTCTCTCCCCTCCCCTTGTCATTCGATTGCATTCGGGGAAGGCATGCTTGCTTCTGAGCTGTTTGGCACCCAGCAACCCAGGCCAACTGCCTGAGTCAGATGGACATCATCTACAAACAGAACCTGCATCTTAACGCTCTTAGGAATTCCTGCCCTAACCCCTCTCACCATCTCCCATCCCCAACTCCTGTCTACCTTTGGAAGAGCAGAAGAGGAGTATGAAGCAGTTTTATTAATGAGTTGATTTCTGGAAAGAAACAGGTTGCCTCTAGCTTCGGTGTTTTCTCAGTGAAGTTGTTTACCAGTGCAGATTTTTTTATTTTGACTGTTTATTTTCAGCATTCTGTTCTCTGAGCGTTAAGGCTGCCTGGTGTGTTGATGATTCAAAGGTAATTACATACAGTCAGGGAGGTAGGACAACGAAGTCATTGACAATAAGAGCAGCAAACTTAGATCATCTTTCCGGCAGAGGGAGAAATGGCTCCCTGGCACAGCAAGAAGCTAGTCGTATTGCACAAAAGTTAAAGTGTCCACTTGAGAGGATGGGTACTTACTGCGGCCTGGTGGGAGGCCGTGCCCACTGCTGGGCTCAGATGGGGAAAGCAGAGGAAACTACCTTTGGCAGCCCAAAGTGAGGTGGGGCGGGGCCTCCAGGAACCTATCAGGACTTGGGAGGGAGTCAGAACTAATCTGTTATGGGAAAGATCCGATGCCTACTTTTGGAAGAATAACTAAGCTTTGAATTCTTCATCTCACATCTGGAACTGGGCGGGGTCTGATGTCTAGTTACACTGAGGATTTTTTTCTCGGGCTGTCACAAAAGATTAAATGGTTGTGTTAGATTTATATTTTATGTGTATGGGTGTTTTGCCTCCGTGTATGTCTGTGCACCACTTGTGTGCCTGGTGGCCCACAGAGGTCAGGAGAGGGCATCTGATTCCCTGAAACTGGAGTCAGATGGTTGTGAGCCACCATGGGGTCTGGAAATTGAACTCAGGTCCTCAGGAAGATCAACCAGGGCTCTAAAGCTCTGAGCCATCTCCCCAACCCCTCAGTGACAAGTCCACAGAAGGGAGAAATCCTACCCTTCCCCCTTGGGAGTCTAGGCTCCCTGTAGCTGCAGCTAAGCCTTTCACAGAAAAAGCTTTGAAAGGAGTTTTGGTGGGTAGGTGGAGTCCTCCGAGGCCAGCCTGCACAGGTGGGAGCGGAGGAACTCAGTCCTGCTCCCTCTAGATTTATCCCCCATGCTGGGGTCAGGCTGAGTGGCCGCTGAGACCATGTAAGCCAGTATTGCTCCACACTGAGAGCCCTGCTCTACCACAGTCATTAAGTGTGCAGAGCCTCAGGCTCGGCAGCTGACTTGGAGAAGTTTAAAGAAGCCATACTTGGGGGGAGGGAAGGGAGTAAAAAAAACCCGTGACCTTCCTCCCAGCCTGAGAAGGTAGGAAGTTAAACAGGGTGCCAGCTGGCTCTGGAGGCCTCTCCAGTCAGTCTTTTAGTGAGATGTACTAAGAAGGGGACACTTCTAACAACAGGATGTGAGAAGTAGGAGGTGCTGAAAGCATGGGAGAGAACATGTACACATAGGTGGGCTGTACAAGTACATGCATGGGAGAGAGAACATGTGCACATAGATGGGCTGTGTGAATGTACATGCATGGGAGAGAGAACATGTGCACATAGGTGGGCTGTGTAAGTGTACATGCATGGGAGAGAGAACATGTGCACATGGGTGGGTTGTGTGAGTGTACACACATACACTTACTGACATATGTAATTGGGCACAGTGTTCCCTTCGGTGTTGTCTTTTATTTCCATCTTGGGATATTTGATCCTGGGATTGGTGAAAAAGTGGGATCAGCAGTTGTGAAGGGAACGGTTGCTAAGCGTTTGTTATTGTCATTCCAGTATTGGTTGCTCCAAACTGGTTGCTTCAGACTCATTCCTAAATGCAGCTTGGCTGGTGTTCTGTCCTCCCTCTTCCCGTCCCCAGGACTCGCTGTCGGATGGGTTCACTGCCAAGGACAGGTGCCCTTAGTCACCACATTGGTGTGGAAGGAGCTTGAGCCTCTGAGCTTCCACAGCCTTCCCACAGACGGTTGCTTGTGCCTGTGTGACAGGGATGGGATCTCAGGCATTCCAGCCAGTGCCTGGGCCTCTCACAGTCCTGGGCCTCATGGAAGAGTCTCTGAAGTGCAGCTTAATCCTTGGGAACAGTTTGGTGTCTTGGAGAGGGAACTGGCAGTTGTGTATGTGACAGGAATCGTCACTGTCTTCCTTCGCTTGGGGAGTGTGGTCTCTGTGGGTTTAGGTTCTAGGTAGAAAGGTGGCTTTGGTCTGATGGAGAGCAAGGTGAGAGCGTTGAGACTGCTTTTCTCCTGTCGCAAGCTGAAGTGCCTGCGAGGAAGGGTTTGGATTTGGCTCTCACGTGTTCTGAAAGCCTTTGTGAAACCAGCTGAGTTGTAAATGAACATGTTCCATGCAGATCTTAAAATGAACACATTCCATGCAGATCTTTTGAAGAAACTGGTAGGGATTAGGCGGAGGAAAGTGGACTTTATAGAAATGGAACACCCAGGATCAGAGACTTAAGAGCAAGTTCTGTGTGAGTGCAGCACCCAGCCCTTCACTCCACAGGAGCCTTCTCCAAGATGTCTCTTGCAGCCTGGCTCTGTGGACCCCACAGCCTGGCTCTAAGCAGGAGAATGTGCTCTCTTCTTACTGGTTAGCTTTTCTACTGCTAGCCTTGAGCCTGATCTGAGTGAACCTGAACATAAAAACATACACACTTTCCTTCTGTATGTCTGTCTCTCTCTGTCTCTGTCTCTCTCTGTCTCTGTCTCTGTCTCTCTCTCTCTCTCTCTCACACACACACACACACACACACACACACACACACACACACACACCATCCTTTGGTGGTGGTAGTGTAGTACGAGACAGACCTTGAGCTTCTCCTGCCCACTGCTAAGTGCTGGGTGGAGGGAGGGCCTCCTTGTCAGCCTCTTAGAACCCTGACAGACTCCCATCCTGTTGAATTCGCTCTAGGCCACTTGCACTGTTCCCAGGGGGCAAACATGGCTCCCACTCCTTTGAGAGAAAGACTGGGACACAGATCTATGGGAAGGGACAAAGCATTCCACCTCTGTTTGCACAGCAGGAGGGGAAGCCTCTCCTTCCTGATACTGAGAGGAAGGCCAGCCAGCCCAGCTCTCCTGACTAGGGTCCTGTTCTGTCTTTGTTTTGGGAGTAAAACAGGTGGTCTTAGGCAAAGCAGATCAGCCAAGAGTCCTGGCTGTCATCAGATCTGCCAGAGAGGGGCTTCTGGGACTCCAGAGGAATCCCATTGTAATCCTGGAAGGGGTTAGTTAAAATTCTCTGGCTCTCAGCCAAGGACACACATCAGAATCTCCTGTGACACTTACTAAAAATACAGCCCCTCCCCCACCCGCACACCTGGGACCCACTGGCTCAGCCTGGCAGGTGGGCCAGGTCTGTGTGCTCCAAATGCTCCCCGTGATTCTGACAGGTGTCCTGGGAGAAGAGCCAGGAAGCCCTGCCTGTTCAGCCCTGAGCAGAAGACTCCCTCGGGGTCCAGAGTCACTTTCATTAGGTAGCCTGTGGCTCTTCCAGGCAGCCTAGAGTTTTCTGAGTGAGTGGGTAGAGTAATTGTTCTTGCTCACTCAGAGTCCCAGCCAGGATTCACACATCACTCACCACGTCGAGGTGCTGTGACTAGAGCTTGTCTCAGCAGCAAGGGACATAGAAAGTGTCCCCACTTGCCAGATAGAGGAGTCTGTTGAGACCTGAACCGCGCTTGGCCTGTGGAGCCCACCCTTGCCCAGGCCCTGCCTGCAATCCCCTCCTCTGCCCTAGGCCTGTGGAAGACCCAGAGTGCTAAGAAGCTGCTCTCATTGGCTGCTGGGGGAACAAAGCAGAGGAGAGTGGGGAGGAGCAGAGGGCTTGGAAGTGGCAGAGCATGATTGAAGAGGCCAGATCCTGAGGAGGGTGCAGGTTGGCCAGCCTCAGAGGCACAGAGACATAATTAGTTTTGTGTAGTCCCAAAAAAGACCATTTCCCAGGCCTGCCCCTGACCTGCTGTTGTGCTTTGTGGCCTGAAGTAAGAAATCTCAGTTGGTGTCAGTGTGAGCATTCTGAGATTGAAGCTGACTTTTGAGTGTGAAAGTGTCCTGTGCCTAATGCCTAGCAGCTGACAGGGAGCTGTCATCAGGCCAGGACACTCTAAAGCCCTTAAAATCCTCACTCTCTAAAATAGTCATTCTTTTACCATTTTACAGATGGAAAGACTGAGGTTCCTGCCACATTTGGTATTTGTGCCAAAGCCAGAATTATTTATTTATTTATCTGCTGGTGGTGATCCGACCCACAGCCCTATGGTTCACCTATCCCTTGGAGCCAGTGGCACCTGGGTAGACATCCTTCAGCTCCGTCCTCCTACGCCTCCTATGCCTCCTTGCCTTGGATTCTTCTTGGTTCTCTGTGAAGCCCAAGCATTCCAAAGGTTGGGACAGAGATCCCAGACCAGTCCTGAGTGGCCATCAAGATGATGGCTCAGTCCTGCTTGCCAGGGTTCCCTTAGCCCCTCCTCAGGAGGAGGGGGTGCTGGCTCCAGTACCCAACAGTGTCACCCCTGCTCTTTACGGCCCTGTGCAGCAAGGTAGGATCTAGCCCCTAACATTTCTCAGGTTAGTTCCTGCCGCTTCACAACCTGCTGCTCCTGGAGACCCCCTTTAAATTTTTATTACTATTAGTTTTAAATATTGAAGCTGCCTATATTTTTTCCCCAATAATTCAGCTAGAGGCTCCTTCTGAGATGAAGTTGTCTGAGAATCCTTGTTCTCAGAACCAAGATCCTCTTAATTAAGGGAAAGTTCTTAAATCAAGGTCTGAGACCCTGAGGAGGCAGAGGCAGGGGCACGAGGCACGGGCACAGCTCCCATCCCTAAGTCCTCCTCATGAGGCTGAGGCAGGAGTTTGAAGCTGGTGTGAGCCATGGAGATGGCTGCCTCAAATACATACAGAGAAGACAGGAGCCTCTCTGCCCAACAAGGGAAACAGAGAAGCTGTCGGTGTGGGACTACCAGAGGCCTAAGCCGTACTGAAGTGAGCCAAATTCTGTGACCCAAACTGCTTTTAAAAAACCCAGCCCATGTAGTTGGAGTCACACATCTACTTTTGCCCTACCTGCAGTGTTAGCAGAAGAGAGCACATCAGTAGTTGGCCACAGTAGATAGAGAGGCCCACCGTCCACTGGTGCTCTGCCTGTGGGCTTGTCTGGGCATCTCCTACCCTCTTGTCTCTTTGCCCACTCACCTGCTGGTCCAAGGAGCCCTTCCATCAACCTGGCACTTCAGTGCCTGTCCAGAGCCAAGGCACAGATGCCGCTTGCTGACAACCTGGGAGGGCTCCTCTCCACAGGGAGCCCCCCTCTCCACAGGGAGCCCCAATCACATGTGTCTTGGCTGCAGGGCCCAGGCAGCTGGCCAAGAAGGGCCGGAAATGCTCCAAATACTCTCCTTCCTCCAATAGATAGCACGGGAGAGAGGCTGCTCAGAGAGGCCATTTTATAGTGAGAGCAGCCCTGCTGCCCTTTGCTGTGGTAGGATGGGAGCTGAGGGGGAAGCTCCATGTCAAAGGGACTGTGAACCAGGAAAGTATCTTTGTATGTGAGTGGTCTTAGAAATCCCATCATTGTATGTGAGTGGTCTTAGAAATCCCATCACTCCAGGAGTTGCCTTCTGCCTGTCTGGGCTGTGCGGATTTCCTGTGAGGAGTTCCTTTACCGGAATACATAACTGTATTGTTGGCAACTGTGACAACTAGACCTGACCTTCCGAAGGTTAAAAATAATGTCATCCTGGTAAGGCCAGGCTTCATCTGTGTGTGCGCAGGCACATGCCTTTACCAGCACAGGTTTCTGTCGGGTGTTTACTGCTGTGGAGATGCGTAGGGGAGATGGCGATGTTTGCATCCAGAGATGCTTGTCATATCCAGAGCACCGTCCTTTTGAGCTGAGAGTGGGAATGAAAGATTTGGTGGATGGGGGGTGTTCTCCCAGGCACACATCCCTCTTCTGACCCTGACTTTCAACCACATAGTGAGGAAGGGAGGCCCCTAGTTCCCTGTTGCTCTCCTGGAATGAGGCCCAGGCTGCCTTCCCTGGGGCTCACTCCTTCGCTTTGTTTATCCTGACTGAGGTCTTGCTATTAACCCAAGTTTTGGATGAGGAAACTAAGGCTTCCCACTTGAATCCAGCAGACCCTGAGCTCCTGCACAGACAGTACCGACCTCCCTGGCTGCCTGTGTCCACCCAGATCTGCCTAGTGTAGAACACTAGCCGCCTCGGGCCTGAGCGGTGGTGGGAGGGTGTTGGCTTCTGGTCTTTAGTCCCCGGCCCTTTCTCCTCCCCCATTGTGCCTTACTGTCCTGTTGGACATGGAGAGGCTTGGGACAAGGAGAGCAGGCAGGAAAGGAGGGATTGCGGGGATGGGGGAGAGAGTGTGGGCAGGTGGTGCCGGGCAGAGCACTGACTGGAAGGAGCCATCCATCCCAAGGCTCTCCACAAGGTTTTGGAAGGGGAGTGGAATTGCTGCTCAGGATGTGTCCTTGCCTTCTGTACATCTCTGATCTGCCCATGAATATGGAGGGGCTGTGGGGGGGTGAGGCTCATCCTGGAGGGCAGTAGAGCGAACATTTCCCATAAGACACCAGTTGGGGAGTGGGGTGGCTGGGGAGATGGCTCAGTGACTAAGAGCTCTGACTGCTCTTCCAGAGATCCTGAGTTCAATTCCCAGCAACCACATGGTGGCTCACAACCATCTGGAATGGGATCTGATGCCCTCTTCCCTTCTGTCTGAAGAGAGAGACAGAGTGTTCACATACATAAAATAAATCAAGAGACACATACACACACCAGCATGTGGAGCTGTCTAGATACTGTTGGGGAATGCCCACGAGCCTTGGCTCTGGGTTCAAATTCTCACTCTGCTCTCATACTGTTGCATGACCCCAACGGATCGATTCGCCTATCTGCCTCCGTTTCTTTCCTTCCTGCAGATGGGGAGCAGGACCTACAAATGAGTTCCTACTGAGGGTTAGTGAGGCACTGACAGCAAGTGTCTAGCACCGGCCTGGCATTGCTCTTGTGCTCTGTAAGCATGGCTGTGGCCCAGAACGCCTCGGTGGCTTGCTGTGGCCACTCAGTTCCTGCAGTACCTCCTTCCTTCCCTCACTTGGGGCTACAGCATGAGAATGGAGGCTCCTCCAGAACCTTATTCTGTAGGAGTGGCAAGCCAGAGAGACCCTGCAGTTGTCAGTTGGTAAAATTGTTAGCACCTACCATACATAGGCCAAAGGCTGTGGACTGTAATAGGTGAGGCTCTTGCTGGCCCTGCAGGGAAGCATCTGTGTTAGGGAAGCTGAATCCAGTCCTGATGCCCCTCAGAAGTAGTGTTTGACAAAGTAAGGGAAGCAGCCTGCATAAAGGTTGCTGAGGGGGAGGGGCGATTTGCGATCCTGGGTGTGGGGTGTTTCCATCAGGAACTTGCACTCAAGGTCAGGGTGGTTTTGATATACTGAGATACGAGGCTGTTGGTCACACTGTGCCTTGGAGAAACCCCTCACCCCTGCAGAGTTCAAGGTTCCTGCCTTGGTCTTAGGAGCCTGTGCCGGTTGGGCCTCCTGCAGTGGACACTGGCAGGGCCTCTCCCTGGCCCCAGCGAGCTGCTTCAGGATTACTTCTCCTCCCAGAGCTGGTCACTGTGATGCTGAGCACACTCCTGATGTGGCCTGTTGAGGAAAGCCTGGGTTGTGGTCTTTTAAGAAAGGCTGTGCCTGGGTTAAGCCTGTGGTTGTGGTTTGTGCAAGAAGAAGACATAAACCAAAGAAGCTTCAGCTTCGTCTCTGTCTGCTTTGGAGCTTTGTCTCTGCGTCTGCCCTGAGCCCCTGAACAGAGAATCTTGTGTGGGCCAGCGGGTGGGGTGGGAGCAGCCCCCTCCTTCTGGTTTCTGCACAGGTGACTAGGAGTCTGGAGGGTCCTTTCTAAGGAGCAGACAGCTTACCCAACACTACTGAGTTTTGCATTTGCTCTTTGAGAAGGCTTTGGCAGATTTTTTAAAAAAAAAACTTCACCACAAAATGCCCAAAGAAATCCTGGTTCTTCACATGTAGCCAAGACTGTAGTGGTACCACAGGGGCCAGCAAGGTGGCTCAGGGGTGAAATGCTTGCTGTTCTGCAGTCCCGACAACCCGACTTTAACCTTGGAATCCACATACAGGAGGAGAGAATTCACATAAAACTGTGTCCTTTAACTTCACATTTTAAAAAAATGATGCCCACATTTTCAGACAATTTCCTGGAAAGGTTCATTTACTTTCGGAGAGGTCCCCAGTGGCCATACCAAAATTTAGGGTGACCCCAAGCCTAACCCAAGAGGGGAAAGAAATCACACACGAGGAAAGCCTTGTCCGTCTAGGTGAGAGGGGTACATCACTGATTGGCATTGGTTGCTCTGTAGGGACCCTTTCTGCACCCTTGATCTAAGGAACTGATGTAGGTTTTCTCTCCTCTTCCTCTGCGTCTCAGGCAGCCCAGTCAGTGGGTTTGGCTCGGCCATCTTCTACTCCAATAAGGGGCCTCCTACAGGAGCAGAGGGAGCAAGAGTTGCCAGTGGGTGGCCCCCACTACTGCGGGCTTTTCCCTCACGTGGCGTCCCTGGCACTTATTTGCCTGCACAGTAGTGTGTCCAGTGCTTTAAAGTAGACCAGCCTGTTTCTCAAGTAGCTCTGGGACATGCAGACCACCCAAGAAAGAGACCTGTAGCTGAGACCATCCCATAACTGGGTGTACAGCGCCATCTGTTGGCCCACTGCTGCTGGGTCCTGCAATGCCCCTTGCTCTGTAGTAGACTAGTCTTTCTGGGCTGCCTTGCGGAGCTTCCTGTTGAATTGGCTTTGTATTTCCAAAGCCCAGATAGTCAGGCAGGAGAGCAGCTGCAGTCCGGAAGCAGAGGCTTCCGACTCGGACTGGAAGCTGCATTTTGTCATGACCTAGGGTCTTAGTTTAGCTCTTTTCCAGCCAGCTCCCTGGGGTGGGGTTGGAGAAGAGGGTGGTTGGGTGAGAGTGAAGTATTAAGGAAAACGTCTAGATGGTGAGAAGGAAACATGGATTCAGATGCAGTCAGCTAACTGGAGCTGAGATTTGTGGTTCTTTTGTTTGTTTGTTTTAGTTCAGTTTTGTGTGTGCACAAGTATGCATGCTCACACACTCACCTATCTGCACACATGAGGACAGCTTGTAGGAAATGGTTCCTTCCACCATGTGGAATGGAACTTGGGTGGCAAGCTTACTTATCCACAGCCATCTCAAACCATTTTGGGAAACTTCTGAGATTTTAAGCACCTTGGGCTCAGTTCTGTGGCTGCTGATCCAGGGTCTGGGAAAGCTGGCAGCGATCTGAATCATGGCTCCACTGACCCCAGGGGACTAGGTTGCTCTCCTGCTGTCAGGGGAACTTAGGGCCTCACAAGCTCCTTTTGATGGCAGTGTACTGGTGGTGGGTCACAGAACACCTGGCCTATCTTGAGATCTCCTTGAGACCTGCCATAGCATGAAGAATAAATCCTGGGCAGCTCAGGTCACCCCAAGCCAGAGAGTGGGGATTACCGTTTCCTTATTCAAGGGAGACATGCGCACGTGCACGCTCCACTGTCAGTGTGTACAGCTGTTTAGCAGGTGTACGCTCTATATATGGTGTGTGTCGCTGCCTGAGGCTGTTCAACGGGTATGTGCTGTACCCCTGCAGAACCTAGACTTGAGAGTGTGTGGATGCATGGAGCTGCTGACTGAGACTGATGGTGTCCCTGTAGCTAATGCCTCCGTCTGTCTTTCCTTCCTTCTCTAGGCCTAGTCTCCAAGTCCTCGCCTAAGAAGCCCCGTGGCCGCAGCATCTTTAAGGCCCTCTTGTGCTGTTTTCACACACAGCATGTTGGCCAGTCAAGCTCTTCCACTGAGCTCACACACAAGGAGGAGGCCAACACCATCGCCAAGGTAGCAGGATGGGGCGCTCGGTGCACATTCTGGCCTGGTCTGGTGTCCTGAAAGTCCCTGGCCCACAGGCCCGTCACTCTCTTCCCTTAGTTGTCTGTCTTCTTCTTGATACTTGTCATCTGTGGGGGTGGCTGTCCCGGTCCTGCAGATCCCAGGAGCCTGGAAAAGGCCTTGCAGGTGTGGAGAACGAACCGCACATTAACTGTTGATAGTGATGGGGTTGGGACGCAGGTATCTGGCTGTGAAGCCTGTGTTTTTATTGTCTTGTGTCCAGAACTGCCTTCTGAGCCTGCTCTGAGTAACCCACATAGCACCCTAGCACTGTGTCAGGCCAGCCGTAGCTGTGTGGTGAGACCCTGTTTCAAAACAAAGACCCTACTAGCAGTTTGCCACTGTGCTACTATGAGCTAACTTGTAATGCTATCTGTACTCTTAAATCAAAAGCAGAATGCAAATAGTATATTACCATGGGGAAATGCTAGCCCATATTTGAAAGATACGTTTTTTGTAAGTTCTGGAATTTAAAAAATTTTTTTCAAGACTCACATTAGGACGCACAGTACTTTTTACAACATTTTAGTGTTGCCCCCTTGTAACTCCATCTCCCTTCTTATTCTTGGACACCCTAGTGTTTTATGCTGGTGTCTCTATGTTTTTAGCAAGAAGCAAGTTTAAGAACTAAGCTAGAGGCTAACCCTGCAAAGAGGTGCTCAGAGCTGAGTCCCTGAGGGCCTGTGCTCATGTGTGGAGAGGAGGCTAACCCTCCTCACCAGCTCCTGAGGAAGGCCATGTTTGTCCTGTGGGGAGCGGCTGGGTGGCTGGGTTCTTGGAGAGCACGAGCGGTGCTGCTGCAGTTGATGAATTAGCACTTACCACATCCTTTGTCTTCCACAGTCGGATCTGCTCCAATGTCTCCAGTACCAGTTTTATCAGGTATGTTAATCTGGCGGACCCTACAGGCCCTGACTAGCCTGGCAGGCAGAGTAGTTACTTTCCTGTCCCAAGCACCTCCCTACCCTTTGTGCTAAGTATTTGCCAGGCCCTATAAAGCTGTGGGGACGGGCATGCACTCTCTTCCCAGCTCTGCTGTCTATTTCATACCATCCCGAAATGACACCAAATGTTCCCAAGGCCTTAAGAGTCCTTAGACCCCGCTGCCTTTGTTCTCTGCCTTGAAGTAGGGCCTTCCTGGGTTGATGACTATAGAGTCCTTAGACCCCGCTGCCTTTGTTCTCTGCCTTTAAGCAGGACCTTCCTGGGTTGATGACTGTCTGCAGGCAGTGTGGCTCTCCTAGTGTTGTGCTGAGGGCCACTGGGCTTGCTTCTTGTTAGGCACAGCTCAGCAGCCTGGCTCTGCTTTTAGATCCCTGGGACCTGCCTGCTCCCAGAGGTGACAGAGCAAGATCAAGGAAGGATCTGTGTGGTCATTGACCTGGATGAGACCCTTGTGCATAGTTCCTTTAAGGTGAGTCGGTGTGGCATCCTTCTCTAGGGCCTGTGTGAGCTGCACAGCAGGGTCAGTAAGGCGAACAGATGAGTATGGAAATGACAGAGGGATAGAGCTAGGCCACCCTGGAGTCACAGATGCCCAGAGGCCAAACTGAAGAGGTTAAGGCACATGCGTGTTCAAGCATGCACACACCACCACCACAGATAACTACCTAAATGCTGTGTCTGTCTCCACTTACCATGGAAAAATGAGATAAGTCTGCTTCAGCATATCTGGTCTTCCTGACTGGTATGTGTGTTAACTCAAGAAAGCCTTAAGTAGGGTACAGAAGGAATTTCCACAATCCTAGTGCTTGGGAAACTGAGGCAGGGAAGTCACAAGTTCCAGAAAACCTGAGTTGCACAGAAAGAGCCGGTCTTGAAAAAGCTAGGCATGCATGCTTGGGTGTCCATAGCTCATGAAAACATGAATTGAAGGCTAGCCCAGATTATGTTGCGAAATAAAAGTCTTGAAACTTCCTCAGGTAGAATTTGGTGGGTAGGATGTATGGGTGGATGAAGGAGAAGGGAAACCGGAAGAGATATGGTACTTTGCCCTATGCCAGCCAAGAGCTGCTTAGCACGCTGTCTCCAGTGGGTAGGGGTTTCCTGTCTGCTGATGCTGTCTACTTCCGCCTTCTAGCCCATCAACAATGCTGACTTCATAGTGCCTGTAGAGATTGAGGGGACCACGCACCAGGTGAGCTGCCTGCCAGCCCACACCCAGCCTTGTTGGTGGTTTGTCTGCATATCGTCCATATCTCCCTATAGCCGACACGCCCTTCTCTCTGGGTACTCAGACTGGTGGCAAGAGCTCTTGGCTTTTTTTTTTTCCTTTTTTAAGATAGGGTCTCTCTCTCTCTCTCTCTCTCTCTCTCTACATATATATATATATATATATATATACATACACACACATACACACACATATATATATATTTAAGAATTACTTATTTGTGAGTACACCATTGCTGTCTTCAGACATACCAGAAGAGGGCATCAGATCCCATTACAGATGGTTGTGAGTCACCATATGGTTGCTGGGAACTAAACTCAGGACCTCTGGAAGAGTATGTGCTCTTAACCGCTGAGCCATCTCTCTAGCCCAATATAGAACTTACAATATAGTCTCTTTCTTTAATTCTGGCTGACTTGAAACTCACAGAGGGCCACCTGCCATTGCCTCCAGGATGCTGGAGTTAAAGGCATGCACCACTGTGTGCAGCCTGTTGACATTTTCATAAAATAATCTTATTTTGGCTTTTTAAAAATGTGCATTGGTGTTTTGCCTGGGTGTGTCCCTGGAACTGGAGGTAGAGTCGTGAGCTGCCAGTGAGTGCTGGGGATTGCACCTAGGTCCTCTGGAAGAGCATGTGCTCTCCAGCCCATGTTGTCCATTCTTAGACACCATCCCTGCCAACTAGACAGGGCTGTGAAATTTGCTCCATTTCTTAATCCCTTGGTAGGAGTGTTTCTGCCTGCAGGCCCCCTGTGCCCGCTGGTGAAGAGCTACCGAATTGTGTCTTCCCTGGCCCAGGCCCCGACTGTGACCCTTTTCTGACCTCCTGTCCCTTGGGTTTTTACACTGGCTTCTGTAAGTGCTCTGTATGCATCTGTCAAAGTGGAAGAGCCCAGGCTCTGGCCATGCTCACCTTGCTGCCTGGGGTTAAGGAAGGCCCATGTGGCACTGATGAGAGACCATGTGCCCAGAGGCATGCTGGTCTGCTGAGGGTCAGGAACAGCGGTGCAGACATCCTAGCAGGCATGATACCTGTTTTCACAGACTGGGAAAGTTCAGCTTTCCTGGGTTTGTCATCATAGCCCCTGCCCCTTTACAGACTTTCTGTACAGAGCCTCGAAGTTGTGGCTCTTTGCTCTGCCTATCATCCCCTGCAGTCTAGTTGAGGAAATAGAAATGTGCAGATTGTGTGGGGCCCTGGCATAGGCAGAAGTGGCCTGAGTTAGAGGGCTGCCTGCCATGTGGATCTGAGGAAAGACTGGGAGGAGAGCTATGCTCTGTGAGGAACCATTGAGTTCGAAGGGGCTTGTGTGTGAGGCTGAAGGAGTAGCAGGCTGATTGATAGACAGAGCAGTTTGCAGCTGCATGGAGGGGTTCTGCTGCTAAACTGGGCGGGCTCTGCTCAGTTGGTGCCTGATGTGGGCTAGGTGGGATTGGGGTGGGCATACCTGTGCTACTTTAAGGAAGTAGGCCTAAGGAACACTTGTGTAGGCTGAAGTGAGAAGGAAGCAGCAGATCATAGACTGGGTGGCAAATTAGTTGAAGAACGTTTAAGAGCGAGCAAGCAAGTCCTCAAAGGTGGTGGTGTCCACAAAAACCCAGTGAGGGTATGTGTTTGAGGGGTTCTTGCCAGATGGGGACCTACATAGGCTGTCCTGCTGGAATCCAGTACAGAAAGCTACTATGGAGGCTGTGGCTGGATTCAAGTAATCCAGGATAGGCTGTTTCCATCTGTGAGGCCTATTCTTGATTACTTGTTTCTGGAGGCAGCCGATGTCTACCCCCTGATGAAGATGGCTCCTGCCACGTAGTGTGCTTTCCTTCCTGGCAGGTTAGGATTGGGCCTCATGAGGCAGCAGAAGCCTGGTAACCTGGTAGAACTGTCCATGGTGGGGCTGAGGTCCCAGGGTCTTGACATAGGCCTCTAGGCCTGCTTGTTTTTCTGTCAGTGGGCAGGGGCATGCTGTGTCCATGGCCTCATGAGTTCCTCCAGCAGTCCACTCTGTTTCTCCAGGTATATGTGCTCAAGAGGCCTTACGTTGATGAGTTCCTGAGACGAATGGGGGAGCTCTTTGAATGTGTTCTCTTCACTGCCAGCTTGGCCAAGGTACCTGATTGCAGGAGGGGAGGAAGGAACAGGAGACGGTGTGGCAGCCACCGGGGACCCAGCACCGCACCTAAGCTAAAGCCTCTCTTTCTTCCAGTATGCTGACCCTGTGACAGATCTCCTGGACCGCTGTGGAGTGTTCCGAGCTCGCCTGTTCCGGGAGTCTTGTGTATTCCACCAGGGCTGCTATGTCAAGGACCTCAGCCGCCTGGGAAGGGACCTGAGGAAAACTGTCATCCTGGACAACTCCCCTGCTTCTTACATCTTCCACCCAGAAAACGCAGTGAGTGCTGCGCATCAGGGATGGGGGTGGCTGCAGGCTGTGCCTGTGGGCTTTATCAGAGGTGTCCACTACCCGTGTGGCCCAGCAGCCTCCGGTGGTCCTGGAAAGGAAAGGGGAGAAGTCAGGCAATGTCGCCTTGTCCTGCCTAGGTGCCTGTGCAGTCCTGGTTTGATGACATGGCAGATACGGAGTTGCTGAACCTGATCCCAGTCTTCGAGGAGCTGAGTGGAGCGGATGATGTCTACACCAGCCTCGGGCAGCTGCGGGCCCCTTAGCCTTCCTGCTCCAAGAAACGGCCATCCCAACAGGGGACTTTGCTACACTGTGCCTTTGTGATCAGCCTGACTGACAGGGTCTGCAAGTAGCCAGGGCGTGCGGGACACGAGCTGTAGGGCAGGTCACATGCAGAGCAGGAAATCAGACCCAGAGCTCTGTGCACCCTGTGCTTGGTTCCCAGGTGTGTGCTTGTGTGTGCGTGCATGTGCACGTGTGTGTGTGTGTGCATATGCACGTGCCCATCTGGTAAACTATGGTCCACGGTACCCAGTTGTCCAGTAGGGGGAGAAGCTGAAAGATCAAGGCTCAACCTGAGTCATTTGTCTCCTTTCCTGCTGTCCTGTGAGCTACTGAGCTTTCAGCCATGAAAGCTCTTGTAGGCTCCCTGCCAAACGATGGCCTTCCCTCAGCAGCACAAGGCCTGAGCCAGGAGGAAGGGGAGGCCGGAGGCTACCTTCCGATGCCCAGACACACGCCTTTCAGAAAACAGAAACCTAGCCAGCAGCTGCAGACATGTTTGGGAAGATGAGAGAGAGAGCATGTTCGCAGACCCACCAGGTCCTGTGTCCTACAGGGCTGCACCTGGCTCCAGCAGAATGCCTGCCGCGGGCGCTTTTGTGTCCCCAGGCTCCAGTGCCAGGCCAGCCTTCTCACTCCCAAGCCATAGTCCTACTCCCATGGGAAAGGAGGGTTTTTCTCTCCCCTGGAGGAGGACAGATAGCTGATTTCTGTTCTTTTAACTCTTAAAATTCTCTTTCTAAACATGGAGTGGTTTGTATCCGTCCGAGCTGCAGTCCTGGGAAAGTGCTGGGGTACAGGGAAAATGCAAATGTTCAATGCAAGATGTCTGTCTCCTTGCTTGTAGATCTTAAAAGTGCTCTTCAGGGATTCTGTGCTAGCTGATGCAAGGACATTGGCTCCAAAGGCTGGGAGGCTGGGCTCTCCCTCTGTGTCTTCCCCAGTGTCCTGCCCTGGCTGACTCTTGCCTGTTCTGGCCTTTATCCTTCTTGGCTGTTTCTCTTCCTCTCCAGGGCCTTGGGAGAAGGACTTTCCCAGGTTGTAGGTGTTGCTGTTACTTGATTTGCCAAATGCCTCCTGCTTCTGGTCATAAGACTGAGTGAGGTCCTCACAGCCCTGTGCTCCGGGCATCTCTGAGCTCTCAGTCCTAATGCTTTAAAAGTCAGTCACAGAGTGGAAGTTTCCCCAGAGTGGAAAACTAACAAGAAGTGTCGCTGTCATTGGGAACAGAAGGGGCCCCTGAGGAGCCTCCACCTCAGCATCACTGCCTTAACTGAGTCCTGCCCAGGGTTGGGTAGGATTCTTCTCCCTCCTCTAAGGTGGGTGGGAGTTCCTACCACATCTCCGCTTCCCTCGGAGGCAGGTCAGCATTTGTGGGTTGGTTCAGGTGTGGTCACCTCCCACTCGGGAGTCACAATACTTTCTAGTTTTCACACACTAGGTCCTGCCTCAGGTTTGAGAGAGCCTGGTGGTGGAGCTTGGTGTTCTGAGTAGAAGCTGGCTGGTGTTCCTCCAGCGTTATGCAGATTTCTTCCTTGGCCCAAGGCTATGGAGCTTTGTGTTACAGTTCTGTGACAAAGATACGCCATTTTCCCAGCATTATTCGCTGGTGTCTGTAAGGGCCTCCCAAGGTGAGCTGAGGGCTCCAGGTGCTAGCCAGGAACATGGGAGCTTGTCTGTGGCTTCAGGTCCAGGCCCTGGTCTCCCTGGCAACCCAGTACTGCAGGAGGTCTTCTCACAAGGCTACTCTGAGGGCTGGTCCTGACTAAGCAATAAGAGTTGATTAGATTTTAAGCTCCCTTTCTGGCTTCATGGGCGCCTCTGCTGCTTCTCCGTGAAGCCCCAGCCCTCTAGGCCTATCTGCCACCAGAATCCTTTCCACCTGCAGTCTGCTACAGAGATGCCATCCCAACTCGTCTCTTCCCAAAATGAACCAGGATTTATCATCATGGTGGCCCCGAGTCAGCTGTATGATAGACCTTGCTATCTCCGGGCTAGTTCCATGTTTTAGGAGCAGGTGATCCTGGGGAAGATGGGAGCCAGCGCCTCCTGAAGCCTGTCGCTCCACTGCCACCAGCCCACCCCAGTGCAGACTGTCTTCAGGGGTCAGTAGACACTCAAAGCCATGCCAGGAATCTGCCCCCATACCAGGTTCAGCTCTTTAAGGTGCCTCTTCAGGGACACAGTGTGTGTCTGATTGGGCTTCTCATCAAAAGCCTGATGTTCCTGTCCCTCTTATAGGGGGAGCTTTGGACACAGGACCAGTTTGATAAAGGGCCAGATAAAGGTTTCCACTCTGCACATTGTAGAGGGGACACCATAGGCCCATGGGTCCCTAATTAAAGAAGTTGAGTGAATTTGCCTTCATTTAACCAGGGATCTGTCTCACTCCCTCCTGCCTCCCAAAGATTTTTGTGTAGTTATATAACCCCTCTGTTAACAGTGGCCCAGCAAGGCTTTGTACTAAAGCATGGGACCCTCACAGCAACCATTCCCAGAAAATGGTCCCCTGCAGGTCCACGCCTGCCCTGTTCAGAGGCCTCTGGGTAGTGCAGCCCATGTGTACTGTCCTGCACCCATCAGCCTGGATAAGTGTGAGAACGCTATGCCGTTTCCCCTTCGGGCTACTTAACCATGGCTACTCTTTAGCTCCTTTTGTTTAAATAGCTTAGTTCTCCCTACACACATACACACAGGGTTTCATGAATCCCAAGCAGGGGCTTGAACTCCTGTTTAGCCAAGAATGATCTTGAACTGATCTACCTTCACCTCCTGGGTGCTGGGGTTACAGGTGTGATGGCCTTGCTGGCCTATGAGTGCTGGGGACAACCCAGGGCTTCATGCGTGTTAGGCACTTACTCCCAGCTAAGCTATATCCCCAGCCCCTCTTCCTAGAGAACACCATTAGTAAATCCATATTCAGGGGAGAAGAGGTCACAGGTCAGGCCAGCTGCCCCATCCTTAAGTGCAGGGTCAACTCCCAGAACTGCCTGTTTTCATAAGCTGGTGATTCTCCTTGCCTGTGATGACCCCAGATCTGCCTATTTCCAAGATGCCATTTGGAGGGGAGGGGAGGGGTCGCTTCCCACTGTGACCGGGCTACGGGATTCTTGACCACCTTGCTTCATGATTTGATCCATTTGTTGTATTCAAAAACTTGAACTGTAGGATGCCATTAAGAGTCTGTTTATATTTTTGGAATATTTGTATTACAATTGTTAATAAAGGCTGGTTTAAAAACCTATGCAAGAGTGGAAGCTGCCTGCCTTCCTTTTCTTCCACTGATCCGACACTCGGTGGATACTGTTCTTCCTGTATGACCTCTTTGGTCATGAAATTATAGCACCCAGCAGAATAAACACTGGGGTTCTGATCACTGGGTTACAGAGGTTGGACTGCTCCTCTCTGGCCCGGGTTGGAACCACGTCCCTCACCCCCAGGTACTTAGCAAGCAGTGTTTGCTGTGGTATTGACTGCGGGGTAGACACTGAAGCCCTGGGGAATTAGAGGCTCCTGCATGTGCTCTTGATGCTGCCAAACGGGAGCTGTAGGAGTCAGAGCCCAGCATGTCTTCCACGCACATAGTAGGATGACAGACTCCAAGCAACAAAAGCTTTCCTGACACCACAGAATCGCCCAGAATCATCTCACAGCCCTGAACGCCCAGGCACACAGTAGGGGAGTGCTAGACAGTCTCCTGTCATCAGCATAATACGTTTATATCTACAATATGGCAAATTCATATCCTCCCTCACTGAATTATTGATGGGCAGTGCACTTTTAAAAAAAATCAATAGACCAGGGTGTGGAGCTGGAGTTAAAAGAAGCCTTTAGAAGTCTGCTCTTCTTGTTTTTGCTGTTTTGAATAGGAGTAGATAAAGCTTTCCTCTCTGGTTTGAATAAGTCGAGCCTAGGGCTAGGTTGGCTGTGATTGGCCAGAGCTAGGAAAATGTGGTCATGATGCAAACACAAGCAAATATAACCCAGTGTCTGTGTGCTGTGTGGCCATTGCTGAAACAGGCTGCAGGACCTGACGCCGCCTGCTTTGGGATAGCACTTCACCTGCTGGGATACGGAGGGCAGAGGCTCAGGTAGGTCGACTCTCGTGTCCTTGTCAGCCAAATGCTTAACATGGATGAGGCCAAAGGTGAAGAAGGGACAGGAGTCACGTCTTCCCTGGCTTTTGTCTTTTGGGATGAAGCTTTGGAAAGATTGAGCCAGGAGCTTGTGACCAGCTTTGCACCTTCACACTGAGAACCTATAGGGCCCACTGAATTTAAGTTGGGCACATTCTTGAGGCTCAGGGCTTTGGGGCAAGAGAAGTTTAAATCCCAGTAGGTTACAAGCTAGTGGCTCATAACCTGGAATCCCTAACCCACACCCTGTGCCTGTGGTCTTTGCAGCTCTCAGGACTCAAAAGTGCTGATGGTTAGGGCTTGGGACGACAAACAGTCCCGGCTTTGGGGGACTTTGATGTGGGTTCATGGAACTGGGCTTTCTGGGTGTGGCATTTCCTGAATCTTGGGTCTCTAATCTGAAGCTCCATGGGGGACATGGAGCACCTGGGGCTCACATTCACCATGCTAATGTGGCTGGTTAGGCTCTGGTCCCCTTTCCTGAATGTGTCATGCTTAAAAGAGAGAAAATTCAGCCAGAAGGAAAGCTGAATATTTCCTGGTGGTTCTGGGCTGTGCAGGGTGGGGCAGCACGAGTATCAAATTAAAGATGCAAACATTGGCAGTTCCGCACCATGGCTCTGTTTTAGGCTACTGCTGGCAGCACACAAAGAGGCCTGGCTCTTCAGTGGTAATGGTGCATCCTCTCCAAACCTGGTTTTATCCATTAAGGCTCAAGAAAAGAATGGTCAGTGGAGTCAGACTCTTTTTTTTGTCGTGCTGGGGACGACAGTCATCCACCATTTAAACTATGCCCCATCACCAGATATTCCACACTTAACAAGCCCTGTATATCACCAACTATCAAACATCCACACAATGTCCCCCAGAGCGATTTTGTCTTTTAATCTCTCCTAAGTCCATCCATCCCATCCTTGGCTTTGAATCTTAGGAGAAACCAACCTAGCGATCACTTGGCATACTGTGAGAGTGCAGTCTCCCGGAGGGTACAACTTGAGAGAAGGCAGAGCTACTGGGTAACCTGTGTGTTTACCCCAGCCAAGTGATGACTGCTGAGGTCCCGTGGCCATCTTACCACTTCCCTCCCTGCCTTATTCCTCTCTGTGAGTGCTGAGAACCTCTGAGCTCACTGAGGACAAGCCTTCCAGAGAAGCTGGGGTGTGTGTGGGCCAGGCGAAGCGGCCACACCTACTTTCCCTTCTGGCACCCTCAGCTCTTTGTCCTAGGCACAGGCATTATACTTTCCCCTTTCTTTTGCAAGACCAGTTAATGTATTAGTCGTGATAAAGGGTTGTTACTGTTCTAGGACGATTTGCAAAATTAAAAATGATAACTGAGAGCAGTTGGGGGTGACAAGGTCTTACCAGGCATCTGGGAAGAGAAGTTCAAGAGTTGGGAGAAGGGGCTTCATTTGGAAATACTTTTTCTGTCTGGATTGCCTCTCCATGAGCCACTGAACTTAGTTTTGGGAAGGGTGGCAGCATGAAAATATGGCTAAGACACAGACATTTAAGGTCAGGTATGAAAGAAAACAAAAGGTATGGGCCTAGATCTGGTGGTGGAAGCCCATAACGCCGGCACTTAGAGGCTGAGGCAGCGAAGGCAGAGGAGTTTATGACCAGCCTGGGCTATGTGGATAGATCCTGTGCTGATAAAATAAAAAAATAAAATAAAGTGTGCCAGGCAGTGGTAGATCATGCCTCTAGTTCCAGATCTTGGGAGGCAGAGGCAGGTGGATCTCCTTGAGTTCAAGGCCAGCCTTGTCTACAGAGTGAGTTCTAGCATGGCCAGGGTCTCAGAGACCCTTTCTTGAAAAAAGTAAAATGAAGTGAAACCAAAAGGCTCAGCCATGGGGCCTGTGCTAGCATTGCTCAGCTATGGGGACCGTGCTAGCGTTGCTCAGCTATGGGGCCCGTGCTAGCGTGTCCACAGACAGATCATCTACTCTCTCTCTCAGCCTCATCTGTACCACAGGGGACAGGAAGATGGCCACTTCCTGAAAATGAGCCACTGTGGGTAGTGGGTGTGACACTGTCATGCTCAGGAGTATGTGTTGCCCATCCCCCTGTGGAGAGTGGCACATGCTGGAAATTCCAATTCCCAGCACCTACATCTGGTGACTCATGATTGCCTGCAACTCCAGCTTCACAGAATTTAACACACTAGCACGCATGTATATGTTTTAAAGGAAACATGTTATCACTATGGACCAGAGCTCTTAACCAAGGTGGCAGCAGGCAGAAAACAAACCTTCCGAGCAGACAGCCCAGCTCGAAACACAGTGTGAACTTGGATTGGTGAAATGGTGTGGTGGCGGTATGGTGACATACTGAATGGGCATATGGCATGATGGCTGATGAGGCAGGGAAGTGTCTAAGGAGAAGCAATGGCTCCCTGTTCACTGTGAGGAGTGTCACCCCTGGCTTTGTGATATTTCAGTTCCAGGAAGGCAGACACTATGTCTCTGAGCAGTGCCTTCAGGGCTGTGAGCAATGACCCCGGGATCATCACGTGGAGAATTGAGGTGAGCAAGTGGGAACCACACCCACCCTGACCATTGGGATCTGAACCTGTGGCTATGGAAGGTCAGCATCAGAGGGCAGGCTTCCCCAACCTTGACTCTCCAGTGACTCGGTGCAGGTCCCCTAACAGAACCAAGCTTGTCTTTTGTCTGGGCATCTGGTCGGTGAGTCTATATTCCCAATAAATGCCTCAGAAAGACAAGAAAGAGTCTTACCTGAAGACTCTTGGCTACAGGTCAGAACATGTCTGGCTCCTACCAGCTTTGGGGTGGGACATGCTGTTCAGATGGGCACTGCTTGTCTCTTTATCCTGTGGCCTTGGTCTCCCAGGGTGGCTCTACGCCCTGGTCTGCCTGCACCTACCAGACACAAGGACATGCCTCCCTCTACCTTGTCAGTTGCTGCAGCCTGACCCTCACACATGTAACATTTCCCTTCACCCCACCGGTTCCAAAGCGTGAGCCAAAAGCTCTCAAGGCTTGTGGGAATCCAAGTCCACTCCTGGTGCCAGGCTCCTCAATCGCTTCAGAATTGAATAGGAAGGGCTGGCCAAATGGAGATGGGTGGGTGCAGCCAAGCCTGGTGGCTGAGTGCAAGTCCTGGGGCCCACACAGTGCAAGAAGGGAACCAACTCTGAGTTTCTCTGTCCATCACGTGTATAGTGTGGCATACAATAAATAAGAAAAAAGGAATGAACAGGCACCAACCTGGACACACAAAATGCATTTAATCTTCTCACACCTAACATCCAGGTTTTACATAGAACATACACATGATGGCTATGGGTTTGCTTCACTCGGATGGTGAAAGTGTCTTTCGTATTGGAGGCCGTGTGAGCGGCCCTCCTGGGATGAGGAAACCAGGGCCCCACAACCCAGACTTTGACTGAGGGACCCTCAGCCTGGAGCACCACGCGGCACTGCCGTTCTCTCTGCCGTCTGCCTCCTCTCCCGTAGGACAGCCTGGTGGCTCTAGGCAGTCATGAGCAGAGGGTTGGACATGCTGTCTGGACTGGACAGTCTACACAGCTCAGATGAGGGTCGCTTGGTAGTTACACCCGACTCTTTCCCCTGCTGTGGGCGTTGGGGGCTCACAAGCTTCCCCAGGGGGCTTCAGATGAGACCAAGGGAAGGCTATGGGGAAGGACACCATAATATTCAGACCCAGAGTACTCCCAGAGAGTGCTCCCAGAAGCCAGAGCAGTGGTCCTGTCCTGTGTCACAGCCTGCCTATAAAGACAGGAAGATGGCTCCTCTGCCACCTGTGCCGGCGACGAGAGTGGGGCTGTGGGGAAGGTAGGAGCAAGGTACACAGTTGCTCCTTTTAGAACTCTGCTAATCCTTTTAGAAAATGGAGCTGGCCCTGGTGCCCCTGAGTGCTCATGGCAACTTCTATGAGGGAGACTGCTACATCATCCTCTCGGTGAGCAATGCCCTCCACCCATGTTCTCCCCAGCTAGATGGTGAGAGGAGTGGGCTACCTAGTGTCTGTCTAGACTCTTCCTCAGGCTTGGGGTGTGATTGTGCATGTGTCAGACAGTGGGTGTGGGGCCCTCAGTCCAACCCTCCTCCTGGATGTAAGCTGTACACACACACACACACACACACACACACACACACACACACACACCAGGGTCCCAGCCACACACTAAAGTGTTCAGAAGGCCAAACATGCAGCCTGACTGTGGCCACACGGTGCTCACTGTGCCTTAGGTATGATAGTTTCTATTGCTGTGACAAACGCCCTGAGCAAAAGCAGTTTGGGAGAGAAAGGGTTTACTTCATCTTAGCGAGGAAAGCCGGGTCAGGAGCTCAAGGCAGGAACCTGGAGGCAGGAACTGAAGCAGAAACCACAGAGCAATGCTGCTTACTGGCTTGCTTCCTGAGGCTGTTTTAAATAGACCCCAGAGCACCTGCCCAGGGGAGGCACCATCCACAGTGGCCTGAGCCCTCCCCCATCAGTCATGCATCAGGAAAATGCACTACAGATGTGCCCACTGGCCACCAGATGGAGGCATTTTTCTTAATCCATGTTCTTTCCCCCTAGATAACCCCAGCCTGGGACAAGTTGACAGGATAGATGGTATATCAGGTATAGCACTCAGCAAGATCAACTTCAAGGTCAGCCTGGGCTACATGCTAAATCCCTGACTAGCCGGGGCTACAGGCAAACATTGTCTCCCAAAACCAAAAGACTGGAGCCTAATGGCACACACCTATGATTCCAGCACTTGAGAGGTAAAACTAGGGAGATTAGGAGTTCCAGGCCTGCCTCAACAAGTTTGACTAGCTTGGGCTACACAATAATAACCTGTTTTAAATGAAATCAAACCTTTTGCTTGTCCTACTGGAGGAGTAACATCACACGGACAGTGCTGACAGCTGTGCAGTTCTGGTTTTGTTTTTTGATTTTTGTGGGTCTTTTTGTTGTTGGTTTTGGTTTTGGTTTTGGTTTTTCAAGACAGGGTTTCTCTGTGTAGTCCTGGCTGTTCTGAAACTCACTCTGTAGACCAGGCTGGCCTCGAACTCAGAAATCCGCCTGTCCCTGTTTCCCAAGTGCTAGGATTAAAGGCGTGTGCCACCACTACCCGGCAGCTATGCAGTTCTGTGAGCACAGAGGCCCTTCAGATGGAGTCTGAAATTCAAATGGGGAAAGGTTCCCTACTTTAGGAACAGTAAGAGGTCAACTTCCCCAAATGTGGGAAGGAAGCGGGGATACTAGGTCTTCAGGGGGCCTGTAAACCGGCTGTACCAGCGCTGGCGCCGGTACAGAGAAGGAAGGGTTACTTTTGTGAAGGGGCCTGGCCCTGCAGCCCCGTAGGACAGGGCATGTTGAAGCCTTCCCACACCAGAGAGGTCAGCAGGATAGCAGAGGTGAGCTTAGACCTGACCTTGCCCCTCTGGCTATCCTAGACCCGGAGAGTGGGCAGCCTTCTCTCCCAGAACATCCACTTTTGGATCGGGAAGGACTCCTCCCAGGATGAGCAGAGCTGCGCGGCCATTTATACCACACAGCTGGACGACTACCTGGGAGGCAGCCCTGTGCAGCACCGTGAGGTTCAGTACCACGAGTCTGACACCTTCCGTGGCTACTTCAAGCAGGGCATCATGTGAGTAGCCACGCACAGAGCCAAGACAGATAACCGTTTCCAGGAAAGGAAACTAAAGGGTCAGCCTTTGAAGTAACCTGAGAGATGCAAAGCAAAGCCATCACCTGAGCCCATCCCAAGCCGTGCAAATCAGGGCGGGGTGGGGCCGAGGGCTGGACAGCTTGCGAGAGTGAGGGTCAGCACTGCATTCTGGAGCATACTGGGACTATAAATTGTGAACCCCATCTCTCAGAACAACCCCTCACACATCCAGGCCTGTTAGGACCCATGATCCAGGGTGTTCCCAACTGTGTTAGTGGTGGGAGGAGCCTGTGGTCAGAAAGACGCGTGTTGGCAGCAAGCCTCATCTAGCACACATGAACAAAGACACAGGCCGGGTCTACAACAGAATGGCGGCCTCTGTTTATGAAAGCACACGGGTGACAGGACACGCTTTCCTGGAATGAAGGAGGGACATGAGACTGACAGAATAAGATGAGGCAGGGAGGTCTGGGAGGTCACTTGTAGGCGCTGGAATATGTAAATACCTAGCATGAGGGCTGGCCGTGGCACCACCTGCAACCCTAAGAGCGTCCCTCTGCCTGCCACACTACTCTTCTCATCCTTCAGACTTCTCATATAATCTTGGCTCAAATGTCCCTTCAGGAAAGCCCGGCCGGCCCCTAGTCACAGACCCACCCCTGGGGCTGCAGGTGCAGTAACTGTTTACTTTGCTCATTTGTTATTATAAGTGACATGGGCAGAGGCCGATATCTGTGTTCCTGCTGTGATTCTGGGTAGTGCCCCAGAACCTAGCCCTGTAGCAGGCACACAACAAATAACTGGATCAATGTCCCCTCAGTTATAAAAAGGGGGGTGTGGCCTCTGGGATGAAGCACGTGGAGACCAACACCTATGATGTGAAGAGGCTGCTCCACGTAAAGGGGAAGAGAAACATCCGAGCCACTGAGGTAAGTCCCAAACATGACTGTCCCAGGCTTGGGGCTCCTGCCCTGTTGCCTAAGCCCATCCTAAACTGCTCTGACTGCTCATGTGCAGGTGGAAATGAGCTGGGACAGCTTTAACCGAGGCGATGTCTTCTTGCTGGACCTTGGGATGGTCATCATCCAGTGGAATGGCCCAGAGAGCAACAGTGGGGAGCGTCTCAAGGTCTAGCTCCTGCTGCTGCTGCTCCTCCTCTTCCCCCTCCTCCTCTTCCTCCTCCTCCTCTCCCTCTTCCTCCTCCTCTTCCTCTTCCTTCTCCTCCTCTTGTTCCTCTTCTTCCTCCTGTTCCTCCTCTTCCTCTTCTCCAGGCCTGGCATCAAGCTGGGTTCCCCTTCTTGGGTGCCTTCTTCCTTTGTCTTCTGGGCTTGCTGACCCCCAAGAGTCCAGAGAGACTCCTGCCTTAGCCTAGACTCTGCCTTGCAGACAGGCCAAGGGTTTGTGTCACTCCTCAGCACCGGAGGAGTTTGTCTGTAATCCTGGTGGCTCCATGGAAGCCGTGGGGAAGGAAAGGACTCCAGCTGAGCCGAGTGCCTCCCTTGGCTCCTCTGGCAGGCTATGCTCCTGGCGAAGGACATTCGGGACAGAGAGCGAGGGGGCCGTGCTGAAATCGGGGTGATTGAGGGAGACAAAGAGGCGGCCAGCCAAGGCCTGATGACAGTCCTCCAGGATACCCTTGGCCGACGTTCCATTATCAAGCCTGCAGTTCCTGATGAGATCATGGATCAGCAGCAGAAATCAAATATCATGTTATACCAGTGAGTGTTTTAGCTTGGTTGTGGGCTGGAGGCTCGGTGTAGGGGTGTGTCCTCTAGGACAGCAGGCACTCAGCTTGGGTAAAGACATCTGCCTTCTCTTGGTTCATCCTTTTTAAATGTATCTCCTACAAGGAGCTCAGAAACTGCTCCTCTCAGAGAGGCAGCTATCCTCCATTCTTGTTTAAAAGTCTCCTGGCCTGCAGGTGCAACCTTTCTGGTGTATTCATGCCTAGGGATGTGAATGGGATAGTTTGGGAAAGAGACCCACAGTCTCCTCTGGAGAACAGGATGTATCTCCCTCTCTGTATTCAAGCTCTGTCTATCTCAAAGAGTCCACTCTGTCCAGAAATGCCACACAGAAACATCACTTTAGCTGTGGGATACTTCACAAAATGAAGGCACGGGCTAAATCTCTCTCTCTCACCAGTGTCTCAGACACAGCTGGGCAGCTGTCAGTCACAGAGATGGCAACAAGGCCCCTGGTCCAGGACCTACTGAACCACGATGTAAGTAGACTGGAGGGGACTTTGCTTGAAGAATCCAGAAGTAACTTTGTAGGCAGGCCCTGGGCAAAGCCTTCTCCATCTTGAGTTTGAGTAACTGTACTTCCCTTAACTGATTCAGGACTGCTACATCCTGGACCAAAGTGGCACCAAGATCTACGTGTGGAAAGGCAAAGGAGCCACCAAGGTCGAGAAACAGGCAGCCATGTCCAAAGCCCTGGTAGGAGCTGGAGATGTATGAAGCTGACTGAATATTCTGCCATTATTGTTATAGACATGTGCCCGAACACGCCAGGCACTTGAGCACAGTGGCATATGTGAACTTCAAAGTAAACAGACTGCCTGGGATACGAATGCGGGTTTTACCTTTTCCAGCTGAGTGTCCTGGGCGAGGCCACTGAGCACCTCTGAGCTTCAGTTTCCCAATATCTAACAGGGATGGTCCCTGTCTCCCAGAACCACCATAAGATAAAGCTGATTCATGAAGTGCTCAGAACCATACTTGGCACACAGAACCTGCTCTCTGAAGGTGCTGTTGCTAGTGAAGGGTGTTGCATGTCCAGATTAGGGCCCAGTCCTCAAAGGGCATTTACTAAATTCTGCAGACCCAGCACATGATGTGCTTAAAAGGAACAAATGAGCAAATAACTCTGATGAGTAGAGGTGCATAGAAGGTCCTGCAAAATCAGCCCAAATGATGATAATAGTGATGGTCTAATGAAGAGACACCAAAATGTTCATATCTTTTGGAACCTCGGAAGAGAGACAGAAATTGGCTATGATTCCCAGGGTCACCTGATTTCAGATAGTGAGGTACCAGATGAGCAAACACTCAGTGCACACCCTGGCTGACACGCTGTTGTGTGTGTGGGGGGGTGGGGACTGCAGGATTTCATCAAGATGAAGGGATATCCAAGCAGCACCAATGTGGAGACGGTCAACGATGGTGCAGAGTCAGCTATGTTCAAACAGTTGTTCCAGAAATGGTCGGTGAAGGACCAGACCTCCGGCTTGGGGAAAACGTTCAGCCCTGGTAAAATTGGTGAGATTTTGCCACGTGTGTCTCCTTCTGCTGGGACCCTAGAAAGAGGCTGGAGTGTCTGCTCACCTGGCTTTTCCCACCTCTTTCTCTGCAGCTAAAATCTACCAAGACAAGTTTGATGTGACTCTGCTACACACTAAGCCAGAAGTGGCTGCCCAGGAGAGAATGGTGGACGATGGCAATGGCAAGGTCGAGGTGAGCCCGGTGAGGGTGGCACTTGGCCTCTGGGGTGTTCCTGCTGCAGAGGGCAGCCTGTTCTGTATGCTTCTTTTCCTACTCCACCTTCCCATACTGTCCAAGAAGTGTGGAGCTGGCTGCTTACCCATAATGCTTCAGGAAAGTGAGAGACACTTTCCCCAGTGGTCTATCACCTGGAAGATATATTCAAGTTGTCTGTGAAGACCTAGGCTGCTTGATGGGAGGCTCTGGACCCATGTGACCTGGGACAGTTCTCAGGATTCAAGTCTTGCAAATGTGACGGGCCTCCAGGGCACAGAAGATCCAGGAAGGGATGTTTGTTAGTGCTTCATCTCCACTTGGGGTGGGTTCAGTTCCCTTCCAGTGGAACTCCCTGAACAGAATGACCCTCTCTGAAGAAGTATGTCTCCTCTTGTGCCCAGGTCTGGAGAATTGAGAACCTGGAGCTGGTCCCTGTGGAGTACCAGTGGCATGGCTTCTTCTACGGGGGAGACTGCTATCTGGTTCTCTACACGTATGATGTGAACGGGAAACCCCATTACATCTTGTACATCTGGCAGGTAGGCCAGGTGCAAGCTCTCAGTGCAGTATTGGATCCAAGGGCTTCCCCAGACACTGGGCTCAACTCCTTTCTCACCACTGCAGGGCCGCCACGCCTCCCAGGATGAGCTGGCAGCCTCTGCCTACCAAGCAGTGGAGGTAGATCAGCAGTTTGACGGAGCCCCTGTGCAGGTCCGCGTTAGCATGGGGAAGGAGCCACGCCACTTCATGGCCATCTTCAAAGGAAAGCTGGTTATCTACGAGGTGAGGACCTACAGACAAAACTATGCAGGGATGATCGGAGCTACCAGAGAGGCTGGGATCAGGGTCAGGGTATATATGTGCAGGGTGAACAAGGCTTAGCTTAGACATTAAGGCAACGGAAGCACTTGGTCTGAGATGTTCAGGGAAATCTCAAGCCACTATCTAGCTAGTACTTACGGTCTTTCGCATTCTGTGCCACATGATCTGCACAGCAGTAGCTGTTACCCAGCCTGCACTACCCCCTCTCCTAGTCTAAGGCCTGCTTCTTCCACAGAGCCCTGGCAGAAGCCTGGGTAGGCAACGCAGACACTCACGTATGGGGCGTCTCTCAAGTCTAACATCAGGTCCTTCTTTTGCCCTGTATAAGCCAATTTCCCCACCTCAGTTTCCCCCTGTGTGTGGTGGAGTAACATCTGCTCTGCAGAACTACTCAAGGTCCATGAGTGATGGGAGACAACTGGTCCTCGCTCCCAACACTGGGTGAAATCCTCACCCTGGTCCTTTCCCCTCAGTCTAGGGGATCCTGAGGGGTAAATATGGTATGCAGTCCATCTGGCATTCACAGCAGCCAGCCGTGCAATGAAGGTCTGGACTCTGCTTTTCTTCTCTCGAGGGTGGGACTTCCAGGAAGGGAAATGCTGAGCCTGACCCTCCAGTAAGGCTCTTCCAGATCCACGGAAACAACAAGTCCAACACCAAAGCGGTGGAAGTCTCAGCCTCGGCTTCCTCTCTCAACTCCAATGATGTCTTTTTGCTGCTGACTCAGGCGGAGCACTACCTGTGGTATGGCAAGGTGAGAGGGCTGCTGGGTCCCCTGGGTTTCATGATTGCCCTGGCCCCGCCCTCAGCCCTGTCAGCCAGGCAGTAAAGATTGAACACCCAGGTTCAATCCCCAGCAACACAAAAGGCTGAAAGTGGGAGCTCCTATCTGTAACCCCAGTGCACGCAAGTGCACACACACATAGGCACACTCATATACACATTTGTACACACATAAATGTATACACACAAATGTACCTACACATACACCATGTGTGTATGTACCCATCCATACATACACACGTTTGTACACTCACATACAAACACACACACACACACACACACACAATCCTGGGGCTGGAAAGATGGCTTAATAGAGATGCCTCCTGCAGTTTTCCCATGGTGGGTCACAACTCTTTGTAAATCCTGTTCCAGAGGATCTGACACCCTCCTTGACTTCTATAGGCACTGCACACACTTGAGGCACATACCTACACATACTTACATGTGAATGGAACACTCATACAAGTAAAAGAAATCTTAAAAAAGCACCAGTGAACAAAAACTCCCTCACACAAAGATTTGTCCACACATGTGTATAGCACATTTATTCACAACTCCCTTAAATTAGAGGCCATCTGGAAAACAAATGAACATGGATATATTCCTTCAATGGAATATTACTCACCAATAATAATAGAAGGGCCACTCATGCACACAACACGGAGTAGCCAAGGGATAAAAGTCTCTTGACAAGTGAAAGAATCTGGTCTCCAAGGCTAGATGTGACATGCTTCTACTTAAGACAGTCGAGAACCACCCGGATTGTCCTAAGGGAGCACGGCTTAGCAGTATTGGGGCTGGCGAGATGGCTCAGTGGGTAAGAGGACTGACTACTCTTCCAAAGGTCCTGAGTTCAAATCCCAGCAACCACATGGTAGCTCACAACTACCTATAATGAGATCTGATGTCCTCTTCTGGCAAGTCTGAAGACAGCTACAGTGTACTGTGTATAATAATAAATAAATCTTTAAAAAAAGAAAAAAGAAAAAGAGTTCAGTATTTGACTTCTTCAAAGGGGTAGGAATCAGGGAGGACTAAAGAAATTTCACTGTAATTACACTGTGGGGACAAAGGTCTGTTTAAGCCTCGTAGAGACCAACAAAGTCAATTTTACTGTAATTAAAAAAATAAGACTAAAGCTGAGCAGAGCAACATACACCTTTAACCCAGCGCTCAGGAGGAACAGACAGGTGGATCTCTGAGTTTGAGACCAACGTGAGTTCCAAGACAGCCAGTGCTTCACAGAGGAATCCTATCTCCAAAAAACAAAAACAAAACAAAACAAAAATAATGAAAGTTACATGTAGGGATACAAGGCTTGCTACAGAGGCAGAGCATTTACTGTACATGTGCATCGGGGGAAATTGTGTGCTACAATTCCAGGTGAGGCTAAAACAGAGGTGGCTTCTTCGTAGGAGCGCTGTGGGTTTCAGAGCAGGCCTATCCTTTTGCCAGCATGTCCTGCCCTCTCCCTACTCCCCATCTTGGGGCACTGCAGCACAGAGCCAACCCCCAGTTTTGGAAGCCTGGCATGCCTATCAATGTACCCTGTGTATCTAACAGCCATGTTCTCCTCACTGCTCAGGGGTCTAGTGGGGACGAGCGGGCGATGGCCAAGGAGTTGGTTGGGCTTCTCTGTGATGGCAACGCGGACACTGTGGCTGAGGGCCAGGAGCCACTTGAGTTCTGGGACCTTCTGGGAGGAAAAACACCCTACGCTAATGACAAAAGGTAAGTGGGCAGTCAGCTCTGGCTTCTTGGCTGCCCTGGCTGGAGGCCCATACAAATCCTGAGATTCCTCACAGCTTTAAACATTCCGGGATGGGGACACAGCTTAGTCAACAAAGTCCTTGTGCAAACACAAAGACCTGAACGACATCCCTAACAGACAGAAACTAGATATAGCAGCGCAGGCCTGTAATCCCTGTGCTGGGGAGTGGGGGGACAACAGGATCCTTCAGACTTGCTGGTAGGCTAGTCTAGCCAAACTGACAATCCAGGCCCTGGGAGACCCTGTCTCAAAACACTACAGTGGAGAGCTATGGAAGAAGCTATTTCTGTCCTCATGTGAACACACATGCGTATGCACGCACGCACGCACGCACGCGCACACACACACACACACACACACACACACACACACACACTCTAAACACGATTCCTATGCAGCTCTCTCCTTCTACATTACTGTACTGCAGGCTGCAGCAAGAAACCCTGGACATCCAGGTCCGGCTCTTTGAATGTTCCAATAAGACCGGCCGGTTCCTTGTTACTGAGATCACGGACTTCACCCAGGATGACCTGAGCCCAGGTGATGTGATGCTCCTGGACACCTGGGACCAGGTAAGACACAGCCACAAAGTTCTGGATCATGCAAAGATCGCCACAGTTTGAGCTTGTTTCTCTATGGCATCGCACCCGGGATGAAAGCAGGCTAGTGCTGGACCAACTAAGTCAAACATCTTCGGTGGTTCTAGAGAGACAGCTTTATGTCACAGTCAGAATAGACTAATGTCTAACCTCACCAGCCTTAAGCCAGGATACCGACACATGCCTGCAGTATAAGCAGCTAGCATTCAGAGGCAGGAGGATCCAAACAGAGTTTGACGCCAGGGGCTGGAGAGATGGCTCAGCGGTTAAGAGCACTGACTGCTCTTCCAAAGGTCCTGAGTTCAAAGTTCAATTCCCAGCAACCACACGGTGGTTCACAACCATCTGTAATGAGATCTGATGCCCTTTTTGGCGGGTCTAAAGACAGCTACAGTGAACTTACATATAATAAATAAATAAACCTTAAAAAAGAAAATGGAGTTTAATCCCCAAGACCCACCCAATGTGAGGCAAGAATGGGTCCTGCAAGTTGTCCTCTGACCTCCATGCCTACTCTCTGGCACACATGTTCCCACATCTGCCAAACAGATAGATACAATAAAAAAAAATTTGAGCCAAACAGAACAAAAATTTCCTCTCACTACCCCTGGAATTTTCTCGTTTTATTTTGGAAGACAAAGCATGGCATATGTCCTGCCTTCTTCTGAGGATGATAGCAGATTCTAGAGACTATAGATGGGCCTTTTAGGCAGCAGGTGAACAAGATGTCTTCCTGTGTATGCCATTTCCCTCTGTGCTGAAGAGTCTTCAGTGTTTAGAGGGTGGAGGGAAGGGCCAGACAAAGAAACTTTCGTGCTTGATGGTAAGCCATGTGAAGCATTCAACGCAGTTTGGGTCTCTCAGAAGACTCCTAGAGGAGAAGGCTGAGTGGGAAGAGATGAGCTAGGCTCTGGGAAAGGAAATGGTGCTGGAGAGCAAGACAGACTCCTACCAAAGAATAAAATAAGTCTGGCAGAGTAGCTCGTGCCTGCAGTTCCAGCACTAGGGAGGCTGAGGCAGGAGAATTTCTGTGAGTTCAAGGCAAGAGTAGGCTTGAGGCCAGCCTGGGCTAGAGAGTGAGATCCAGTCAAAACCAAACAAATGCCGGGCTGTAGTGGCGCATGCCTTTAATCCCAGCACTTGGGAGGCAGAGGCAGGTAGATTTCTGAGTTTGAGGCCAGCCTGGTTTACAGAGTGAGTTCCAGGACAGCCAGGGCTACACAGAGAAACCCTGTCTTGAAAAACCAAACCAAGCAAACACACACACACACACACACACACACACAGACACACACAAAGATGTAAGACAAGAGCTAAGATCCACCCAAGAAAGAGATACAGCTGAGAACAGCTGTGGGCTCTGAGGGCCTTACCCATCACACTAGAAAACAGAATAGGCCAAGAGCAGCGGGTGCTGGCTGCATCAGTAAACACAGAGAGAGGCATGGTAATGACAACTGCCGTGGTCCAGCTTGTTGAATCCAGTGACGCCCTGGATCCAGGGCTACAGACCAGATTCTAAGTTCTATCCTACCTGACCAAGGGCTCAGGTTTACCAAGACGTACCTATAGGATAGGCATGTAGACAGGAAAGGGCTACATTTGGCTTCTCTGAGGTTTGAGGCACACTGAGATAGCATGAAGGGTGTTTTGTAGGCTGTTCATTCAGGAAGCTGTAGTTTGGGTGCAGAAACTTAGAAGACATGCATAGCAACTGAAATCACGAAATCAAGCTGCTTCTGGGACCCTCCTCTTAGGAGCAGGAACGAGGCTGTGACTGGCTGCGGGGATGGACAGTGCACAGCAGCACTTAGTCTCTGGACACACTAACAATATGAAATCGGTGGACAGGTGTTCCTGTGGATAGGAGCAGAGGCCAATGCCACAGAGAAGGAGGGGGCCCTCTCGACTGCCCAGGAGTACCTGGAAACACATCCCAGTGGTCGAGACCCCGACACACCGATCCTGATCATCAAGCAGGGCTTTGAGCCCCCCACCTTCACAGGCTGGTTCCTGGCATGGGACCCTCACATTTGGAGCGTAAGAAATATTGAAACTGAGGATATTGTTCTGACTGCCCTAAACCTTAGAACCCATGGGGGAGACATGCTATTCCAGAGCCAAGTAAAACCAGGCTCCCACTCTCCCCACCCCAAGCCCCCATCCTTGCCTTGCTTCCCACTCCTCGGCTTTGTCTCCATGGCAGGGAGTCTAGTCAGTTCCCAGCTGTGCCAGCAAGAGGCAGCAAGGAACTATGATACATGTCTACACATGTTCACAATCCTGACAGTCTGTGCAAAGTCCCAGTAAGCCAGTGGCAAGATATCGGGCATCTGACGCCCACTCACCTACTTGTTCTTGCCACCAAAGAACGTTGCTCACGAGTAACTGGACCCAAGTGCTTCATGTTCTACCGTGCTGTGCTTTTCCTGATCACACATACCAGGCCTCAGACGCCTGTTCCCTATTGTCAAAAGAATATCTCCTTTTGTTTTTCCTGTCTCTTCCTAGGAAGGAAAATCATATGAGCAGTTAAAGAATGAGCTGGGGGATGCCACTGCTATCGTGCGGATCACCGCTGTGAGTCAGGTTCATACTTAGAGGGGAGAGAGAGTACGGCAGACAGTCTGTGTCTTTAAGAACTCCAGTGGTCCACTCAGAAGGGAAGGGCTTTTGTTGTCTGTTCTGTTGTGTCTGTCTGAGGTGCAAACTAGTGATGAGCTCTACTGCTGACTCGGACCCACCCTTGGGGGTTATTTTAAGTGATAGGAAAGCGAGTCTCAAGCACTTGAGAAGCAAATGTGGGAGAGTTGTGAGTTCTAGGCCAGGCTAGTCTTCATAGCAAGGCCTCTGTCTCAAGAAAAAAGAGGGAAAGAAAGAGAGAAAGAAAGAAAGAAAGAAAGAAGGAAAGAAAGAAAAAGGAAAGAAGGAAGGAAGAAAGAAAGAAAGAAAGAAGGAAAGAAAGAAAGAAAGAAAGGAAGAGGGGCTAGAGAGATGGCTCAGTGGTTAAGAGCACCAACTGCTCTTCCGAAGGTCCTGAGTTTAAATCCCAGCAACCACATGATGGCTCACAACCATCCGTAATGTGATCTGATGCCCTCTTCTGGAGTGTCTGAAGACAGCTACAGTGTACTTACATATAATAAATAAATAAATAAATCTAGAAAGAAAGAGAGAAAGAAAGAAAGAAAGAAAGAAAGAAAGAAAGAAAGAAAGAAAGAAAGAAAGAAAGAGAGAGAGAAAGGGAGAGAGGGAGAGAGAGAGGGAGGGAGAGGGAGAGGGAGGGAGAGGGAAAGGAAAGGAAAGTGGGGAAGGTAGAGGAGGGGAAAGCAGGTCCCAGAGCCAAGTCCCTAATTTCCTGCAATCCAGAACCCAGTAGGTACGTGGGGGAGGAGGCTGGAGAGCTGGCTCTCTAGCTAAGAGAAACGCCTGTGTTGGGTGGCTCACAGGAGACCCTAGCTCTAGCTCCAGCAATATGTATTCCTCTGGACTGTGAAAGCACCCACACTCATGTGCACACATATCCCATATGCATAATGTACAAAATAAATTAAAGAGTTTAAGCTCATCCATGCTACATATTAAGTGAAGGGCTATACGAGACCTGCCTCAAAAAAAAAGAAAAAGAAAAAGTAAGAAAGAACAATAAGAATACAACCTAACTTTATCACCCAGACTTTCCTGCTTTTCCAGAGAGCTTAGGATTATCATTAGTATTCCTCAGGTACAAGCTTCTAACCCAGATGGTACTTTATTAGTTTCTGACAGTGAACTCCACAGGGGCTTAGGACACTGACCCCTATTTTAACAGCTACAAGTGGAGCTTGCAGTCAGCAGCGCTGGAATGACAGGATGGGACACGTTGTCCTCTGTGCTCTGCTAACTCAGGTCTCAAAGCTAACGGAATGCTGTTAGTGTCTTTAAAGTGTACTTAAGATGGGAGAAATTTACATGTAAATAAAGAAAATATCTAATAAAAAAATTTAATTAAAAAAAAAGTGTACTTAAGCGTGTCTTCAGTCTGAAGGCATTTAACGACTGCCAACGCAGGACCTAGATAAAAACGTGAATAGAAGGGACATGATCATAGTATTTGAAAACGACTTCTGGCAAGAGGTATACAGCTCAGCTGCAGAGTACCTGCCTAGCACTCGCGAGGCTTTGGCTTCAGTTCCCAGCACTATATAGACAAACATATGTAATGTATGGTTAGACCTAAGTGCAGCGCCTACGCCGATCTGGCTCTGCTGAGCCTGCGTTCCCAGGTTTGTCATGTGTCCAGGTGTAGGGACCGCTGTTCTGAAAGGATGGAGAGGCACAAGCCGAAGTGTAAATCTTATACACGCAGGAAACGGAGGCCACGCAAAACATCGCTCTATCTACTTGTGTCTGTACTCTTCCTTACGCAGGACTTGAAGAACACAACACTCTCTCTGAATCTTAGTGAAAGTGAGCCAAAGTACTACCCTGTGGAAGTCCTGCTGAAAGGCCAGAACCAGCAGCTGCCTGAGGATGTGGATCCTGCCAAAAAGGAAGTGAGTGGTTGTACAACTGAATTTTTGGGGTAGGGGCGGGGGAGGAGCTCCCATAGGTTAAGCACCAAGCTGGGGGGGGGATCAGAGCAGATCCCGCACTCACACTGAGGGAACTGAACATGGGGGGGCCGAGCTGAGGGGAGGGGGAATGGCTCGGAGTAGATCAGGTGCGTTGAGGGAACTCAAGGTGCCTCTGAGCTACTGAGTCAATTCAAGGGCTTCTCCTTGGATTTCTTCCTCCTCCCACAGGACTCCATCTGGTAGCCTCCACCTCTGTACTGCTAGCCTAGTCCAGCCACCATGCACTACCATAAACTAACCTGTTTCCCTGCCATTCCCCAAATCCTTCCTTAGCACAGCTCTAAGTAATAGCCAGGGATTTCCCAAAAGCAGTTGATATGCTTTATTTAAACCACATGGGGGGCCGGAAAGATGGCTCAGCGGTTAAGTGCATTGGACGCTCTTCCAGAGGTCCTGAGTTCAATTCCCAGCAACTCGTAGTGACTTACAACCATCTATAGTGAAATCTGATGCTCTTTTCTGGTACACAGGTATATATGCAGATAGAGCACTCATACACATAAAATATTTAACAAATAATAGTTAATTTTTTTTGTTTTTGTTTTGTTTTTGAGACAGGGTTTCTCTGTGTAGCCCTGGCTGTCCTAGAACTCACTCTGCAGACCAGGCTGGCCTCAAACTCAGAAATCCGCCTGCCTCTGCCTCCCAAGGGCTGGGATTAAAGGCGTGTCTCTAGCCAAATCTTAAGCATCTAGACTACAATGTTCTTAGAAGCAGAGGCCACAGATCAGCTGGGCTTGGTGGCTCATGACTGTAATCTCAGGACCATGGGGACAAAGGCAGGAGGGACAACACAGGTTCCAAGCCAACCTGGGCTATGTTCTGTTCTGTGACAGCCTGGGCTATGGTAAGATGCTGTCTTGAAAAAAAGTAATAATAAAACAAAAGGTCGTAGCTTAGATCTCGACATGGACACTGCATTGGAATGATCTTCTCAAGCTTACATTTTAAGGATCTTGGGGTACTCGGGGTACGGTGCAGTGCTAAAGCACATTCTCAGGTTCCTTAAAGAGCAGTCCTGGGTTCACCCCCTAGCACCTAAAATAAGTATTCAACAAGAATGGTGGTTAAGGCATGAAGCAAGATACTCTACCCAAACCTCCATCCATCCATCCATCCATCCAAAATCAAATGTTTATAATAATTCATCCATAATGTATAATCCATTCACTGCCTATCCAGCAAGGAAACAGGACTGTGTGGAAAACCCAGCCAGTCTCCATCCACTGGCTCATATGGCCTCCATGACCAAGGGACAATGTAGATCTGTCTCAGCCTTCCTGACGCCCCTCTCCCAGGGCCTACCTACCTATCACTTGACTATGGTTCTAGGGCTCAAGTCCCCAGCCCCAGGCTTCCTTCCTGCCCACCTCCCTCCTGCTCACTTACTGTAGGCATTCATGAAATGCACTGTCTTCTTTCTCACCACAAATTCTGTTTTCTCAGAACTACCTCTCCGAACAAGACTTTGTGTCTGTGTTCGGCATCACAAGAGGGCAATTTACTGCTCTGCCTGGCTGGAAGCAGCTCCAGCTGAAGAAAGAAAGAGGCCTTTTCTAGAGCAAGGCCTATGTCTGCTGCCGGACCACAGGAGCAAACACACAGTGCCAACATCAGCAAAGAGGTCACCTACCAACTGAGCCCAACAAGTGGCTAAGAGACCTCAGGATCACATATTCTCTTTCAAATTCATCCTTGCATTTCTTGGTTGCTATACACTAGATGCTAACTGCTTGTCTTTTGGCTTTTGTGGTCCTTCAGCTGAAGCTGTAGCAGAGAGCATGAAGGCAGAACGGTAGAGAGAGCTAGAAGCTAAGCTTAAGGTATTTAACGCAACAGGACGCACATCTGCTTCCAACCACACCCTGCAACCCTGAAAGTGGCATACCACACACTCCCTGCAGGCCAGGCTCCAAATGCCCAGGTCTACCATGTGCCACAGCGTTTCCAACTTCTCAAATAAAGAGACCACGTGACCACATTCTTCTGGTGGCTGTAGTTCTTATGTGAAGAGCATTTCTGTGCACAGAAAAATAGAGGCAGTCTTGAGGTTGGGCCTGATTCACAAGCCTCTAACCCCAGCTACCAGATCAGCTAGTGTAGGAAGAGTTTGTGAGTTCAAGGCCTGTTTGGGCTACAAAGAGAACCCAAGGTGGGGCTGAGTAATTTAGAAAGACCCTGTCTCGGTTTCTTAAAGGGCAGTGGAAGGGATGGCTCAAGGGTTAAGAAAACCTGGTGCTCTTGCAGAAGTCAAGGGTTTAGTTTCCAGCCCCTACATGGTGGCTCACAGTCACCTGTAACTCCAGTTCCAGGGGAGCCAATGTCCTCTTCTGCTGGGCAGCAGTGGTGGCACAAATCTTTAAACCCAGCACTTGGGAAGATCTCTGTGAGTTCGAGGTCAACCTGGTCTACACAGTGAATTCCAAGACAGCCAGGGCTACACAAAGAAACCCTACCTCTAAAAAACATATGAATGGAAGGAAGGAAGAAAGAAAAGAAGAGACGAGACGAGACAAAACACCAGATACTGGCTGGCACAGGTCTTTAATCCCAGGCATTTGAGAGTCAGAGGCAAATAGATCTTCTGTGAGTTCGAGGTCCAGCCTAGTCTACAGAGCTAGTTCCAGGACAAGCTAGAGCTACACAGAGAAACCATTTTGAAAAACCAAAAACCAAACCAAAACAAAACAACAAAAAAAAGAAAGAAGACAAGCACATGCTTACCTCAGCAGGATGCCTGAAGTCCTGGAGCAATCTCTAGCATCAAAGCTAATAAATAAAGGCGATGCTGAGAGGGCGGAGCTGTGTGGTGCCTGACCCAGCCACCACACCCACTTCAGGGTGCATGCCCTCGTGTGGATGCGCCACTACAGGGAGGAGCATGCTGCATGCCAGCATCTGGATGCACCGCTACAGAGAGGAGCATGCTGGAATTGTCAACAAAGGAACCCACGTCTCCCAGACAACTCTAGCACACGTCAACAAGTGTGAGATCCAGATTACAGGAAACACTTCTAGGAAGTTCCAGGGAAGATACATGGTCCAAAATGTCACAGAGTCAACACAGAGTGAGAGATCTCTGTCACAGGAACAAGGCAGTGTGTTAGAAACTTCTAGAACTACATAATAGACTGACACAGGCTAGGGACTGGGGAGATTGGGTAAAAGTACTTACCATACAAGCCTGGCATGTGTGCCCACACACACACAGACACACACACACACAGACACACACACACAAGTTAAGTATTAGACAAATGAGCCAGGCGGTAGTGGCGCACGCCTTTAATCCCAGCACTTGGGAGGCAGAGGCAGGCGGATTTCTGAGTTCAAGGACAGCCTGTTCTACAGAGTGAGTTCCAGGACAGCCAGGGCTACACAGAGAAACCCTGTCTCGAAAAACCAAAAAAAAAAAAAAAAAAAAAAAAAAAAAAGTATTATACAAATGAGAAAAATTCTTTATTACATCACAATTTAATAACTTTATCCATAATTATATAACTTCATTTTAAACTAAAAAGAAAAAACATATTTGAGGGTTGAAGAGGTTTAGAAAATAACTTTTTATAAGGAAATCCAGATGTAAAAATTAAATATTTCCACCTAGGCCAAAAACCTATTCGGCCTCAGCTACCTGCTCACCTTCTCCACATTCGAAGCGCACAAAGTCCACTACAGTCACGCCCTGGGGCTGCACATACTGCCCCAGTGTAATGGAAGGATCCAGGAGGTACGGCTGGGGCAGCATCCTGGTCTCTGTCTCTCCTCCGGGCTCATCCTCCAGGGAGCCCACAGAGAGAGGAGCCATGCCCACCACGTGCTGCCCCAAGCGGCGGCCAACCTCCTCCAGGTTTGTGATCTGCTCAGGAGTCTCACAGACGACCAGGGCCCCATACTTCCCCAGCACCAGGTTCTGGAGCGAGGGGCTCTGCATCACCCCATGCACATAAGAGCCGACATAGAACCCAGAGGGCACCTTCACCCAGGCAGCTCGCTTAAGAATCATGTTCTCTCCCAGTTTCCCTACAAAAGAGCATAAACAAGAAACAAACACTGGATTGTGGTGACTATGGTGGCACCCAGTGAACTGTGCCCGGTGACCTTGCTGTCTGCGTAGTCAGTCAATCTGCACTGTGATGGGAAGACACCAGCCTCAGCCTCTATTTAGGAGGAGCAAGGAGCAGAGACACTCAGGGAGTACTCTAGTTAAAACAGGCTGGCTGTCACAGGCCAAACTCATGGTTCTGCCTTCCCTGGTTCTGGGACCTGAGGCATTTATCAACTACCAAGCCTTGGTTTCCTCTCTATACAATGGAATTGATATGACCCGACTTTCAGGGTTACTGGGAGAAATAAAGAAGGTGGCACAAAGCATGTATTGTGGTGTGTCATGTAGAGTGGGCACTCAGAACCTGGCTATTCCTCACACTAAAATTAGGCTGAGAGAATCGAGTGACCCACACACCAATACTAGGCAGAGCTGGAGTCACAACTCAAAGCTGACTCCAAACCCCTCCTCCCCCATATCACCAAATTACCCTGGAAACACACCCACAACTGACACAACTGGGAAAGATCTGTAATCGAGAGCTCCAGGGAATCCCAACCCAGGCACCTGACAGTCCCCACTCTTCAGAGGAGCAAAGATGCTACAACACTTTCAAAACTAGAAACAGATTCAAGTTTTCTCCTGTTTGCCCAGGATCCCCTTCCAAGAGAAGCCTAAATAAACCAAGATGAGGAAGGGATGTGAGACAGCAGGCCTCCAGAAGACACAGGTTAGCCACAGTTACAGCTGGAGGCCATTCAGAGGAAGATCCAGAAGTCAGGCAAAGAGTTCCAGTTCTTCCAAGATTCCTTCACACGGCTGTTGGCTTGGCAGCTCACCCGAGGCTCATCAGACAGAACTAGATTGCCATGGGAAAACAACTACACCTTGACGAGAAACTGCAGACCACAGAGGATTCCCAAGCAACTCCAATCCAGCCTGCTTTCTCCCTCCCTTAGGACATGTGGAAAGAGCAAGAAAATCACTGTAGCCTTATGGCCGGAACATGGTTCCCCAACATGGAACACGGCTTCCAAAGACCTGCATTGTCATAAACTCACTATCAAATTCCTAAAATAGACAATCTTCAGTTTTCTTTAAAAGGGAAAGATTTTTAGACAGTGGGTAAGGGTGAGTGGTGAATACCTTTTCTCCCAGCATTCAATGGGCAGAGGCCAGAAGCAGAGGGTGATAGATCTCTGTGAGTTCAAGGTTAGTCTGGTCTACAGAGTTCCAGAGCAGCCAGAGCTACACAGTGAAACCCTGTCTTTTAAAAGAAAAAAATAAAACACACACACACACACAAATATTTTTATTTTATGTGTAGGATGTTTTGACTGTCCTAACCCTAACATTCTGTGAACCACACACGGGCAGTGCCCTTGGAAGCCAGAATCCCTTGGAACTAGTGTCAGAGATGTTCACTAGTCCAAGTTGGTGCTAGGAATCAAACCACGGCCCTCTGGAAGAACAGTCCAGGGCTCTTAACTGCTGAGCCATCACCCAGTCCTTAAATTTTCTTTCCCACCTTTAGTGAGCTTTTCCCTACAACACACACAGTGGTCAGCTGAAGGATTAAGAGACATCTCTTCTCTGCCTTTGTTTAGTCCACACAGTGATAAGATAATTTTAACTAGTTACATGCCATTAAAAATCACGAGAGTTGCTGGGCAGTGGTGGCGCACGCCTTTAATCCCAGCACTTAGGAGGCAGAGGCAGGTGGATTTCTGAGTTCAAGGCCAGCCTGGTCTACAAAGTGAGTTCCAGGACAGCCAGGTCTCCACAGAGAAACCCTGTCTTGAAAAACAAAACAAAACAAAACAACAACAAAAAAAAAATCTGGAGAGATGGCTCAGTGGTTAAGAGCACTGACTATCCTGAGTTCAAATCCCAGCAACCACATGGTGGCTCACAACCATCTGTAATGAGATCTGACGCCCTCTTCTGGTGTGTCTGAAGACAGCTACAGTGTACTTACATATAATAAGTAAATAAATAAATTTATTTATAAATAAATAAATCTTTAAAAAAAATCCCCTTAAAAAAAAATCCTGAGAGTTATAGTTTATAAATCTAAATTCCTTTATGGAATTCAGGATTCTGACTGAACCAGAACTCCAGTTCCCTCAATAACTACCTGGTTACAGCCTGGGAATGGTACCTCTTTTGGCTCTTCATGGTGTCTACTGCTCCCCAGAAAGGCCAACCCATGTTCCCATAGTCCTGCCCTTAGCAGCACATGAGCTTGTAATTCTCCTTTTAACTATTTGTTGAGAATTCTGCACATGCGAGTGACGTGTTTCCACTGTATTCGTTCCTTCTCCCTCCCTGAGCTGACCTCTTGCTTACTGAACGAGTTGTGGAAGAACACTAAAGATACCAGGAAAGCCGGATCACAACTTCCACTGTCCAGGGTCCTCACCGATACTCACCAATCGCTAAGGCCAACTGATCCTTGAGAGAGCCTTCCCTGTCGGGCCCAGCTGCAAGTTCAGAAAGCTCGGAGGAGTTGAGGAAGCCCTACATACAGGAGACAAGTGTGAGCTGGCTCTGACAGCTGAAATCATCCAAAGAACAGGCAAAGAGCTGAGACTTGGGAAAACGCTTAAGACGACCACAAATAGATGACCATAAATAGATGAAACTTCCACTAAGCCAAGGATGTTAAAAACTGATAACGTTGTCATGCTTATAAATACCTTACTCTACCACTGCACCACCCCCAACTCCATTAGACTCTCCTCCTCTAGCCCTACCGTCTTAGAACTTCCTAAAAAAAGAAGCGGGATTTTTACACAATCACAAAATATCAACACCAGAGGACTTATGCAGCATTGCCAGGAATGCACACCAAAGCATGCGCGAAGGACAGGGCAGAGCAGAGCTCATCTGTGTACAAGGCCTTTGGCTCTACAGTTCTAGGTCTGGGAACTGGAGGATGCATTCCTTTTCTAGTACTCTTTTGGGGAACAGGGTCACATTCTGCAATCCTGAAAGACTTGGAAAACACAATGCAGCCCAAGCTAAACTCAAACTCCTAGAAATCCTCCTGCCTCTGCCTCTTAAGTGTTGGGATTACAGACATGTATCACTACAACCAGCTTGATGATGAACTTTCAAAGATACAAAAGTATGAATTCTTTAAAAGCTCACATACATAAGATTATCCATTGAATAATTATTTCTAATCATTAAAGTTTGGCAATAGCCAAATGCCCAAATACAGGAGACTGGCTGAATATCCTATGGCACATCATACAACAGAACACCACACAGCTAGAAAGACAAAGAATAGTGAACATGGTAATGAACATGGTAGTGAATATCATAGTGAGCATGGTAGTGAACATGATAGTGAATATGACAGTGTACATGGTAGAACACGGTAGTGAACATGATAGTGAACATGACAATGAGCATGGTAGAACATGACAGTGAACATAGTAATGTACATGGTAATGAACACGGTAGAACATGGCAGTGAATGTGGTAGAACATGCCTTAATCCCAGCACTTGGGAGGTGGGATGAGGAGCTCATAGCTAACCAAGGCTACGGTGAGGTCAAGGCTGGCCAAGTCTGTGTGAGACTGCTATAGATTGTTTCCAAGATACATGACAGGTGAAAAGCACGTCTGCATGTCACCCGCAGTACCTGACACAAATGTACATCACAGTTCACTCAACATTACGGTGTTGTAACAAGAAATAATTAAAATGATAATCCAATGAGCCTGCTTATCTATAGAAATAGTTAACAGTGGGGTTTGGGGGCTGGAGCAATGGCCCTGTGTTTATGACCAGCTGCTCTTCTGGAGGACCCAGGTTCAGTTCCCAGCACACATATGGTGGTAACTCCAGCTCCAAGGGCCCAGTGCCCTTCTTGGCCTTTGAGAGCACTGCACACACATGCTGCACTGTACACATTAAAAAAGAAAGAGAATGGGAGTCAAGACTGAGAGAGAACTCAGAGGTTAAGAGCACACGGCTGCTCTTCCGAGGACCTAAGTTCAGTCCCCAGAAGCCACATGGCAGCTCACAGCCACCTGTAACTCCAGCTCCTCCTGTAACCTTTGTGGGCACCCATGTGCATACAAATAAATGAATATAATAAAGTATATATAATAGAAAATAATTATATTTGAAAGGGAGTAAAAGAGTGCCAGTGAGGCAGCTCAGTGGCAGGGGCATGTGCTGCCAAGCAGGATGCCCTGAGTTGTCACAGAACCGACTCCTGCAAGTCATCCCCTGACCTCCATGCGCGCACACACATAAAGACATGCACACACACCAGTGCTAGAGATGTTTTCTTAAAGCAACAAGATGTCTCTTATCCTTCTGTTTGTTGATTTATTGAGACAGGGTCTCTCTGTATAGCTCAGGATGTCCTGGAACTGACTCTGTAGACCAGGCTAGCCTCAAACTCAGAGATCCACCTGCCTCTGCCTCCCAAGTGCTGGGATTAAAGGTACAAGCAACCAGGTCCACCAAAATAATGCCAATGTATTTAATTCATTATTTGTATATTGTCTAATGATTCAGCTTTGATATTTCTCTTTATGTTTTGTTTTCATTTTTTAAAGAATGATTTACTTTATGTATGTGAGTACACTGTAGTTGTCTTCAGACACACCAGAAGAGGGCATCAGATCCCATTACAGATGGTTGTGAGCCACCATGTGGTTGCTGGGAACTGAACTCAGGACCTCTGGAAGAGCAGTCAGTGCTCTTAACTGTTTTAAACCATCTCTCTCCCACTCATTTCTTTCTTTC
>NW_022196910.1:54270551-54279835 GCF_008632895.1 Mastomys coucha
TAGCTTGTTTTGTCTTTCTGTCTGTCTCCCTCTCTTTCTTTTTTCTTTGAGAGTTCCTTTAAGACTGTCATTCATGTAACACTCTGAATTATGAGTCTATGGTCTGTGGTCAGCTGGGGCTGTGAGTCAGCTAGCGATAAACAGGAGCCAGCATCACTGGACAGAGGCAGCATCACTGACTGGAAGCTTTGCTGTGCTGGGACTGGGAGAGCAGCACGGCTGAGGTAAGATCTTCTGGGATGTGTTTCCTCAGGTCATCACAGCAGGCAGCACGAGCCGCGTCCCCAGTACCCACATCAAAAGATGGCACGCATCTGCAATCTGGCAGTGGGGTGGCAGTAGCCTTTCTGAAACTCACTATTAGCCAGTCTGGCTGAAAGGGTGAGCTCCGGGTTCCCTGAGAAATCCTGCCTCCATCCCTTCCCCACCCTGAGAAATCCTGCCTCCATCCCTTCCCCACTCAATAAGAGAAGCGTAGCTCCTGGGTAGAGCAGTGTACACAAGTTCCTAGATTCAATCCTCAATTACTCACCCAAAAAAGGTTTAAAAAAAAAAAAAACAACAACAAAACCCAGACCCTAACGTGTGGAAGACATGAAACTCGGCAAGCTGGAGACGACCTTCATGCTCACCTTACTGTACGTGGAGAGCTGATCCTTCCGGTTCTGACAGTGTGCCATGGTTCCCAGGGCGACTTGCTGGACCAACTCTTGAAATTCTAAATTTCTGGAGACAAAATCTGTCTCACAGTTTACCTGTGGGAATGCATGGATACTGCTGTATAAGCTGTTCACTAATAGTTTCTACAAGTGCCTTAAGGTTGGAGACCTGGCCAAGGCATTGACGGAACAAGCTGTAGACGGGGACATTAAAGCTGAAGGTCCATAGCTCTGAGCTGGCAGGAGCCAGGGAAGGGGTCAGTCACAGCCTGCATACCCAGGAGGATCCCAGAACACCCTGAAGGACTCACACCGTGATCACTTCATCTATAATTTTGTGAAAGGGTCTCGCTCGGGCTGGCCTTGAATTTGCTAAGTAGCCCAGGATGACCTTGAGCTGACCTTCCAGCCTGTACCTCCCATGTACTACAATTACACCTACAAACTACCATGCCCACCCCCTAAACCACGTTTACTACTACTTGTTTATCCTGTTTCTTTATTGTAGCTTTATCTGTTTTTTTCACACTTTGACCCCAGACTCCTCTAAATCTGCTACTTTCTAGTCATCAATACACCAAGTAACATTACTACAATTACCAACCTTCTTACCTTTTTTTTTAAGGAGTAAAGATCAGGATTTCGGCTTGTAGCCTAGCTTCCCTCAAACTCATAGCAATCCCCCTGCCAAGTGCCTCGGCCTCCCAAGTGCTGTGAACACAGGTGAGCTGCCGCACCTGGCTAATAGTTTTTAAGTCTACTATTTACAGTCGAACATTTACAAGAAATGATCTGGGTTGCTAGGCCATTTCCCATCAAGACACCTATGCATTTATTTATTTATTTTTAAGATTTATTTATTATATATGAGTACATAGTAGCTATCTTCAGACATACTAGAAGAAGGCATCGGACCCTATTACAGATGGTTGTGAGCCACCATGTGGTTGCTGGGAACTGAACTCAGGACCTCTGGAAGAGCAGTCAGTGCTCTTACCTGCTGAGCCATCCCTCCAGCCCTGCATTTACATTCTTAAACCCATCATGTATGGAGGCTTGGGGGCTTAGCTCCAGCCACCACTGACAGATTCCTTAAGCATGCGAAGGGTCTACCACAGACCTTACGATCCACAACACAGCTGTTTCTAGCATGTGGCACCCCAACAACACACCTCTACTAAAACAGCTGTGTTTCCCTCCTGCAGGAGTCCAATCAAGCCTTCTTTAGCCTTCCTTCCATGGAGCCTGGCAGCTTTGCTCCATCCTTCCTTCTGGGCCTGTTTGTTCAGCCAAGCCTCTGCCTACAAATGCAAAAGAAACAGAGGTGAAAGTCAATCACAGGAACTGGAAATGAAAGGTACTTTTAAAATACATCCAAACCATATGACTTTTTTTAAATTTCTTTTTTTTTAAATTCTTTATCTTATGTGTATGAGTACACCGTTGCTCTCTTTAGACACACCAGAAGAAGGAATCAGACCCCATTGCAGATGGTTGTGAGCCACCATGTGGTTGCTGGGAATTGAACTCAGGACTTCTGGAAGAGCAGCGGCTGAGCCACATCTCTCCAACCCACATGTGACTTTTTCTGCACACCCACATTCTATAACAGAAACCACTAAATGCTCTACACTGGGCGCTGTAGTAGCTGGTGCTTCTTTTCTACCTTTAATCTTTACGACCCCGCCACGGGGTAGATGGTTTTCATTATACAGACAACGCTGACACAACACGAAAGGATTCATTGCAATCTCCAGAGTTACAGAGTGTGTGAGGGCCTCTGGAGTCTAATTCCAAAGTTTACACAAACACCGGTCTCCAGGCAGCAGCAAATCCCACAGCCTTCTAACACGGAATTGAGCAGGTTAACTCTGAGTTTCTAGGTTAACTGCTTCCAGTGAAAACGAAGTCGAGGGGTAAAACTATCGTTTAAGGCAAACTCTCCTCTTTGGGTTCTATCGCTCAGGATCCTGGGCAGCAGGTCATGTCTATGCTCCCCAGAGTGACACCCCCCCCCCAACCCCCCGGAAGGAAAGCACCGGGTGGAGCCGAAAGTACCAAATCGCACAGCACCTCCCCCACCTGTTTGAGGTCACCGCCACAAGTCTCCAGAGCCTTCTTGCAGTTGACAAAGGAGTAGCCTGTATTCCGCCGCAGCTTCATGAGGAGCTCCTTGCTGGAGGCAGAAGAGGACAGCGAGGGGCCCGCGTGAAACGTGTGCCACGGCTGAGACGGCTGGAGCAGGAGAGCCCTCGCCTGGGGAGAGTAAGGAGAAAGGGATGAACGTCCGGATCAGGACGGGAGGAGAGGGAGCACGTCCGCGGGGCGCCGAGGGCATTGTGCGCGGGCCGGGGCCTGGGCTGGGGCCGGGGCATTGTGCGCGGGCCGGGGCCTGGGCTGGGGCCGGGGCCGGGGCCGGGGCCGGGAGAAGGGCGCGCCCACGGCGCCGGGAGCCCTCACCGAGCGGCTGGTGCACGCGACCGGGAAGAAGCGCAGCGACCATAGCAGCGACATCCCTCTGGCACTCATGCCCATCGGCGCGCAGACGAGACGCCGGCCTACGGCGTGGCGCGAGGGCCAAAATGCCTCCCAGAACGCGTGGAGCGAGGATGCTGCCACCTGCAGGTCGGAGAGATGTAGCCGCTTCTTTTGCTTGCCTTGTTAAAATATTTCACAAAAGACTTAGCGGGTAAAACTGCACGATGAAGTTGCCACGAAATAAAAACACAAGACATGTAGGTGGTACTTTGTTTCTTTATTTCCAATGTGCTTTTATGGTCATTATCCATTTATGACTCACGACAAACGGGAAGTAGGTAAGTGGACTCAGGAAATTGCCCAAGGTCACCTGGAGAAGCAGAGTTCCTTCAACAAACTCAATAAACAGTTGCTGAATTAGCAAAATATCTGCTGCTGAACACATGTGTGCCCGGAGCTGTTGCTAGTTTCAGGGGTCCAGTGATGCTTAAATCATAGCTCTGCCCTCCAATGCATCTATTGGTCTGAGGAGAATCAGGTAAGGCAATATAAGGTCCCTAAACAATTAAAAGATTTCCGGTCAAGGAAACCACATCCAAACAGAAAGCTCAGGAAAAGGAGGGTTTTTTCTTGTTTTTCTTTTTTTTATTTTCCAGAAGCAAAATATATGTTTAGACAGAGAGCAATGGCCCTTCCTGGAAGGGAATCATCCAGAAAGTAGAGAAGTCAGGGAATGCCCGCAGAGAGTTAGGGAACAAAGCCTTAAGGCAATTTGGCTAAAAGTACAATAGAAACAGAGTAGGAAATGAGATAGAGTGGTTCAGGAGCAGGTGGGTGTGGCCTGAGTACCAAACAAAGATATTTGTTCTTGCAGTAGAAGTTAATTAGAGCAGGTTTTGGAAGATGGCAAGAGTTTGAGTCGTGGCATCAAGGTTAAGAGAACACCAAAGATGGTTGTGTGCCAAGAGGCTAAGTAGAAAAGAGCCAAACTGCTCCAGAGGGAGAGAGACAAGAACCGAAGGCAAAACAGGAAGGAAAACCTGAACGTGGAAAGAAAAGCTAGAGATTAGAAGAACCTAGAGCCCAGTCCAGAGTTTGCTATATGATGTCTGCGATCAGGTCTTGAGCTTTGCAAAGGATAAAGAAGCCACAGCCCAAGGGGGCATGTCTGATTCTCCTCCCAGGCTCAGGACTAGGAAGACTCGCCCTATTGAGACTCCTATTTCATCAGACAAGAGACAGGTGTTCTGAGGAATCACGTACCCAACTTTCTGGCAATAGCTACATGTTTGGAAATACCAAAGAGATAATTAATGCCCATTTTCCCTTTTAAAATTTAAAAGAGTGTTTTTTTTTTTATAAAGGCAAGTGTGGGGTGCTTTCTTTGTGCCATTCCTAACAAGCAGCCACCCTTCTGCATCTTCCCAAGAATAGTTAGAGGAACCGAAGGGAAGAGGGAAGGAAGAAGACGGGTGATCCATCCTTTTCTTTTGTCCTGGTGTTCATGGCTCTGGAGGGATGCCATTCCTCCACTGTGACAAGAGTTAAGTCAACAGAAGGGGTGCTGTTCAGCGGGCATCACCTCCCTGTGCCTGGCCCTGTAGATGTTGACATTCACATTCTCATCCCGCTGGGCCAACTCCAGATGGAAGTGCTGGGGCAGGAGGCGCCGAAAGAAGGTCTCTGCCCCGTGTTCTGCTCTCATCTTGGAGGCCAGGTAGATGGTGCCGTGGGGCCCACACAGGTGTCGGAGGGTCCCCAACAGCAGCGGGAAGGTAGGTTCCAGGTACACGATATCTGCCCCCAGCACCAAGTCATAGTTTCCAGGAAAGACATGCTGGTCAATTCCCCAGGACAAGGCACACACCTGAGCCCGGCCTCCGGGTGGCACATTAGCGTGGACGTTATCCTGGATTTGCTCTAGGGCCACTGGCAAGTCAGTGATGGTAACATCCCCCCCTGAGGGAGAGTGGGGAGGAAAAATGCAAGTCAGAGGGACCAAGACAGGATTCCCGAACTCCTGCCAGAGGGTCAGAGACCCTAAGGCCTCGTGTCTCCACGGCCCGAAGTCCATGCTTTGGCTTTTAGTTGCCCTGACCTCGGTGTCAGCCACGCTAACCATGCTCGTTACTCTACGTTCTACAACATCAACATTCTCTCTGAGCTAATCTTCAACCCCTCTGCACAACATGCAACAATCAGATGTCAGCAAAAGCCTGAGCAAGACTAAGCTGGGGGTGAGCTATGCACCCCCGCCCACGCAAACCCAGGAGACAGTGACCTCAGCTAAGCCCAAAAGGACAGGCACACATCAGTCAGGTGCGCTTTTTGTGAGCAAGGAGTAGGGAGCACAAGGATGACACACAAAAGGTTCTCAACCTGTGGGTCGTGACCCCCACATATCAGAAAACAGGTACCTACAGTTACATCTCATAACAGTAGCAAATTTATAGTTATGAAGTAGCAAGACAAGTAACTTTATGGTTGGGGGCCACCACAACAAGGGGAACTGGATAAGGGGGTCACCGTGTTAGGAGGGTTGAGAACCACTGGGCTAGAAGATAGAGAAATTGAAAGAAGCATGTCGAGAGCCAAAGCAAGGACCATTGCGTGCTAAGAGTCAGGCTGGATGGAGTGTGATCGAATGCTAGGCGTGCCATGTTTCCAGTCGGAGAAACAGGCTTGAAGAGTAGGATCTAGGCTAAACACAATCAGATCAGCATTTCAGAACACTTTGCTCACACAACAAACATGTACTGAGTGCTTACTAAACTCGAGGGACACAAGGCGAGGCAGAATAAAACTGCAGCCTCCAGAAAGTTCATTCCAGCCTTGGAAATAGCTACAAAAGCAGTAACAAAAGTAACTACTTATTCAGAAGCCTGGTTGATGATAAAGAAAGCATAAGTGGTAAGAGGTGACTTATTCTTCATTATCTTAAGTGTGTGTGCCAGGTGTCTGGAACACATCAGTGAACAAGACAGGGGAGAATCCACACTTGTGGAGCTTACAGAATAGTGCCAAAGGCTGGGTGAAGTGGGCTGGGTGTAGTGGGCTGGGTGTAGTGGGCTGGGTGTAGTGGGCTGGGTGTAGTGGGCTGGGTGTAGTAGGCTGGGTGTAGTGGGCTGGGTGTAGTGGGCTGGATGTAGTGGTGGCAGCATATGCTTGTTGTTTTAGCATTAGGGCAGAGCCAGGACAAGCAACAATTAGAGATCAGCTTGGGCTACACTGCAAGACCTTAATTAGGTAAAATAGAGGAAAGCTGGAGAGATGAATGGCTCAGTGACTAAACACATGCTGCTCTTCCAGGGGACCCAAGTTTGGTTCCCACCATCTATATCAAATGGCTTACAGTGGTCTGACCTGCAACTCCAGGGGATATGATGCCTCTGACCTCTGAGAGCACTCGCTCGCCCTTATTGCACAAACCTATGCAGGCATATGCATAATTTAAAATAATAAAAATAATGTTTTAGGGGGCTAGAGAGATGGCCCCCTAAGAGCACTGTCTGCTCTTCCAGAGGTCCTTGAGTTCAATACCCAGCAACCACATGGTGGCTCACAACCATCTGTAATGAGATGTTCTCTTCTGGTGTGTCTGAAAACAGCTACAGTGTACTTACATACATAAAATAAATAAATAAATCTTTTAAAAAATGTTTTAAAGGAAAATAAAATTTTAAAAGAGAGGAAGCTGGGGTTGTAGCTCAGTTGGTAGAGTATAAAGACCTAGGTTTGAGTCCACCAAATAAAGAAGTAATTAACTTTTTAGACTGGAAGTAATGGTGCATACCTATAATCCCAAGATTAGACAGGTACAGGCAGCCAGATCAGATGTTCAGGGTCATCCTCGGCTACATAGTTTGAGGCCAACCTAGACACCCTGTTTCAAATGAAGGGGAATGTGGCACTGGCTCAGTGGATAAAGGTGGATAAGCCTGACAGTCTGATTTTCATCTCTGAGTCCTATATGGTAGAAGGAGAGAACTGACTCCCACAAAAGGTTCTTCTGACCTCACATGCATGCCATGACAAATAAAGGCCTGTGCCACCACTGCACAGCCACAAATTTAATTTCTTTTTAATTAAAAAAGAAGAGAAGGAGGAGGAGGAGAAGAAGGAACAGTGTCAGGAAATGAAGACAGAACCAAAAGAAATGAAATATCCAGGCATGGTGTACCTGCCTGTAATCATAGAACCTGGGGAGCCAAGGCAGGGGGACCATGAGTTCCAGACCATCTGGGGCTACGTGACAAGACACATTATCCACAAAGCACAAACAAGCAAGGCCTGGTGGCTCACATCTATAATCCCAGCACTTGGGAGGTAGAAGCAAGAACTGAAGGAGCTGAAGGTCAACCAGGGTTACTTTAGACCTTGCAATAAGACACACAAGGTGGCCAGGCAGTGGTGGCACATGCCTTTAATCCCAGCACTTGGGAGGCAGAGGCAGGCAGATTTCTGAGTTTGAGGCCAGCCTGGTCTACAGAATGAGTTCCAGGACAGCCAGGGCTATACAGAGAAACCTGTCTTGAAAAAGCCAAAAAAAAAAAAAAAAAAAAAAAAAAAAAAGACAAACAAGGCGTTGAAGAGCAACGCATGCTACCGTGAGGCACTAAGCAGGGGAAGGGAGAAAACAAGGAGCATGCATTTAGTCAGATGCTGAGAAAATCCTCACTAAGCATATTTTGTTTGGAAAAGACTTAAAGGCAGCTCTGGAGCAAACCACATGGCTCTGCCTGGCTAAAGTCTACCAAACACAGATCAGCAGGCACAAAGACCTTGAGTCAGACCTGTGCCCTGTAGTGTGAAGAGCAGTCAGACAGACAGCAACAAAGCTGGGGACAGGGAGACAGAGGGTCAGGGTCCTGGGATTTATGGGAAGATAGGGGAGAGTTCTAAGGGGGAAAATTACACTTTGATTGTTGTGATTAAAAAACAGAAACAAGGGCTGGAGAGATGGCTCAGCCGTCGAGAGCACTCACTGCTCTTCCAAAGGCCCTGAGTTCAATTCCCAGCACCCACATGGTGGCTCACAGCCATCTGTAATGGGATCTGATGACCTCTTCTGGTGTGTCTGAAGAGAATGACAGTGTACTTATATATATAAAACAAATAAATAAATCTTTAAAGAAGTAATCAAATCCGTAGCATATTCTGGACACATCATCAAGATCAATAAACCAATTCTCCTCCCTCACACAAAGAGAAGGGAGGAGAGAGATTTTGGTTAAGGATAGTTTTTGAACATTTGGCCTAACTCAGGCCCAGATGCCCGTGATGTAAATGAAAAGGGCTTTAGGAGAGGCAGGCTTGGAAAATGAGAGCATGATCTCATTTGTGAGCAAAGTCTGAAATGTCTGTCAATTGGCCACACAAAGATGCCGAGTAGACTGGGTTATGCAAACACCTGGATGTAGACATAAGAGGGTCTCGGTCCTCACCATAAAAAGGACATTCAAAGCTATAAAGTGACATGACTCCTCAGGAGGAGAGTAGACAGAAAAGCAAGGCGTCAAAGGTCTGTTGCTGAGCTTTGGGGCACTCAGGCTCTTTGTCCCTTGTAAGGATCAAAAGCAGGTCAACCACACAGAATGTAAAAGTGTGCCGATGGTGTGTGGAGCCAGATGCATGTTGGCCCCAAAAGTAGAGGACATTTCAAGGAGTATCCTTGTCAAATGCCAAGTCTGCTGGGATGGGCTAGAAACTGAGTCCTGGGTTCAAAGCATGGGGTGGGAAGCAAAGCTCACAAGCCTAGCTAGAGCCACTGGAGGCGGGGACACAGAGGACCGAAAACCTGAGTGAAATGGATTGAGAAAAGAACAAAAAGAAAGGAACTACAGATGGGGGCATTAACATTTAAATGTATCAGAGCTGCAACATGGCTCAGCAGGTAAGAGCACTGACTGCTCTTCTGAAAGTTCTGAGTTCGAATCCCAGCAACCACATGGTGGCTCACAACCATCTGTAATGAGATCTGACGCCCTCTTCTGGTGCATCTGAAGACAGCTACAGTGCATTATGCCAGAGCAAGCGGGCCCGAGCGAGTGGGGCCCGAGCTGAGTTCAATTCCCAGTAACCACATGATGGCTCACAGCCGTCTGTACAGCTACAGTGTACTCATACACATAAAATAAATAAATAAAT
>NW_022196910.1:54280399-54282022 GCF_008632895.1 Mastomys coucha
TATGGGGGGATGTGGATATATGTGGGTGTGTGGTGTGTGTGTGTGTGTGTGTGTGTATGTGGTGTGTATAGGGGGATGTGGATATATGTGTGTGTGTGTTGTGTGTGTGTGTATGTGGTGTGTGGTGGTGGGGTGTGTGTGTATATGTGGTGTGTGTATGTGGGGGTGTGTGTGGTGTGATGTGTGTGGGGGTGTGTGTGTATGTGGTGTGTGGTGTGTATGGGGGGATGTAGATATATGTGGGTGTGTGGTGTGTGTGTGTGTGTGTGTGTGTGTGTGTGTGTGTGTGTGTAAAGCCTTCCCTTCAAAGGGCTGTTTGAGCCTCCAAATGGAAAATACATTTGCATTAATTAGGCAGTAAGACTGTTTCAAAGGCAAAGTGCAGCCCCCATGAAGTCCCTAAGGAAGGGGACATCAAAGAAAGTTTGCAGAAAGGACAGAAGGCCAGCAGATCACACAAGGAGAACAGGAGGGAGAGGCACAAAGAGGCTCGAGAGAGAGGTGGGCTGTTGGAATGCAGCAAGACTCCAGAGGGCGGGGTGTGATCATGATGGTACCCATTTGGAAAAAACAAAAAGCATTCTGATTGTAGGGTGGTGTGAGCCAGGATCTAGGTGGGGGCCAGAACTGGAAACAAGAAGACCAACCAGTTTGACTACTTATTATAGTCTGAGCCAGAGATGATGGATGATGTTGGCTTAGGCTGGGCAGCCAAGAGGGTAGTGGGAAAAGCACAAGAAAATCCTAATGGGTAGCCATGGCTTCATGATGGGAAACCCCCAGGAGAGACAGCTTGGCTGGGGGAAGAGCACACGGTCAGTTTGAGAGTGCCAACCTCTCCCATCGAGAACCATGAAGACACCTATGAAAATCAGTGCAAGAATCAGTAGTGGACAGACTAGGAATGGTGGGACAAGGAAGGGACAGATGTGCAAATGTTCAGAAGGCATCCCAGAGCCGTCTGAATCATGGGTACAAAGTCAGATAATCTCAGATTTGGCAACTAAACAGGACACAAAAAAGCAGCAGCTGTGATGACAGTAAGTGAAGTCAGGTGTCCTCTCTCTCTCTCTCTCTCTCTCTCTCACACACATACACACACACACACACACACACACACACACACAAATACATACAAACACAAATGCATATATACACATGCACATACACACCCAAACACATACATACACATACACACAGAGACATATAGACACACATATGCACATACACACACATACATACCATACACACACAACACTCACATATGCACACACATACACACATGCACATATACACAGACACATGCAAACAGACATATACACACACATACATACATGCACATACACACACATATATACCAAGCACACGTAAACACATACACACACGTATACTCACATCCACACACATCCACATGCATGTACACAGACATACACACACAGACGCACACACATGCACATGCATGTACACAGGCATACACACACAGACGCACACACATACACACTTTTTCCCTTCACCTCCTTCCCTCCCTTCCTACCTGAACCAGAGTCTTACTCTGTAGTCCAGCTGGCCTTGACTTTACCAAAATCTCCCTAATCCCCAAGTGCTGGGATTACAGGCATGAAC
>NW_022196910.1:54283960-54291350 GCF_008632895.1 Mastomys coucha
GGCATGAACCCCCAAGTGCTGGGATTACAGGCATGAACCCCCAAGTGCTGGGATTACAGGCATGAACCGCTCCACTTGGCTTCTTTGCTTTTCACCTAACTTGCTGACTCTCATCCAGACACCTTCCTCCAACTCCTCATCTGCCTGAGCTTCCCCTTGATGGATTGCTCAGCCCTCAAGGTAGCTAGCCAGAGCACAGCCATGCTACACAGGCCTCACTAGCATGTATGTACCATAGCGTCTTCCCACATTGTCCCTCCCTAGACTACAAGTCCCTTGGCACACAGAGAATACATATTGAGTGAATGAATATAAGAATTAACGTCTGCCTCTGCAAAGACTGCCCTTAATGTGACCCACTTCTGTTCCTACAAATAAGGACATCCCAGCTTACATGACTTAGGTCACAAGGCAAGATGTGTTTATAGGTTCTTGCTTAAAGTGAAGCACTTTCCCTGGCCTTTCCCTTCCCCGGGTCTCAGCTGCTTAATGACCACCCCTACATCTGTACATCTGGAATCAATAGATATCCATTCACACTCTGGCCCTTCAAAATTCATAACCTTGCTTCTTCTGGCATTAAAAAACGAAGTCTGTATTGCAATATGGTGGCACACACCTATAATCCCAGCACTAAGAAAAGTAAGGCAGGAGGACCAGGAATTCAAGGCTAAACTCCACAGAATTCGTTTTAGGCCAGCCTGGACGACAAGAGAGCCTGTCTCAACCAGACCACACTACATCCTACACTCTTCTTCCCCCACTCCCACCCCCCCCAAAAAAAGGAAAGAAAAGAAAGAAAGAAAAGAAAAAGAAAAAGAAAAAAATTAAGAGACCCTAGCATAACAAAGCTACAAATCTTTGATGAGGTTCACTGTCCTAGGTCTCTCCTTCAGAAAATCCATACAAGCATTTTAATGAAAGCATTTCCAGCATTTTTCCACGGAAACCCTATCTTATTTGTTTTAGCCACTCTGAAACCAACTAGCTTGAGTGTTCTGAAAGGTCATCAGCGCTGTCTGCCTCGCAGGAGAATAGAGGCTGAGTTCAAAAGCCCTGCCCATCCCCAGGAATCCACGTCCTAACTTCACATTCCAGCCCCCTCCCCACCCCCCGCCGCAATGCCAGCTCACGCACCCTGCAGCGCCGCCAAGATTCCCACGATGCCCGTCCCCGCGCCCAGTTCGATCACCTTCTTGCCTCGAAAATCCACTTTTTGACTCTCGAAATAGTTACACAGGCTCAGAGCCTATGAGGAAAGGAAAGAGAAAGAAAGTGAGAAACTGTCACACGGTGGCTCCATATGGGAGAGGCGGGGTCCGGGGACTGGACCTCTCAGGGACCCTCACTTAGGGCAGCCCATTCCTCACCGCATCCCACACGCGCGCCGCCACCCCAAGGCGTGACCCAAAGTTTTGCGTGATGCTCAGCTCGTGCCCACAGAAGCAGAACCGGCTGCTCTCCGAATAAGAGTCGGTGAAGAGCCCGACCTCCCGTGGGAACACGGATTCCGGCTCAGTCTCCGGATCGGTGCGAGAGCGGGCCATCCGGCAGATAGAGCGCCCGAGCACCCCAGCCAGCTCTCTGATCCCCTCTATCTGTGCGGGGTTGAGGTTGGGGACTGCTAGCCACATGGGCTGCTCCCAGGCACCGGGCCCCGCCTCCCCAGTTCTCCCTTCTTCCTCCAGCTGGACTTCCTGGAGATAGATGGGGATGACCCCCGAAGTCCGGTCCCTGGCGCACACAGAACAGGACCCGCACAGCACCATACGGGCCAGACTTGTATTGAGACCACCAGGAGAGAGAAGAAATGATGCTTGATTGTACTGTCGGAGGCGGGTCCCTCACATCCTGCTCACCTGTGGGGCGCACAGGTACCTGTGGGCATTTAAGAACTCTGACTACGCTGGAACGATCCAAGGGAGGATGCGGGGTGCCCGGAGCTCGCCTTCCCAAAGCACGGTTAGAGATAGCAGCGCACAGGGGGGTTTCCCGGTCCGCTCCCTTCAGGGTCCTTTCCCTACGGTTCAACAGAATTTGCTCTTCGCTCTTTAAAAGGCGGGGCATGCTGGCAGCCCGCGGCTGCGTCATCACCTCGCGCCGGGAACTCGGCTCTCCACGTGGACGGTGTGGCATGATGGCGGGAGCGGAGGCCCCCAAGCCGCAGAAGCGCTACTACCGACAGCGCGCCCACTCCAACCCCATGGCGGACCATACGCTGCATTAGTGAGCGGGCTGGGCGGGATCCGAGATGGAGGGAGGGCGTCTCAGGCAGCCTGGGAAGGCAGTCGTGCTGGGGCCACAGCTAGGACTTGAGATGGACCTGGGAGAACTGTCCGGATGACACGTCAGCTGAGGACGGCTTAGGGAGATTGGGCAGAAGGCGGAGTTGGCCGGCTGGGAGGGGTCGTGGTGTTGGAGACTTATGTCTGGGTGGACTTGCCAACCAGCTCTAGGAAGAGGAAAAAAACTATTGCCGAAACTAAAATGAAGCGAAGCAAGTTGTCATTTAATTTGGTTTGGGTTTTGGAGAGAGGGTTTCTCTGTATAGCCCTAGTTGGTCCTGGCACTCATTTTGTAGATCAAGCTGACCTCGAGCTCACAGCGATCCAGCTTCCTCTTCCTCCTGAGGGAATGCAGCACCATACCCGGCTCCGATTTTGGTTTTTGAATTTATGAGAAGATAAACATATATATACACTACTGTCCACTCCTTGCTCCATCCTTGCCACACAAAATACGTAAACAAAGAGGGCTGGAGAGATGCCTCAGTGGTTAAGAGCGCTTGACTGCTCTTCCAGAGGCCCTGGGTTCAATTCCCAGCAAACACATGGTGGCTCGAAACCACTTATAATGGGATCTGATTGCCTCATCTGATGTGCATGAAGACTGAACGCACATACACATAAAATGCACGAGTAAATAAAATTTTAAGAATATACATAAACAAAGTACTGCTTCAGTGCCTTAGGCAGTCAGTCTCTGGGAGATCCTGACACATCAGTACCCAGAAGAGCTTGGCAGGTCAGCAGCCATAGCCTCATGATGGGACTGTGATTCACACCTTAGAAGCCAGGGGACTTTCCATTATGCCTTCTACACACCACATGGCCCCTGCATGCAGAATTCTTTTCTAAGCCTACCACACTCCCACACAAGTACGTCTGCAATGGTATGCTCAACAGTCTCACGTGTCTCATGTTTCCTTTCCAATAGCCCCGTGAAGCCGGAGGAGATGGACTGGTCTGAGCTTTACCCAGACTTCTTTGCTCCGCTTACTCAAAATAAGAGCCATGACGATCCAAAGGATGAGAAAGAAAAGCATTCTGGGGCCCAAGTGGAGTTTGCAGACATAGGCTGTGGCTATGGCGGCTTGTTAGGTAATAAGCTGGCCCTTTTCTTGGGACAAGGAGAGCCCTGGGTTCTGCTATCTCAGCAGGTTAGAGGCAGGATTAGTTGACCTTTTCTCCTGGGACCAGACACTAGTGACATCAGTGTGCAGATCCTCCACCTTCCTTCTACTCTGGGTCTCTGACCTTTGCCCTGGTGAAGGGAGAGGGCTGCTTCAAATGTATCTGAGAACCCGGGTTGTTCTGTCTAGCTCCACTGGCTGCAGTACCTCTGTGAGCCACCCCACTGCCTTGTGCTGGGTCAGTGAGCTAGCTGGTCAGCACAAGCGTCAGAGATCAGCTCCTGTGGCCACTGATCCTGAACCGGCTTTCTTGGGGATTCCACCACCTTCCCTCTCCTACCCCTTTTCTCACCAGAACACATTCTTCTCCACGCTCTCATGTTCTGGAGTTCCTATTACATTTCTTTGTTTTTCAGAGCATGCACGTCAAGCCACTGGTCTATGTTCACACCTTTCCTATAGATCTTCTCCTATAGACAGATAACAAGTGTATCAGAGAAGAGAAGCATGGCGCGTGGAGACTGAAGACTTTGGCTCATGCTGTCCCTCTGGTTAAGTCTATGGTCTTAGCATTTCTGAGCCTCAGTTTCCCAACCTTCACACTGTACCAGAGAGTGTTATAAAGACTAAATGAATCTGGGCGGCGGTGGTACACACCTTTGATCCCAACACTTGGGAGGCAGAAGCAGTTGGATCTCTGAGTTTAAGGGTAACCTGGTCTATGAATTGAATTCTAGGACAACCAAGGAAACCCTGTCTCAGAAAAAAATAAATTAAATAAGGCTACATGGTGGCATCACTGTCAAAACTCAAGAGCAAATGCAAACAGTGCCTGTAGCTTTGGTCCTTTTATTCTAGTCTATATGAAAGATTTTGTCTTGTTGCTTATTTTATTTTTGATACAGGGTTTCACTCTGTAGCCCTGTCTGGTCTGGAACTTCCTATAGCAAACAGGCTGACCTTGAACTCACAGAGATTTGCTTGCCTCTGTTTCCCATTCCCTACTTCCAATTCTTTGGATTAAAGGCATGAGCCACCACACCATGCTCCTGGGACAGTGTGACAGTTTTGTGTTTTTCTGGTCTCCTCTGCAGGACATGAGTATCTCCGCCCACTTCAGACTTAAGATATCTGTAAATGAAAACTCTTTGCTGTTTAACCTCTCTGTACTTCCTCAAAATAGACACTGATGGTCCCCTTGATTTCTCTGTCCCCAGTGGCACTGTCACCACTCTTCCCAGATACCCTGATTCTGGGTCTGGAGATTCGGGTGAAGGTGTCGGACTATGTACAGGACAGGATTCGGGCCCTCCGTGCAACTCCCGGGGGCGGATTCCAGAACATCGCCTGTCTCCGAAGCAACGCCATGAAGCACCTTCCTAACTTCTTCCGAAAGGGCCAGGTGCAGCCTGGGGAGCAGCCGGGTGGGTTAGGCTGGTGGGCAGGTGGAGCCGGGCATTAACGGGCAGTCCTGTTGCCAAACATCTGTCCTACAGCTGGCAAAGATGTTCTTCCTTTTTCCGGACCCGCACTTTAAGCGAACAAAGCATAAATGGAGAATCATCAGCCCCACACTTCTGGCAGAATATGCCTATGTGCTAAGAGTCGGGGTGAGTGGGGAGGGAAGATCCTGTAGGTAGCCCGCCCAGGGCTCTTCACTGAGAAGTCAATCTTGGGGGAGGCACATTTAGGCAGTTGTGCTATCAATGTCATTATCTCATTACTCAGCTGAATGCAGTCCCTGTCTACAATGATGTTGTCTGTCCAGGGCCTGGTGTACACCATCACTGATGTGCTAGAGCTACATGAATGGATGTGCACCCATTTTGAAGAGCACCCACTGTTTGAGCGTGTGCCTCTGGAAGAGCTAGTAAGTAAGACACCTGAGCTGAGGGAAATTGCAGGCGGTTCTGAGTGGCCCTTTAGTTAGTCATTGAACTAAGCTCAGGACCAGGAGGAGGGAGTCTCCAGGCCCTAAGGCAATTGAAAGATGAGCAAGGACATTCTGGACCCTCTTTCTGCAGCGTGAAGACCCCATCGTGGAACATCTAGGCACTTCAACTGAGGAAGGAAAGAAAGTTCTACGCAATGGAGGAGAGAATTTCCCGGCCGTCTTCCGAAGAATACAGGATCCCCTCCTCCAGGCAGTCACCCCCAACCCCACCCTGCCTTAGCTGGACCCCCTCTTCTAGTGACTGGAAAAAAGATCAGCTCCCCATTCCAGGCCTTCCCAGACTGGTGGGACTGTGGGGCCGTTGACCTCTCCAAGAAGTAGGAGTGCAGTCTGTCGGTGTTTCTACCCATTGCTCTTACTGCCTTTTTATTCTTCCACTGTCAGAAGAAAGCCGATAAAGCTGACTGAGGAGGTCAAAGGACCTTGGACCAGAGGGGATATTTGGAGGGCTGTGGGTATTTTGTTCTCTTTGAACACCCCCCCTCCTGGGGCTTCTCTAGCTGGGGTGAAGCATGTGATGCCCCTCTGTCTAGGCCGTGTGGTTTGGCTCAGGTTGCCTTTAGTTGTGTTTACTTTGCAGTCCTGGGCATGAAGGATGTGTATCCACGTACCCATGTGTGTGCCCAAGTGTATGTGCCCGTGTGTGTGTGTGTGTGTGTGTGTGTGTGTGTGTGTGTGTGTCCACGTCCCGTGTTTGTGACCATGTGCCAGTGCCACTATTTCCCAAGGAGGGCTGGGGTATGTATCAAATGCCTCTTTCCAACTTCTCCCTGCTTACAGTCTGACCCAGGCAGTCTCTGCTGCCTTTACTGTTGCTGTCTCTGTGGCATCTTTGAAGAGCAAGAGGGTAGAGAGCCTTCCTTGTCTCTGCCATGTTGAACTTGATTCCAGAGTTTCAGGCCTGACTGGCTGGCATAGTAGTGCCTGATAGGGAGAGGGAGGGAAGGCTGGGGAACAGGGAGATAAGCTGGAAAAAGATTTAAAGAATTATTTTTATTTTATGTGTCTGAGCGTTTGCCTGCATATATATGTGTGTGCGTCACACAAACCTGGTGCCTTTGGGGCCAGAGAAGGATGTTGGTTCCCCTGAAACTAGAGTTCCAGATGGTTGTGAGCTGTTGTGTGGGTCCTGGGAACTGAGCCCTGCACCTCTGTAAGAGCAGCCAGTGCTCTTGACTGCTGAGCCACCTCTCCAGCCACTAACCTGGAGAATTCTGTGGCTGAAAGCAGTAACCGGCTGCTGACCACAAAGGTCACAGAGGAGGTGGAGTCAGCCTGGGATTCAGAGTGTGCTCTTGGCCTTCCTTGTATCCAGAGTCAGGGTCTCCAGATGTGTAGGAGGTGAGGGTATGCACAAGTGCATTTATGCTGATGTGAGGACAACTCAGTAAGGTCAGCTTCCATCTTCCACTATGTGGGTCCCTGGGATCAAACTCAGGTCATCAGCCTCAGTGGGAGGTGCATTTACCTGCCGAGCCATCTTGCTAAGACACTCCTTCATTTCTGTTCCTCAAACCCTAATCCCATGTGTGAAAAAAGAGGTTTCCTTGAGCTAAGAGACTGTTCCCCAAGAAACAAAGATGGAATCTGGAGAGATGCCTCAGTGGATAAGAGTACTCAGTCTAACAGAAAACTCAGCCGGGCGGTGGTGGCGCATGCCTTTAATCCCAGCACTTGGGAGGCAGAGGCAGGCGGATTTCTGAGTTCGAGGCCAGTCTGGTCCACAGAGTAAGTTCCAGGACAGCCAGGGCTACACAGAGAAACCCTGTCTCGAAAAACCAAAAAAAAAGAAAGAAAGAAAGAAAACTTCCAACTCAGTTCCTAGCACCCAAGGTGGGTGGCTCACTTCTTGTAAATCCAGTTCCAGGGTACCCAGTGTCCTGGATTCTGGGCAGCAGCACTCATGTGAATGCATGCGTACACACACACACACACCAGTATGTGTACACATAGTTCAATGTCTTTAAAAGGAAAAGGACAAACTATGGCTCAACAGTTAAGAGCTCTTTTTTTTTTTTTTTTTT
>NW_022196910.1:54291458-54294980 GCF_008632895.1 Mastomys coucha
GAACTCAGAAATCCGCCTGCCTCTGCCTCCCAAGTGCTGGGATTAAAGGTGTGTGCCACCACCACCCAAGTTAAGAGCTCTTGTAGAAAACCTGGGTTCTCTATACTTACTTACATCTGTAAGTTCCCAGTACTTACAGATGGCTCACGACCACCATAATTCCAGATCCAGGGACTCCAGCTCCCTCTCCTGACTTCACGGGCATCGGCCACTTAAGTACACATGCATAAAGGCAAGCCATGCACGTAAGCAGCAAATCTTAAATACAAGTAAGATGTGAAGGTGGCTGTACCATGCTAGCCCATGTTCCGACTTTCCTTGGTGGTCTATGCATAGGAGGTGAGAGGCGTGGCTAGGGAAGGTGAATCCCCACAGCAAAAAAAGACAACCCAAGAATATGGGGACAACTGAAACTGCACCTTCTACCTAGTTCATGGGTTGACAGAATTCCCAGGAATGGGCCTGGGGGACTCGGCTCTCCAAGAAAATGGGAAAAACATCAGGCACTGCCTCCTGAACTCCAGACACATAGCCTTTCTCAGGAAGAACTTCAGGCTGTTGCTGGACCAGGGCATTAATACAAGAGGAGCACAAGACCTCTGGTGGGGAGCCTTTGTTACAGGAGACCCACAAGCCGATGAGTCAGCCCTAGCCCTGCCTACTGTTTTGGGTGCTGATCGGCACAGACCACTGCAAAGGGATTGGCTGAAGAGCTTGGAGGGGGGCGTCTTCACCTCCAGGGCAGAAGGTATTTAGGGCGGTCAGGCAAGTCCAGAAGATGCCTGGAGGAGTGCACTGGAGCAGACTCCCCAAACACAAGCATGACCCAGGCAGTCAAGCTCGCCTCCAGAGTTTTCCACCGAGTCCACCTGCCTCAGCAGCTGGATGCCTCATTGGGTTCCAGGGGCAGTGACTCGGTTCTCCGGAGTTTGTCTGACATCCCTGGGCCCTCTACACCCAGCTTCCTGGCAGAACTCTTCTGCAAACGGGGGCTTTCCAGGCTACATGAACTGCAGGTAAGGGGGCAGTCCTTGCCCTAGGTAGGACTGAGCTGGGAGAGCTGGCTTTCATGGCAGAAAGGACCACAGTGAAGAACACAGGGTGAAGAACACAGGAATGTGGGCCAGTGAGGAGGATGGGGACCTGCGGATTATGAAAAACTCACGCTGGGACTATAGAAGGTTCTACTGCCCCTGAGTCTATACCTAACTCGCCGCAAAGGGATGTACTCTCGCTTCATAAACAGTAAACCCTGCAGATCCAGAACAGGAGTGCTGGGAGCGAGAGAGCGCTGTGCTGTCCTGCAGATGAGGCTTAAATCTATGTGTCTCTTTTCTTTCACTAGAGGCTCATCTTGAGGTGCAGTTAGGAGAGGAGCCTTGAAGGAACTGCTCCCCCTAGGCTAGAGCCAGCTAACTAAAGAGAAGTGCTGAATGTTTGTCTGCTTTAGCGAAACTGTTCTGCCATTCCCAATCAAACTTAAATGGGATGGAAGAAAAAGTACCACATCGGGTCCCTAAGCTAGCCTGGCACTGGAAAAGTTCTCCTCTCCCAAGCATAGCCAGCACCCTTAGCCCGGGCACAAGCCAAACTGAGAATCACTGGCCCAGGTATTCAAATACGCCGGTTCTCCCAGGTGCATGGCGCTGCACGGTACGGGCCAATATGGTCTGGCAGCTTCGGGACACTTCGCACAGTTTATGTGGCCGACCCTACACTTGTGGAGCAGCTCCTGCGACAAGAAAGTCCTTGTCCAGAGCGTTGTAGTTTCTCATCTTGGGCAGAGCACCGTCGCCGCCACCAGCGGGCTTGCGGATTGCTAACGGCGTGAGTCGACCCCTGAGCCCCACTCCCTCATTCCTGCCTCGACTCCCACAGCCAAGTTGGGCTTGGAGGGAGGTCGGCAGTCTCCACCAATCTTCCGGCATTTCTCGGTTCTCCAGCCTGTACTCCAGTCCAAACTCAGGTAGAGCAGTTCCTCACCCCTGCACTTTTGGGGCCAGAATCCTACGAATCCATGAGATAAGAGAAGGCACCAGCCTTTGGCTGGAACGTGGGCATCTGTGATTCAGTTTACCCTGGAACCCACTCCCATCCCTGGGCAGGAAGTGAATAAAGAGGAACGGAGACGAGATCTGGGCGAGGTCAGGGTGATTTGTACACCAGGAGGGAGCAGACATATATTCCTGGTCACCCTAGCCTTCTCCACACACGGTCACATCCCTAATGCGCTCTCTCTGCATCCGGGCAGGGACGGTGAAGAATGGCAGAGGCTCCGAAGTCTCCTGGCCCCGCTACTCCTTCGGCCTCAAGCAGCCGCAGGCTATGCTGGAACTCTAGACAACGTGGTCCGTGACCTTGTGCGACGACTAAGGCGCCAGCGGGGACATGGCTCTGGGCTACCCGACCTAGTTCTAGACGTGGCGGGAGAGTTTTACAAATTTGGCCTAGAAGGTGAGTCCTAAAGCAGAGTCAGGGACCTGTGTTGGAGCTCTGGGTCCGAGACGCCTGATTCTGACTGCGCCCCCTCCTGGCCAGGCATAGGCGCGGTGCTGCTGGGATCGCGCCTGGGCTGCCTGGAGCCTGAAGTTCCTCGGGACACAGAAACCTTCATTCATGCAGTGGGCTCGGTGTTTGTGTCTACACTCCTAACCATGGCAATGCCCAACTGGCTACACCGCCTTATACCGGGACCCTGGGCCCGCCTCTGCCGAGACTGGGATCAGATGTTTGCCTTTGGTAAGGCCCGGGGGAGGGGACTGGGCATCTAAAGCTGCAATGGAGCAGTGAGGCAGTGTGCCTTCCTTCTCAGCCCAGAGGCACGTGGAGCAGCGAGAAGGCGAAGCTGCGGTGAGGAACCAGGGAAAGTCTGAGGAGGATATACCGTCTGGGCATCACTTAACCCACTTCCTTTTTCGGGAAAATGTGTCTGTTCAGTCCATAGTGGGGAATGTGACAGAGCTACTACTGGCTGGAGTGGACACGGTGAGGTTCCCTCTACACTGCAAGTGCCATTTCCAGAGTGCAGTATCCTCATACATCCTTGTCCCATCCACCACCACCACCTCCTATTCCCACTCCCGTCCTTCCCCAAAGCCCCCTCCCCGAGAGCTCTAGGGCCACTTTTCTGATTCAGGGATATAGGTTTAGCCTTAAGTAATTCCTTGGTTCCCAACCACTCCCTCCCTATGGGTCCTTCACCGGGGCCCCTTCACCGGGGCCGCCATGTAGAACAGCTCAGGTGAACTCACCTGTTCCCTCAGGTATCCAATACGCTCTCCTGGACCCTTTATGAGCTCTCTCGGCACCCTGAAGTCCAGTCTGCACTCCACTCTGAGATCACAGCCGCTGTGAAACCTGGCTCCTGTGCCCAACCCCAAGCCACTGCTCTGCCCCGGCTGCCCCTGTTAAAGGCTGTGATCAAAGAAGTGTTGAGGTGATGGGGAAGGAAAGCAAGAACTAGATAAAATGCTAGGGGGCAGCCAAGGAAGCTTGGCAGTGCATAGAACGGGGGGGGGGGGG
>NW_022196910.1:54295004-54303944 GCF_008632895.1 Mastomys coucha
TAGGGGAGAGAAAACTGACCCTCTACTCCTGCATTTGGAAGTTGGAGACAAGGGAACTGGAGGTGCTGTGTTCCCCAGCCTCACCTTGCTGAATCCATTTTCTGTTTCATGACCTAGATTGTACCCTGTGGTACCTGGGAATTCCCGTGTCCCAGACAGAGACATCTGTGTAGGAAACTATGTTATTCCCCAAGATGTGAGTAGATCCTTCTGCTAAGCCGTTTCTTCCTGCCGTGGGCACAAGCCATTCACACTCCACAGAGCCTTTCCAGCCTCCGTCCCCCAATATAATGGGGCCCACTTTTAAACTAGTCTGCAGATCCTTCCTGTTTCCCTCCTTGCATTCTCGGGCTCAGACTGATAACTTAGATCCTTCTGGGGGGAGGGGTACAGTGCTGAGATGGGGTCTTGCTATACAGCCCAGGCTGGCCTTGAACTCACTATCCTCCTGCTTCAGTTTGCTGAGGGCTGGAACTGCAAATGTGGACTACTGAACTGACAAGTTTGTCTTTCTTTCCCACCAGACACTGATCTCCCTGTGTCACTATGCCACTTCAAGGGACCCCACCCAGTTTCCAGAGCCCAACTCTTTTAATCCAGCTCGCTGGCTGGGGGAGGGCCCAGCCCCCCACCCATTTGCATCTCTTCCCTTTGGCTTTGGCAGACGAAGTTGCATAGGGAGACGCTTGGCAGAGCTCGAACTACAAATGGCTTTGTCCCAGGTAAGTGATCTAGAACTTATACTGTTTCCTAACCGGAAAGGCCCAATAAATGTGGGTGATCTTGATCTCTGACAAACATATGAAAACATAAGACTCAGCAGATAGACCCACTGACAGTGCCATCTAGGTCTGGAACATCAGCAAAGATATTTGGACTATCATTTTCCCTTCCACAATCCCCTGCCCTCACTGACCAAGATGTCCCTTAGTGGAACATGCCATCCCAAACAGTAGCTACTCTAGTGTTTTTTACAAATTAAGGCACCATTTTAGACTGACCCAGTGACAACCTTCTTCCCCTCCCCCATTTCCAGATCTTGACCCATTTTGAGGTTCTGCCTGAGCCAGGTGCTCTCCCAATCAAGCCCATGACCCGGACTGTCCTGGTCCCTGAAAGGAGCATCAATCTACAGTTTGTAGATAGATAGTCCTATGGAAGACAGCTGTCATCACCTCTCTCTAGACAGGTCAGTCTTTGTTATACACAAAAGACACACTCTCCCTTGAGGCTTGTCTGAGCAGACTTCAGGAAGCAGGCCCTGACCTATGTGTACTTGGATTGACGCAGGTGTCCTTTCTCCTCTCAGTACCTCTCCTAATCATTCCTCAGGATCCAAAGCCTCCAGATTTTAACACATCTTTAAAGCACCAACTCAGGGGTTAACTACCAACCCCAGGCAGCCTGGGGAGAGATTCACCCACTGATCTTTTGGTGCTTACCATGTTTGTTGATGCACTGTCTAAGCATTTATCACGGTACAAGCTAAGTGACTGCACATTTGGTCTGCACCTGGTCGTGCCTCTGCCTGACCATGTGTGCTCTCTGAGAAGAGTGATGACTGGTCTACTGGGCTTTTAGTTCTTTTCCTTTTTGAGACTGAGTCTTGCTACATAGTCTATGCTGTCCTTGAACTCACAACCCCCTCGCCTCACCTCCCAGAGAGTTGGGTTACAGACATGAGCTACCAATTCCAGCTTTATCAGTCTGCCAGGGTCTATCCTGAGCTACTTGACACCATACATTTTCAGATTGAATCTGGACCGTGTGGCAGAAGAAACGACCACTCACCAGGCTCTGCCAACCATTTTCTCTCTTAGTTTTTGCTCTAGGAAAGTAAGCCTGCCCTGCTGAATCTACAGCATTTTTAAGCCCCCCTTGGCTCTTCAGCTTTTCAGCCAGTCTAAAGATGGATCCACCCATCTTTTGGCCTGCCCCTCCTCCAAGCCTGTCTTTTTATATTAAAAAAATTATATTTACTATGTCTTAAAATGTTTACTCCTTGGTTTTGGGTTTACTTCTCCCCCTCCCTGCCACCCGTACCCCCTGCCTGACAAGATCCTGAGCCCCATCATCCACTTTGGCTTCTCTCAGCTCCTGGGAGCAACTCCCATAACAATCGGAGGTCTGGATGATCCAGTTGAAAGAGTGTTTTGTGACAAACCCAGACATGTTTCTATCTGTAGTGGGAACAGCCAATTCTCATCTGGCTTCCTCGCAGAGATTTAAGGGGGTGAACAGTGAGTGCAGGAGCCAAGTTGTAAAATGGGTCTGGGTGCTTAGGGTTTTTCAGAGATGTCCAAAGGCGGCTCTACTCTTGGTGAGAGAAGAGCTCACAGAGCCTAGATGGCCAACACTGAAGAGCATCCTAGAATGTCCATTTGCACCCCTTCAAAGAAAGACATGGATTCCAGCAGGAGTCACCCAGGCAGGATGAAAGCAGAATGTGAGGAGCCCTGGAGCACGGAGGCAGAAGCAGGCCAGGCCAAGAGACCCTGTTTCCCTGAGTCAGCATTCTCTGGCCTCCCTCAGAGGCTGCACACAGTACTCCCCTTGTGAGGTATGCGGATTAACTCAACCTCCATTCCAATAAAGCTCTTGGCACTCTACGCACCCATGTCTGGATCCAGCTCACCCCCATGTTAGGACTTGCCTCTTCCTCGACCCCTCCCTCACACTCCAGTTAGCTGGGTAGAGATTCCACTTCACACTTCCTCCATCCCATCCTAGACATGGCTCCCTAAGCACAGAGACTCTCCAGCCAGTGGACTTCCCATGGGGATCAAATCATGCATGACCCAGAGAAGCAGGGCATGCTGGAGGCCTTGTGCCGGGGCCAAGGACTCTGGACATTTCTTCCTCCTCCTCTTGTCTCTTCTGTTCGCTCACTATCTGCTTCTACTCTCCTACCAAGCTCAACTTCAACATAAAATAACTGAGTTTTAGCAGATCTGAGCTGGGAGGCTAAACTTGAGTCTACGAGGCCTGTCTCCCCAGAGTCAGTAAAGGACCTGCCATCATGTCCTGTTCAGTGGCTAGACAGAAATGCCACTTTGAAGAGGCAGCAGTGCCTATGACCCCTTTCCTAGACAAGGGTTTGTGTAAATTAGGAAAAAGAAAAAAACCAAGAGATTATATTGGTAGATGTGTACAGCTCCATCGGTGTGTGTGTGGGGGGGGGGGGAGTGGGCCTTTGGGACCCAGAGTGCACATGGATATATGTGTGTATGTTCTTGAGTATGCCTAAGCTTCCAGGAGATATCACAAGGAGCACCTAGGCTTAACCCAGAAGCCCCAGATGTGTCTTATCCACCTGAGTCCCTTCTGCCAACACAGACTTTCTGTTGTTGCCAATTTTCTGTCCCCCATCTGATCTCCACTAACTCTTCTGTTAATAAATCAATTTTAGTCAGCGCCCTCTGTCTCCGGGTAGCAGGGAGGTGTGTGCTTCTGAGTAAAGTGTCCTGCCAGAGAGTTGGAGACCTCAGCCTCAGTTCCGTCTTCACTCTGATCCTCTCAAGACCTTCACATTTGGAATTAAGTCAGACCCCAGCACAGCTCTGGTTCCTACACCCACAGGACAACCTGCAGCCAGCACCACGGACAGCGGCCACGACCCCTGCTGGAGAGGCATGGAGACCCCTGCTGGAGAGGCATGGAGCAAGGTTTCGGTGCTCTAGGGGAGGTGGGCTGTTAGAAGACACCCACTGTTTCCAAGCCTCCGTAAGAGGAGGCAGAGCAGAACTGTCCATTAGAGGACCAATAGTAAGAAAGCCCTCTGGATCTGACTTTAGCAATGTATGAAGGAATTTTTTAATTGCTCATGAATGGTTCACTTAAAAAAAGACACCGTCATTCATATAACAACCAGCCTCCAGGCTTCAGGAGGAAAGGAATCAAGCTTCAAGCTGACCCACGTAATTCTTCTGGTGGTAGGGGAGTTAGCCCCAGGACCACATGCATACCACTGACCCACACCCCCAGCCCTTAGACCCACATTCCCCAAATCCTTTCTATAATAAATAAGAGTTCTCTTACGCCTCTCTCTCCCAGGAATAGCATTAGCTGGGCACACCTAGATCAAGCCTGTGATCCTGAACTGCCACAGAAAAGTCTCAGTTGGGGTCAAAGTCATAACACTGAGGGAGGAGGCTCCGTTACTGTCACTCTAAATGAGTCCATGTTTGTCTCCCACCATTCCTCTGGGGAACACAGTACCTGTAAGGAAGGGACTGTTCCCAGACAGGCTGAGCAGCTTCAGCTGCCCCCCAGCTGCCCCCCAGGTCCAGTGTTTGAAGGGTCAGAAGGGTTTTCGTTCCTACAGTGGCCACTGTCCTGCATAGATGTGGTATTGGCTTCCTCTTTTGTTTCTCTATTGTGTCTCTCAAAACACCACAGTTCTGTGCCACTTCTGACAGAAACCACATTTCGGAACTTGCTATGTCACCTACTGTCTAAAGTCATCAGTGGAGACAAGTCCGGAACTCTATACACCTGTCAGTTTTCTTTGTCATAGCATTCAACCTGTCCCCCATTCATCCTTACCCCCAGTCTGTGAGGTAGACAGGAAGAAAAAAGAGCTCAGATTTTTTTTTCTAAATCCTAAAACTCACAGGTGGCGAGCCCACCCCTCCTCAGCTCCCGCTGAGCATTGACATCTAGCAGCCATGGTGAATTATTCACCGGCAAGTGGGAGACCCTCTTCCAACTCCATATGCACCGCTGGGACTTGTATCCCATGCTGAGTAACTCCCCACACCCTCCAGCCCTTCAGAAGAGCCCCAGATGAGAAAGGAGTCTCCACGTGCATATAAATGATTCTTTATGCCCTTCCCCCATGCAGTGGGGGTGGAGCAGGGGGAAGCCCCCGCCCTCATGCAGGGGACGGAGGTCAATGTCTACTGCTCTTATTGCCAGATGCCCTGTGGCCATGGGGTGGGGAGTGGGGGTCTACAGCCCCTTTTTTCTGGCATTGGTCTCCCTTTACCAAGTCACCATGGTGGAGCCGGGGGACTGGAGGCCCTAAAGCTGAGGTAAAGATGGTTCTCTCCAGGAAGAGAAGTTGTTCTCCCTGCTTGCCTGCTGGCCATCCTCAGATGAGTATGAGGCGGTGTCAGTGGGAACTGTAATGGCATCCAGGGGTCTCTCTGTGGCCAGACAATGTCTCCAAGCTTGAGGCTGTCCACAGAGATCCTCAGTGGGGTCACTGTGCCCCAAACACGTTGTCTAGGTCGTACCTCCAGCAGCCAGGACAGCTCACCTCTGGCTGATGCACTGACTTAAGATCCCTGTTCCTGGAGTCTAGGTCAGACTGTGGTGACCCTCATGACAACCTCTCGACCAGAATGAGAGCTGGAACGGGCATCTGGTGGCCGTAGCTGTCCAAGAAGATGCAGGATTGTATAACCACAGCGCTGAGGCAAGAGCGTCCGCATGCGCTGGGCAGCTGGGGGCCGGCTGGGGGCCCCAGCTGGGGGGCTGGTCCGTGAGGTCCTGGGGCCTGGCTTCCCTGCTGCCCCTCCCCCTGCGTCTCCTCCCACGTCCTTGGTCTTGTCATAGTTCAGGACCTTCCACTGCTGGTTCACGGCCTGCCAGCGCTTGAAGATGCGGTAAACAGAAGACCCTTCATGGACGATGAGGCCTAAGCAAAGGGATAAGAAAACCAGGGTGAGCAGGGCAGTGGCGCATGCCTTTAATCCCAGCCATTGGGAGGCCGAGGCAGGCGGATCTCTGAGTTCGAGGCCAGACTGGTCTACAGAGTGAGTTCCAGGACAGCCAGGGCTATACAGAGAAACTCTGCCTCAAAAAAACAAAATAAATAAATAAATAAATGAAAGAAAGAAAGAAAGAAAAGAGAAGCAGAGTGAGCTCATGCCTTTAATCCCAACACTAGGGAGGCAGAGGCTGGTGGATCTCTGAGTTCAGGACCAGCATGGTCTACACAGTGATTTCCAGGATAGCCAGGGCTACAGGGTGAACTGCTGCCCACACACAGCATTAATTCCTGCAGACTGAGAAGACCAGGGCCCCAGGCTAGCCTTAACAGTTCCGCAATGGCAGTGGAATTATGGCCATGAAACTGAATGGATGGGGAAGTTAAGTGACTGAGTGGGGCTGTGAGATGGCTCAGCAGTTAAGAGCACTGACTGCTCTTCCAGAAGGCCTGAGTTCAATTCCCAGCAATCACATGGTGGCTCACAACTATGGGATCTGATGCCCTCTTCTGGTGGGGCTGAAGAGAGTTACAATGTACTCAGATAAAATAAATAAATCTTAAAAAACAAAAAACAAGAGGAGCTGATGAGAAGGCTCAGCAGGTAAAGGGGCTTGCGGCACCATCCTGGCAGCCTTAGCTGCATCCCCAGAACATATTAAGGATAAGAGTGAATATGAGGGTTGGAGAGATGGCTCAGCGGTTAAGAGCACTGGTTACTCTTCCAGAGGTTCTGGGTTCAATTCCCAGCAACCACATGGTGGCTCACAACCATCTCAAATAAAATAAATGTCTAAAAAAAAATGCTTTCTTAAAAAGAAAAGAGCTGACCACTAAGTGACTGAGTAAAGGAGGAGGCTAAGCCAGCGCAGGGGAGAGAGACGCAGCCTCACCTATGCAGACAACATCCATGAAGCCGTACATGCCATAGCAGATCTGGAAGAGCAGATCCTGGCGTTGCCACTTGGCTGAAGGGCTGAGTGAGGACCAGATGAGCCAGGAGATGCTGGCAACGAGGAACAGTGAGCCCAGGACAATAGCAGCAATCTGGACCTTCTCGATGACTGTCAGGGAGATGGCCTGCCACTGTGTGGGAGAAAGTGCGCAGATAAGCCATTGGCTTAGACAGTGGGGAAATGGACACCCCTAAACTCCTCAGGCAGCACTCAGAATCTGTTGTCTTCTCTGTGCCCTGATCTAGCCTAAGATCTGGTACTATGAAGGGTGCTATGCATAAGCAGGTAGCAGGTACAGGGGAGAGAGAGGTGTCCACTTGTCTAGCTTATTCAAGAAAGGAGGGATCAGACAAGTGCTTTGAAAGCCAAACACGCAGACTAGAACTCCGATCTTAACTCGTCAGTTACTAGTATTTAATGTCTACATGTGTCTGTGCCCCCCCCCCACTAAAGACAGGCACAATAATGGTATCCAATAAGATCATTATGAAGATGAAGACTTAATACACAACAAAGGACATACAGAAAACAGAGTGTATTTACTATTACCATTAACACTGTCTCTCTCCTGCCCCCCTTTTTCTAAGTGTCTATAACATGTGTCTTGGAATGCCATTATGGTGGAGGGAGGTCGCTTTGGAAAAACACTAGATAAGATGAAAAAGGTTCCCTGCAAGGTTCTGGGTTCAGAGAGCTCCCTGCACCTCACCTGCAGTGGATTCTTGGTGCTGATCGCCAGGACCTGGTACTTGAAGTAGCAAAGCTCACAGCTCCAGGAGCCCCTCTCACTGATCCAGCGGATTAGGCAGGGTTGGTGTGTGCATCGCACTGAGCCGTCACAGCGGCAAGGGCTCAGGAGCTCCCCCTGGAGGAAGAGAGGGGAGGGTCCCTGTCAGCAGTCATCACTCGGACCCGTCTGCAGCACTCCTGGAGAGGAAACCTCTTCTTCAGGTCAGTCATACCACTATACTTAAAAACTGGTGCTTTCCACCCAAAGCAGGGCAAGACGCTAAGGCTGCAGCACAAAAGTAAGAAGTCACAGCTCAAGATAAACTTCTCCGACCAAAGGGATCAAAGGTGAGACTGGAGGGAAGCCTGAGTCTTCCCGTTTCCTAGAAATCGGAAAGGTGACTAAGACATCCTAAAGAGCTGACCTCTCCCTAGGATCTGGAAGGAGGAGAGAGGCTGTGCTGCTGAGCTAGGCATCCTTCATCCACTCCACAATACTTCCAGTACATAGATCTGGTGCCAACTGGGATGGATAACCAATCGTGGTGCCCACACTAAAATGGGGAGACACTTTGGGGGCAGAAGTGGAACATGTTCCCCCTTTAGTCAAACAGTCATTTCTCGCTGCACAGGATACCCTCTGGCACTATCCCGGGACAACTTTACCCATAAAATTAAACAAAGAAGGCTCTTTAGAATGAAGTGGATAAGATGGGAGCAAAAACTGTCTCACCAGGGGAAATACTGAGTGGGGCAGGGTCCTGCCTGACCCCTCCCCTCAAGGTGCGAACGAATGTACTCTCCTTTCTGCCCACTTCCAAAAGAATAGGTTCCCTCGGCTAATGGCGACCCCAAGGTGAGGGGAGCAGGTGCTAAGAGCAGTGTGATAACGGGTGACAGAGATTCGGAGCCCTCCGAAGAGAAAGCCCCACCCCGACTGGGAGCCCCTGGCCCTCCACCCACCGCGCCCCAATCTTGACACACTCCAGGAGTCTCCAGCCAGGCCAACCTCACCCCACTCCCACTCGGGTCCCGGGTCCCGCCCAGCTTCCCTGGCCCCGCCCCCTGCTCCGGTCTCCGCGGACACCCCAGGTGTGCGCCCCCACCATGCCCGCCCAGCCAGGTGCTCGGGCCTGACCTGCTCGGGGCCTTGGAAGCAGATCCTGCACTGGGGGGTTCGGAGCCCACTGTCCAGGCTGCTGCTGAGCGACAGGGCGTCCAGCGCGCCTGGGGGCGGCGGCGGCGGCGCGGGCGGCGGCGGGGGTCCGGCCCGCGGTTCCTTGTCGCCGGCCAGGCCCCGGGCCCGCGGCTCCGACCCGTAGTACTCCTCCTCGTCGCCGTCACCGTCCCGGGCGGAGCAGCCAGCGAAGGGCGCCCAGCCGCAGCCGCCTCCCCCGCCCCCCCGGGGCTGCGGCTCGGCCCGGGGCCGCCCCCCGCCCGTCAGCACCAGCAGCTTCAGCTCGTTCAGGAACATGCGGAGCCGAGACTTGAGCATCGTCCGGGCGCCGGGGGGCGGGGGGCAGCGAGCGAGGGGGGCTCCCG
>NW_022196910.1:54304337-54323703 GCF_008632895.1 Mastomys coucha
CGGGGCGGGAGCCGGGGAGCCGGTGAGGGATGGAGGGAGGGGTGGGGCGGGGAGGGGGAGCGGAGGAGAAGGGGCCGCGGCTGCGCATCCCCGCCCTGCCCAGCACGAGCAGGTGTCCCCAGGGGCGGGGCGAGTGTGCCAGACGCGGGAGGAAGGAGGGAGGGGAGGAGGGAGGGAAGGAGGGAGGGAGGGAGGGGAGTGGCCAACGATGGGGAGTGTGTACCGGGGTGGAAGAATAGGTGTGTGCGCGCGGGTGGGGGCGAGGGTGGAAGGTGAGTCCTCGAAGGCTGCAGGTGTAACGGGGCCGGAGCTAGATGCATAATGGGTGTGTGCAAAGAAAGCTCTGCAGGGAGTCGGGTGTACGGGAGGTGAGTGGGCAAGGGCTGGATCCTAACAACACACAAAAGACTGTAAGGGGTGCTGGGTGCCGGACTGTGAGATGTTGGTGTGCAGGAATGGAGTCAGATTGTGAGAAACGAGCGATTGATTCTAATGTGTGAAGGTGGCGAGTGAGCAGAAAGGACGCGAGAGGAATGGGCGTGTCTTTCACAATACCCTCCTGCCCTCAGCTCTAATACTCTGAAGTGAATACCACCTAAACACGCTTAAATCTTTGTTTTAAGTTGACCCCTGGAGCTACGACTGGGCCTGTCATATTTTTTTTCTGCTTTGTGTTTACGCCCACCCTCTCAGCCTCTTTGTGGAGCTAAGGGAAAGAAAGGGATTCCCGGGGAGCCCACTGGGTCAAAGACACTGAGAAAAAAATTAATTAGTAAAAGAGTAATTAACAGAAAAGGGAGGGAATGAGCAAGTCGAACTGGGGACAGATTGCCCAATTAAGCCTCCTCAATGGAAAGTGGCTGCAAAGACAGGAATGTTTGGGCACAGCATCCAGCTGCTGTGGATGGACACATGAATGGGGGTGGGGTGGGGGTAAGTTAGTAACTTAAGCAGACAAAGAAGATAGCTTCTGTAAGGACAGGAAGCTGCCGTGGGGTCCTGTGAGCGGAAAATGAAGCAGGGAGTACCTGTATTTGGAGTTGAAGAGGCTCCCAGACAGACTTTGAGAAAGCTAAAAAACCAAAACAGCCCTAAGAACGTAGCCAAAGAAACGCCCACCTCTCCCGCCCCTTAGCCAATTTAGGCCTGGATCTTCTTTCTGTTCATGTTGGCAAGGCAAGAAGCATCAGGCGCCAGAAGATCTGTCTCATGCACACCTTCCTCGGTATGGTACCTGACTGTGATTTACATTAATCCTCAGTTTACATCCACATTCTCATATACATTCCCTCCCCCACCCCGAATCAGTCAAGTGTAGTCCTGGCTAGCTGAGAAATCACTAAGTAGACTAGGCTGGCTAGAACTCACAGAAATCTGCCTGCCTCTGCTTCTGCCTCCCAGACTCCTAATCCCCTGGATTAAAAGGCATGTGCCACCATACCTGTTACATTCTCAATCAGAAAAGTAAGAAGTTAGAATGGAATACACAGCAAAACAAGTAATAAAATGTGGTTTCAGTCTGGGTGTGGTGGCTGAGGTCTGGAATCCAAGCATGTGGACATTGGAGAGTCTGAGGGGCTACCTGGCAAGACCCAGTCTCAAAAAAAAAAAAAAAAAAAAAGGAAAGACAGAGAAAGGAAAAGAGAAAGAAAAGAAAAAAAGAATGTTGCGTGCTTTTAACCTTATTTCTTTGGAGATGGAGCAGGAGGATCAAGTATTTGAGGCTAGCCCAGCTACATGTTCATTTCAAGACCAACCTGGGCTATATGAGACCTTGTTTCATTAAAACAAAACAAAAATCCACAATAAAATAAAACAGAGCCAAAGTAGTTACTCGTATCTATAAAAACAGCATTTAGAGCCGGGCAGTGGTGGCACACCTTTAATCCCAGCACTTGGGAGGCAGAGGCAGGAGGATTTCTGAGTTCAAAGCCAGCCTGGTCTACAGAGTGAGTTCCAGGAAAGCCAGGGCTACATAGAGAAACCCTGTCTCAAAAACGACAACAACAAAACCCCAGCATTCAGAGGCTATGGCAGAAGAAAATGTTATTAATTTGAGACCAGTCTCAGTTATAGTGTCTCAAATATGATTTTAGAGTTTAGGGTTCAGGAATATAGCTCAGTGACTGAACTCATGCTTACTGCATATAAAAACACTGACTGCAATTCCCAGCACCCCCCCCCCCCAAAATCAGCTTTAAATAGCTCTAGATTTTAGGCAATTTTTCACAAATGGGAACATGGTCCTTCATTTCCATGTCCCAATAAAGAATTTGGAGCCAACGAAATCATCACACAGATCTACCTCTGTCTAAGTAGATAGCTGTAGGCAGAACATTTAGGAAACGCTAATCAGTACGTTCTAAGCTGGATTGGGAAAAAAGTAGGAACATGGCCCCAACGAGGAGTCCCAGGTTTACAGAGAGACACAAGTCATGTTCCAGCAATGTGGTGGCGACTACCCCTGGACATGCTCACCCTGTTGTCTGTTCATGCAGTTACATATATATGTTGCAATCTTAGTGTAAAGACCCTTGTAAGATCAAGGATCCCTATTTCCAATCACTTCTTGCTGCTTTTAATATTCCTGGGGAGGCTTACAGCTTACATTGCCGCTGCCCATACTGTGGCTTACTATATTAATCTTCTGTCCATCTTTTAATCCTAGTTTCCTCCTCAGATAGAAATTGTCTATTCCCTGTTTTATAAGACCACAATTACCTATATTAGCTATCTTTATCATCGCTTCAAAGGGCGAGTGACTGAGACATCAAAACAAAAACATCGCATACCAACTGGAAGGAAACACTTAGTAAAATTTTGTTGAATGAATGAGTACAAGAAAGACACAAATACGAATGTTTCCCCATGGCGGTGGAGTGGAAATGTTACAACACCATCTCTGGCACCAGGATCTCCCACTAGCACCTCGACCTCCCGCCCACATAGAGACGTGTAGTGAGATTGAAGATGCGCTCAGGCTCGGCCTTGAGCCGAGAGTGGAGAGCTGGTTGGCCAGGTTGCCATGGCACCGCCTTGTGCTCCACCCTCTCTCGCCCCCACACACACCCTCCGCATTCAGGGTATGGCAGCCAGTCACGTGCCACGCAGCGTAACCACACCTCTGCTTCTCAGCGCAAAGTAAAGGGGTCACGTGGGATAGCAACAGCTCACGTGGCCGCCCAGGCCCCGCCCCTTCACCCACCACACCCCTCCCATCAAAGCGGCCCCGGTCGCCCACTGCGCATGGGTAGAGGTCACATGTCCAGAACGTCCGGCGCCCGCCCCGCCCCCCGGGTTTCCGCGCGCCTCTCTGGCAGCTGGTCACATGGTGAGGGTGGGGGTGAGGGGGCCTCTCTAGCTCGCGGCCCGTGTCTATGGTCTGGCCCGAAGCGTCCAGCTGCCCGGGACCGATCCCCGGTGGATGGCGCCGCAGGAACCGGCTCCCGGGCCCAGATAAAGGGCCACCTCCACAGCTCTTGGCCGAGCGTAAGGTGAGTGCAGTCCCATCCAGTAACGGGGGACCAGTCCCCGCCACCACCAGCACCCTCCAGCTCCCCACGCGTGCGCGTCGCTGGCTGATTATGGAAGGTGGCCCAATGGCGGGAAGTGGGGCCTTTGTGGTCTCGGGCGAGGGTGTGATTTCAAGAGAGTGAAGTGCAGAATCTTTGATGCAAATCCTGTGCACTGTGTGATCTTCTTTGTGCCCAGTGCGATGTCCTCCGAAAGAAAAGAAAGCATTCTTTTTCTTCCTGTGGGACAAAACGTGGCCGGAGGAGGGTTTGATGGGAGTCTTTGTGTTACCTAAGGCGCGGGCCCTAGAAGCGTGGAGGGGTGGGATGCTGCTGATAGTGTTGGCGAGGTCTTGTGCAGAAGTTCTTTGTTACTGCCCGGTCGTCCCCTCCTCACTGTGAAAGAGACTTTGGTATTAGAAGCTTCTGTGATTGTAGATCCCCTGCTCCAAGAATGGCTACCACTCGATATGAACCCGTGGCTGAAATTGGTGTCGGTGCCTATGGGACGGTGTACAAAGCCCGAGATCCCCATAGTGGCCACTTTGTGGCCCTCAAGAGTGTGAGAGTTCCTAATGGAGGAGCAGCTGGAGGGGGCCTTCCCGTCAGCACAGTTCGTGAGGTGGCCTTGTTAAGGAGGCTGGAGGCCTTTGAACATCCCAATGTTGTACGGTGAGAAGGTTGGACTGGGAGTGGGGCGGGAGAGGACAATAGGATCCCTAAGTCAGGAGTGGGACCCTAGAACGCCAGAGGCCTAGTTGAAACAAAGGGAGTGACCAGCTGGTGACCATTTGTTCTTCTCAGGCTGATGGATGTTTGTGCTACTTCTCGAACTGATCGGGACATCAAGGTCACCCTGGTGTTTGAGCATATAGACCAGGACCTAAGGACATACCTGGACAAAGCACCTCCGCCAGGCTTGCCAGTTGAGACCATTAAAGTGAGTGGGGGTGGGGGTGGATTGATATTTGCAATAGAACTTGTTGGGATTTTGAAGTGATACATAGTTTCCAGTGTTCTCTGCTTTCTTCTTGAAAACCAGGATCTGATGCGTCAGTTTCTAAGCGGCCTAGATTTTCTTCATGCAAACTGCATTGTTCACCGCGACCTGAAGCCAGAGAACATTCTAGTGACAAGTAATGGGACTGTCAAGCTGGCTGACTTTGGCCTAGCGAGGATCTACAGCTACCAGATGGCCCTCACGCCTGTGGTCAGTAAAAGACAGTGGTTTCCCATAGCAGCTGAGGGGTCTTGTACATGAAATTCTCAGAGCTAAGCAGCTGTGGTTCTCGAGGACGACGCTCACCACTCATTTCTCCTATTCTCTTTAGGTTGTCACGCTCTGGTACCGGGCTCCTGAAGTTCTTCTGCAGTCTACATACGCAACGCCTGTGGACATGTGGAGCGTTGGCTGTATCTTTGCAGAGATGTTTCGTCGGAAGTACGGGACTAGAAACTTTTTCTGGTTTTAATGGGACAGGGTTTTTTGTGTAGCCCTGGCTGTAGACCAGGCTGGCCTTGGCCTCTGCTTCCAAAGCCCTAGGATTAAAGGTGTGAGCCACCCTCAGTTCCGCAGCTCTTTTGCTGCTCTCTTATGGTACTAGAGGTTGAAATCAGAACTCATATACACTCAGCAAATGCTTCTGTACCCCGAATCTCACACTCTGTCCTGTTCTTGACCATCACTCTTCTTGTATGTGTATGGTGCAGGACACCCAACCTACCCAGTTCATACTGACCACCTTGCCTAGAACCAAGAAATCATATTGGAATGTCCTGAATTTAAGAACTTCCCAGTCCTAGTCTCCATACTTTCTAGTTTGATCCCCTTAATAGTTATTCATCAGGCTGGGCGTGGTGGCGCATGCCTTTATCCCAGCACTTGGGAGGTAGAGGCAGGCGGATTTCTGACTTCGAGGCCAGCCTGGTCTACAGAGTGAGTTCCAGGACAGCCAGGGCTAGACAGAGAAACACTGTCTCAAAAAGCAAAACAAGATTTGTTTACTTTTATGTATGTGAGTACACTGTAGCTGTCTTCAGACACATCAGAAGAGGGCTTTGGATCCCATTACAGATGGTTGTGAGCCACCATGTGGTTGCTGGGAATTGAACTCAGGACCTCCAGAAGAGCAGTCAGTGCTCTTAACCACTGAACCATCTCTCCAGCCCCAACTCCCCTAATTTTGACATAATACACACTTTAAGTATATTTCTGCCTTAGGCCTCTCTTCTGTGGAAACTCTGAAGCTGACCAGTTGGGGAAAATCTTTGAGTAAGTATTTGATAAGGAAGAGGAAACTTTTTGCTGTTTCCGCTGCTGGAGACAAGAATGAGAAAGGCCCTTCTGACTGACTTGTCCTTCCCCACAGCCTCATTGGATTGCCTCCAGAAGACGACTGGCCGCGAGAGGTGTCTCTGCCTCGTGGAGCCTTTGCCCCTCGAGGGCCTCGGCCAGTGCAGTCAGTGGTGCCGGAGATGGAGGAATCCGGAGCACAGTTGCTGCTGGTACTGGGCCTGGTGGGGATTGGGTTAAGATAAGAAACGGGGTGGCCTGGGGAGTTGGCTCAGTACATAGAGTTCCTTTGCATAAGTATGAGGGCCTGAGTTCAAATCCCCAGAACCCATGTAGAAGGTGGGTGCTTCTGTAGTGTCACTCTTTTTTTTTTTTCTTTTTAAGGTTTATTTATTTAATGTACAGGAGTATACTGTAGCTGTCTTCAGACACACCAGAAGGGGCAGTACAGATGATTGTGAGCTACCATGTGGTTGCTGGGAATTGAATTCAGGACCTCTGGAAGAGCAGTGCTCTTAACTGCTAAGCCATCCAGCCCCTGTAATGTTACTCTTGAGGCAAGATGGAGAGATCCCCTGGTAATACAGCACTCTAACGAAATGGGAGGCAGGGACTGGCAACCCAGACTGCTGACCTCCGAGTGTATATATAGACATGTGCGTATTTTTGTGCTCACACAAAGATGAAGGACCATCCTGGAGCTAAGATCTGGTTATGGACGGACTAGTTTTCGCTGCTGTCGAGACTGGCCAACTAGAGTAGGATAAAGGAAACAGGCTATCCCAGCCCTGTTGGGTGGGCATCAGCATCAGCTCTTCAGTTGTTTTCTGACCTTTGCCCTCTCCACTTAGGAAATGCTGACCTTTAACCCACATAAGCGAATCTCTGCCTTCCGAGCCCTGCAGCACTCCTACCTGCACAAAGAGGAAAGTGACGCGGAGTGAGAAGAGGGGCTGCCTTGCCTCTGCCAGTTTCGGTGGAGAGAACCTCACTGAAGCAGCGGCCTCTGCCTTCCCCTGAGGCTGTGGAGAGTCCTCCAATTTTTTACAGAGAATATTTTAAGCCTTAAATGACAGTTCCCCACCTCTCCTTTCGAGGTTGATGCCCTCCCCCTTACCCTCCCATTCCTCTCCACTATAGGGCAGATGTATCTGTCTCCTTCCCTCCCTGGTTTATATTGGGATCATTTTTATACAGGAAAACAAAGCAAGACAAAGAAGTGTGGTCTTTACTTTTCTTTAATGTTTTTCCAATTGGCTTTGCCACTGGGAGGTTTGAAACAATTCGCACGGAAGCAAGTCGTTCCCTGTAAGGGTCTGGGCAGGCAGGCCAGCTCTTTGGCCGACAAGATCAGAGAGGATCTTTCAAATCCTTACTTTGAATATTTGGTCAAAATGGCCTTAGTTTCGAAGTTCATTGGTCCTGCTTTGATGAGACTGTAGGTGGGGCTGGGGTGACAGTTGATTGGTGTAAGTACTTGCCCAGTCCTTGTGAGGCCCTGGGTTATAACTGGCTGTTCCTTGGAGGCAAGGGTCTTGAAGGGAGGGAAAACAGTGAAGTTACCCTCTTAGGGAGAGGCATAGAGGCCTCCCCCTTCCACCATTTGATTCCCACCAAAATACACAGACATACTTCTAGCCACCTCTTGATCAGTTCTTGGGGGTGAGGTAAGGGACCTATTTTCTCTAAAACAAAGGTTTTCAAGAATTGGGGGTATTTAAAAAGCTGGGAGATGGCAAGGCTGAGGCAGGAGGATCCAGGGGCTGGCTGAGTGTGGTGACACCTGTAATGCCAGCAGGAGGCTGAGGCAGGAGGATCCAGCCTAGGCTGCAGAGATGCTACCTGGGAGATCAAAAGGCTCATAGAAAGGCACTGGGGTTGGCTCGAGGGTCTTTTTGATTCCGGAATCTCATTGCTAGCCAAACACCAAGGAGCTACAGGAGAGGGAGAGAGGTTATTTTTGGACCATAAGGTTGAAGGCTTATAGGTGTGTACACAAGGGAACGGGATTTGTTTGTTACCTCTGTGAAACTAAAGAAGAGCCCAACACCTCCTAGGATCTTGAGGGCTTTGTCTGAATGTTTAAGGAACATCTCCCCACACATCTGGCACGTAGGACTCCTAGTTTTGCACATCTAGGAACAAATGTATATGCAGACAATGCAAAGCCGTTCACCTGCCCCATCCAGACAGCCCTGGTGAATGTCCCAGGAATGACTAATCCTCCAACTTACTGCACTACAGGAAGTGTCGTCTTGTGGGCTTAGGGTTGTAAGGTTGAACAAGCCACAGCAGTCGAGACTTCTCTCCAATTCATGCCGGGTACTGTTGCTCAAGACCCACCATGAAGCACTGATGACATCTGCCTAGAGAGCACACGGGCGAGGAACATTCAGTCTCCCTGCATCCTGCTCAGCTCGGGAGCTTCCCTTTCCCTGCTATAAGAAGGGCGACCCCGCAGAAACCGCAGCACGTCACTGTCAAGTGTCTTGGGTTCTCTCTAACTGCATCTTGGTTAATTCAGGGAGCACACATCTGTGGAAGCAGTGGGTCTGAGCAGGACAGGATGTAGGGGTCAGATAAAGGTGGAAAAAGCAAGTACATGGGAGGGCTTACCCTTACCTGTTTGTTTCTGTTAATAGCCAGACATGAGCAAGAGATTCCAAACTGGAAGATGAAGACCAAACCCAGGATGATCATATACTGAAAAGAAGTTATGGCAAAAAGATCTGTTTTTCCATTTAAAATACCTCATTCAGGGAGAAAGGCAGACAAAACGTGTGGAGGCCAGCCTTGTGTGAGTTCCAAGCTAGGACGACATAGTGTGATCCCAGTTTTTGTCTTTAAAATCTCACCACTGTAATTCTAACTTCGATGTGGCAGGCAAGGGGGCAGAGTTCAAGGTCCTTCTCTGTTCACAAAACTGCACTTTTATCAAGTTGGGGGAAAACTGTCAACTTCTGTGGGTTACAGAGTAAGAACAAAGAGACATCTGAGGTCCCCTGCCCAGTAAAAGCCTGCTCAGGCCCCAGTCGCTTAGGTCAGGATACAAAGAAGAGCAGCACTTGATGGTGGTTCACGGCGCCCACCAGTCCTGCCACCGCAATGAAGAGAAGGAAGACTCCCACAGCAATGACTCCTCCAATGATGTGGATGCTAGACACCACACCGAGGCCCTTGCCCCAGGCAGCCACGCCAATGAGCAATAAGCCCACGAGCTGCAAGAAATAGGAAGAATACACTTCATTCAGCCTGATGTGGTGGCTCATACCTGCAACTGCAGCACAGCAAAGTTCCAGGTTAGTCTGTGCTAGCTAGCTACACAATGAGACTCTCGTTATCAAAGAATTCCTAGCATGCAGCATAACCCAAGGCTATTCCAAGGAGAAGTGGACTTAACAAGGTAAGGTGTGCAGTCAGTACTATTCATCTCTAAGCACGCTTCACAAGTAACTGGGAATAGCTGGGAGAGAGTATGGCAAGGTACCCAAGACACAAATGGAACCCTTGGTGTTGTCCAGCATCTCTAGTTTGGGAAGAAACTGGAGCAGAAGTGAAGACTTGGAACTAACTATAGGCCCGCAGTCTTCAATCCACCCCTGCCCACCACCAAACAAGCCCCCCCATCACCGGAAGTCTTTCCTCTTCCACGGAAGTACCCAGGAATTCCCTCTTCGCCGGAAGTTTCTGGGAAGCTTCCCAGAACCCCCACTACACCCCTCTCCACGCCGGAAGTCCCCTTGAAATTCCCCTATTCTTTCCGCCCCTAGATTTACCCATTTCCAAAATCTCACCATATAAACCACGTTGAGAGCACACAGCGCATTCTTGGAACAGGCAAATCCACCGCAAACCATCTCCCCAGATCTGGGGACTCAAATGGTCCCAAGATTTGTGGGGAGGGTATTGAGGACCGTCTTGTAGGACTCCAACAGCGTCTATCGCTTTAAATTCAAGCCACCCAAACCAATTCTCTGCGCCTGCACCGTCCCACCCCTGCCTCTGGATTGGCGAAACTCCTGGCTAATCCAGGACATCCAGGACTTCAATGCCAATCAATGTGCATTACGTCACCAGCCCGCCTCCCAGTCTTTCCCTTAGTTTCTTCATTGGACAAAACTTAGGAAAAAAAAAAAAGAAAGAAAGAAAGAAAGAAAGAAAGAAAGAAAGAAAGAAAGAAAGAAAGAAAGAAAGAAAGAAAGAAAGAAAGAAAGAAAGAAAGAAAGAAAAGAAAAGAAAGAAACTGAGGCCAGGGTTTCTAGACAGCGTTTTAGGGACCAGAAGCTAACTAAAAAATCTTGGATTCCTGAGTACGGAGTTTCGAGACTAGGAACCAGAGGAGATACTCAGGGGATTCAGGTGAACAGGAAAAAGGAGGTTCGTAGGGGTGGGAGGAAGGGGCTCTGTACCTCTAAAGATAACCCTTCCCCGCCCATTTCCCGCGTTTCCCGATGGTGTCACGATGATGCCGTCGTTTCGTTGTTAGTGTGTCATACTCTGGAACAGCAAGAGGAGCCACATGCACGATGTAGCCCAGCTAGGGAGGGTCCAGGTCAGGCATAGCAATATCCTCAAGCATTTGTTAAATGCGTTTACTAGTACTCTTGCTCCGTTCTGTATTCCTTTCTCTGCAGTGTGAACACGTCAGAAATTCAGGTAGAAACAGTGATTTGAGGCTGGTGCATTCGTGTTCGTGACAGAACCATAGGCACAGACGCTGGTGTGCTCTGCACTTTGTTGTTTTTTTGTTGTTGTTTTGTTTTTTCGAGACAGGGTTTCTCTGTGTAGCCCCGGCTGTCTTAGAACTCACTCTGTAGACCAGGCTGGCCTCAAACTCAGAAATCTGCCTGTGTCTGCCTCCCAAGTGCTGGGATTAAAGGCGTGCGCCACCACTGCCTGGCTGCTCTACATATTTAGAACACAAAAAAATCAGGGCTGGCACAAGACACAAAGTGGGAGCGAGTCTGGAATATGAATAAGTAAGTCTCCATACTGTCTTTTAAATTTTACTTTTATTTTATGTGCATTGGCGGGTTTGCCTGCGCGTATGTCTGTATGAGGGTGTCATACCCCAGGAACTGGAGTTACAAACAGTTGTAAGCTGCCGTGTGGTTGTTGGGAATTGAATCTAGGTCCTCCGGAAGAACAGCCAGTGCTCTTAATCACTGAGACATCATCTCTCATCCCCGAGGCCCAATTCTTACACTCCAGAGGGGGAATAGTGGGTGGCTGGTCGGTTTTGAGTGGAGTGACAAACGACACAACCTTTCTCTTCCTCCTGGGTAAAGAAACGACCTTGGTGGGAACGAAACCAGAGAATACTCCCATCAACTCCACACACTGTACTCATATCCTGCGACTGGCTGCAGTCTATCCGTGCTGGAGTCAAACTGCAAGGGTTTGAACTTTGTGACTCAGTATCTGTATGGGCCAGCTACTTAAATCCCCTGTGCCTCCTTTATCTGTAAAAGGGGGTAGACAGTTACGCCTCTACACCTAGCAATACTTCTCCAACAGATCCTAGATTGTCTTGAGGACTACATGAGTCAGGATATCAGTACCCAGTACCTAGCAACGCTCATTTCTTACTGTTTATTCCATTTTTATGGAGTACAGTAAATAGTCCAAGGGGCTGGAGAGATGGCTCAGTGGTTAAGAGCACCGACTGCTCTTCCAGAGGTCCTGAGTTCAATTCCCAGCAACCACATGGTGGCTCACAACCATCTGTAATGGGATCTGGCGCCCTCTTCTGGTGTGTCTGAAGACAGCTACAGTGTACTCATATAAATAAATAACTCTTGCCGGGCGCGGGCGGTGGTGGTACATGCCTTTAATCCCAGCACTTGGGAGGCAGAGGCAGGCGGATTTCTGAGTTCAAGGCCAGCCTGGTCTACAGAGTGGGTTCCAGGACAGCCAGGGCTACACAGAGAAACCCTGTCTCGAAAAGCAAAAAACAAAACAAAACAAAACAAAAATCCAAACATAACCCCTTTATCTCCAAATTAAAAAAAAAAAAAGTTCAGCCAGGCAGTGGTAGTGCATGACTTTAATCCCAGCATTTGGGAGGCAGAGACAGGCAGATTTCTGAGTTCAAGGCCAGCCTGATCTACAGAGTGAGTTCCAGGACAGTCAGGGCTATACAGAGAAACCTTGGCTTGGGGGGGAAAAAAGTTCAAAGTTATCCTTCATAAATCAATAAATCACCCTAAAGAAGAGAATCTTGAGGGTCTATCTAGAGTCGGCTCCAGGGTTAAGAGCACTTGAGTTCAGTTTCCAACACCCAAATGGTGGCTCATAACCCCCCTAGCTCCAGATCCAAGAGACTCACTATCTTCTGCTCACCTATGGAGGCACCAGGCACACACATGACACAATACATACATGGAGGCAAAACATTCACATAAAATAAACATTTTAATTTATTTATCTATCTTATGAGTTCTCTATCAGCATGTACACCTGCACGCCAGAAGAGGGCATCAGATCCCATTACAGATGGTTGTGAGCCACCATGTGGTTGCTGGGAATTGAACTCAGGAACTCTGGAAGAACAGCCAGAGCTCTTAACCACTGAGCCATCTCTCCAGCCCAAAGCAAAACAAATTTTAAATAAACTAAATACTGGCCAGGCAGTGCTGTCATAGCATTCAGTCCCAGTTCTCTAGAGGCAGAGGCAGTGTGATTTTGAGGCCAGCTAGGTCTACAGAGTTTTAGGACAGCCAGGGCTGCACAAAGAAATCTTGTCTCAAAATAAAATACAGTAAAATAAAATAAAACAAATACTTCTAAAATAGTTTTCTAAAGAAGATATGCATAAGAAAATAATTCAGGGGCTGGAGAGATGGCTCAGCAGTTAAGAGCACTGACTGTGGCTGGGGGGTGGTGGCACATGCCTTTAATCCCAGCACTTGGGAGGCAGAGACAGGCAGATTTCTGAATTTGAGGCCAGCCTGGTCTACAGAGTAAGTTCCAGGACAGCCAGGACTACACAGAGAAATCCTGTTTCAAAAAATCAAAAATAAAATAAGATAAAATAAAAGCACTGATTGCTCTTTCAGAGGTCCTGAGTTCAATTCCCAGCAACCATACGGTAGCTCACAACCATCTGTAATGGGATCTGATGCCCTCTTCTGGTGTCTGGAGACAGCTACAGTGTACTCTCATATACATTAAATAAAGAAATTTTAAAAAAAAAATAGAAAAAAAAGAAAATAATTTAGTATCTTCAGACAGGTTTGGATGAAACTGAAACTAAATACTTAGGAGATGGCTCAGTGGTTAAATGCCTGCTATGTAGCTTAAGAAGCAGAGGTTAGATCCCAGAGTGTACATAAGAGTCAAGTAGAGGGGTTGGAGAGATAGCTCAAAGGTTAAGAGCACTGTCTACTCTTCCAGAGGTCCTGAGTTCAATTCCCAGCAACCACACGGTGACTCACAACCATCTATAATGAGATCTGACACCCTCTTCTGCAGGCAGAACACTATATATATAATAAGTAAATCTTAAAAAAAAAAAAAAAGAGCCAAGTAGGATTGGCTGCTGCCTGTAAGTCTCTAGCACTGAGGGTGGAGACAGGAGCTCCACTACGAAATTGGCTAACTAGTTTAGCCTGTTAGCAAGCTCTGGGCTTGTTGAGATACTCTGAATCAATAAATAAATTGGAGAGCAATCAAGGAAGACAAGGTCACCTTTGGACTAACCCACACAAAGCCACATGCGTACATGTCCACCCATGTGCACATCCTGTGAACGGCAGTTTTAGCTGTCTTGCCACAGTTTAGAGTCATTTTGTCAACATCGAGTTGAATTGTGGGCCTGTCTTAATTAATTAATTGTTTAATTAATATGGGAAGAGCCAGTCCACTATGGGTGGCACCACTCCCTAGGCAGGAAGTCACGAACTGTATAAGAGCATATATGCATATATACATTCAGTTCTCTCTGCTCTTAGTTATGGATGTAGTGTGACCTCCTGTTTGAAATTCCTGACTTGACCATAAAATGAGAATTGTAAGGTGAAACAAACCCTTCTTGACTAAGTTGCTTTTTTGACAGAGTACTGTATCACAGTAAGAGAAATGAAACCAGAACACATGGGAACACACATGCCTGTGAACACCATTACCCATGACACCAAACTTGCTTTATCTCTGTTTCCTCCTTTAATTGCTCATTCTTCTATTTTTTTAAATTTATTTATTATTATATGTAAGTACACTGTAGCTGTCTTCAGATGCACCAGAAGAGAGAAGAGGGCATCAGATCTCATTACGGATGGTTGTGAGCCACCATGTGGTTGCTGGGATTTGAACTCAGGACCTTCAGCAGAGCAGTCGGTGCTCTTAACCACTGAGCCATCTCTCCAGCCCCCTCATTCTTCTATTTCAGGTCACAAATTGAGGGCAGAACAATGGTATGGAGTTAGGAGCTAGCAAGCACCCCACTTGTGTGTGTCTCCAGTTACAAGCATAATTAGATCTTTGTTCAACTGTGATTGGCCTTTCTGCCAAATGGCTCCCACCTCTTCATAGTGGTGATAAATTATCCCACCCTTTGGCCTTGTTGTGAATATATATGAAAGTATGTTGTAAATGATTACATGTTACACACATGCTAATTACTGTGCTAGAAACTGAACTTGGAGCACATAGTTTTACTGGTTACAGGTTATTTTCTCCCTATAACCCATCCACCCCACAACTACTTGGGTCTTTTATGGTTATAGTGAGTAGCTGACTAAGGGAAGCCTTTAGAAGTATGTAGAGAGGGCTGGTGAGATGGCTCAGCGGGGAAGAGCACTGAGTGGAAGCAAAGGTCCTGAGTTCCAATCCCAGCAACCACATGGTGGCTCACAACCATCTGTAAATGGGATCCAATGCCCTCTTCTAGTGTGTCTGAAGACAGCTACAGTGTACTCATTTATAATAACAAAATAACCTTTGGGCTGGAGCAAGCTTCTGTGGTGACAGACCAAGTAATCGTATATGGATTTCTGTATTTTTTTTCTTTCTTTCTTTCTTTTTTTTTTTTTTTTTTTTTTTTTTTTTTTTTTTTTGTTTTTTTTTGTTTTGTTTTTTTGAGACAGGGTTTCTCTGTAGCCCTGGCTGTCCTGGAACTCACTCTGTAGACCAGGCTGGCCTCGAACTCAGAAATCCACCTGCCTCTGCCTCCCAAGTGCTGGGATTAAAGGCGTGCGCCACCACCGCCCGGCTTTTTCTTTTTTAAAGATTTATTTATTTATTATATGTAAGTACACTGTAGCTGTCTTCAGACACCCCAGTAGAGGGCATCAGATCTCATTACAGGTGGTTGTGAGCCACCATGTGGTTGCTGGTATTTGAACTCAGGACCTTTGCTTCCAGTCGGTGCTCTTACCTGTTGAGCCATCTCAGTCAGTGCTCTTAACCGCTGAACCACCTCTCCAGTCCCGATTTCTGTGTTTTTCTATTTCTAAGATAAATTTGTAAATCGCCAAGACTATGGATCCTATCTGAAATTCTACTGGCCACATTCTCCCTGAATCCACACCCATCTTAATTTGCTACCTCCCACTGGGGCCGTGGGAACACTCATGAAAGTTGCTCCATTCACCTGACTGAGCAATCCTTATCGGGGCTGGCTGTCAGAGCTGAAGGGCCAACGCTAGAGGGGGCAGGAGGTGTAAGAGGCAGTACAGTGTGGGTTGTGGGTTTGAAAGCTCACCAGTCAGGAAGTGAGGCCGACAGACGGAAGGGCGGGCGAGGAGTTCTGGGGCACCAGCAGAAGGGGCCTTCTGAAATTTAGGGGCTACAGGGTCATGGGCTTTGAAGCCAGAGGTGGTTGGTACTCTGGCAAGGCAAGTCTTACAACATGTATGCCCAGAGGCAGTTGGCTACAGCTACAGTAAGAGCAGAAGTCAGACGACATGAGGTGGCTAAGCAAGCTCTAAGCCGACTCAGGAAGCTGGCAGAGAGAGTGGGTGACCCCGAACTCCGAGCTGGCATCCAGGCCTCACTGGACAGCATACGAGGTAAGAGATGCATCAGTCCCTAACTTGGCTGCTTTGGGGACCAGTATGGGATATGGAAATGCTTAGCTGTGTCTTAACATAGTTTCTGGCTGTTCAAGCATCGACTTCCTAGTTCTTGAGCTGGGAATTCGGAAGAAGACATTAGGGGAGATGGAAAAAGACATGGGGGGTATTATTATCCCTCTTCCCCAAAAACTGACTATGAACAAAATACGGGTCACTGTTGAACTGACCTTGCTGGCAGCAGAGAGTGGATATACACTGGGGAGATAGACCCGATAGGTGGAGTCCCTGTGTGAGGAGTCCAGAACAGGAAGCTGTCAGGGCAGAAGGTTCTGGGATTCCATAATGTGCTCATTCCCAGGACCCACTAAAGATCAGTGACCTCTTGTTCTCCAGCTGTAGAGAAACACACACACATACACACACACACACACACACACACACACACACACACAGAGAGAGAGAGAGAGAGAGAAAGGGTTGGCTGTGATAAACCACAAAGGATGTCAGGTTCCCAGACATACTAGCCCTTAAAACTCCACACTTTACACAGCCACAGTACAGTGAGGTCCCCAGGACTTGCCTTGGTTCCCTCTCCTTCTGTCTCCCCTTCTTGTCTTCCCCTCGGGTTCCTTCCGTTCTACCTCCCTAGTGCCATTAGAGTAACTGATGACAACACTGGGAGGAAGTGCTGTCATGGCAACAGCATCCGCCACATCCTCCTGCCCACTGTAGCCTTGGCTCCTGGGTAGGGGCCCTGGCAAGTCTGTTCTCCATCCACAAGGCCTAGCACTGCGGAACTGGGGGGCTGTTAGACTCCATCCTTTTCTGGACACAAGGCCTAGCACTGAGGAACTGGGGGGCTGTTAGACTCCATCCTTTTCTGGATTCCCAAGAACTCGCAGAAGCAGGCTTCCTTGTTTGCGAGTTATGTCAGGGAGAAGGAAGCGCATCCTCCATCGGACCCTGATCATTCCAGTCATCAGACCTCTCCTTTCTCAGCTACTTCTTTGGGAAAGGAGTGTTTAAATCAATCAATCAATCAATCAATCAATCAATCGATCGACCATAGCTGGACAGTGGTGGCACACATCTTTAATCCCAGCACTTGGGAGGCAGAGGCAGGCAGATTTCTGAGTTTGAGGCCAGGCTGGTCTACAGAGTGAGTTCCCGGACAGCCAGGGCTACACAGAGAAGCCCTGTATGGAAAAACAAACAAACAAACAAGCAAACAAACAAACAAGCAAATGCTTTCCATCCAGGACACCTTCTGACACCAGGGCACCGTTTGCAGGTAGGCTTGGTGGGTTTAGGTTTTTAGTGGGAGCGTTTCGCGCCTCTGTCTTCCCATTGTCCTTCTGAGGCACCTCTTTCAGTTCCTGAACACAGCCCCTGACAGGAAGGACACCTGCATCTTCCCTGATGCCCACAATGATAAGAGCGTGAGCCCTTGGGAGGCTGGTCCACAGAGCTGCCTAGGGGAAGAACTCTGGATTCCACCTTTGTCTGGAATAGTGTGGGGTTGGGACCAGGCAAAGGAATTCTCTTAGTCCTAGAAGGGGGGGCAGCTAGTGTGATGGGGGTATCCCAGTAACCCTAGCACCATAGTCTCACAACTTATGAGAATGGAGCAGGACTGGGGGGTCTAGAGCAGAACTTGAGTTCTAGAGCAGCCTTGATTACAAAGCAAGTCCTAGACTCAGCTATCTAAAAAGAAAGAGAGAAAGAGAGAGAGAGACAGAGAAAGGGGGGGTAAGGAGAGTGCAGGCTGATAGATCTTTCTATCTTTGTGTGTGGTGTGTGTTGCTGGGGATAAAATCTAGGACCTCCAGGCCTCCAACCATGGCAGGCAAGTGCTCTACCAGTCCAACACTATGTTTTTTTGTTTTTTGTTTTTGTTTTTGTTTTGAGTCTGAATTGGGTCCTGCTGTCTATCTCCGGCTACCCTTGGACTTGCTGTGTATCTCAGGCTGGCCTTAAACTTTGAGCTATCCTCCTGCCTCAGCTTCCTCAAAAGAGTGCACTACCTCATCTGGCAAAGCTGTGCTCTTCCTAAGTAATTTGTTCTCTTCTGAGACAGAATTCTGTTCACACTAAATATGAAGGAAAACTGAGACCGCTCCACCCCCAAATACTAAAAAGCTAACAATTCCGGTTTACGAAATTGTCTCCTTCATGAAAAATTAGGGTGGGTCTCCTGCCCTTAGGATGTTTGATGGACAATCCCTAAGAAACCATTGACCTCAAAGATGGGATCTGGGAGAGAGTAGATATGGGTCTCTGTAGAACAAAAAGACTCCCTGCATCCCGGTTCAGTCCCCAACCCTTACCCCCTACCAGGCCGAAGAACACACGGTGCAGGCTCCTGCCTCCAAGAGCCACCCACGGCAGCACTTATTATAGTCTGGGCTGCGTCAAGAGGGTGGGACGCAAAATCAAAGTACCGCGGAGACTCTCCAGATCCCGGGCAGGGGTCCCCAAGGCTTCAAGGAGATCTTCCTTCCAGCCCCCGCCCCCTCCATGGGGTCTCAGTGTCTCTTCTGCACGGGCTTAACTGCTCATATTTCTCTGCCCCTCTGGAGGACAAAGCCTTGAACTCCAAAGCCCCCAAAGGGGTGGGGACACAGCACAAATGCTGTCCATTCACTCTGCCTCTCCCCCCAACATCCCCCTCCACACACACCTGCTGTAAGAACATGGCTACATAGACCTCAGGACACTGAATGAAAACACCTAAAAAGGCTGGCTCCCGCTGGGTCAGCTGAGGGGGTTCCTTGTGTCCAGGGAGCAAATCCCCCCACCGCGGTTGGGTACCCAGGTGTGAGGGTAAGGCCTTCAACTAACCAGCATCCCCTGATTGGTCTCCCACCCATCCTACACACTGATCCCTCCTCTCCGCTTATCCCCGCTGCTGCTTCGGAGACACTCTTGGAGCTACGGTTGCTATGGAGACTAGATGCATTTTGGAATGGGGGGGGTGTCAGTCGGTAGATGTATTTCTTCCACCTTGAGCTGGGCCTTTGACTCATGCTGCAGATTGGCTTCAGAAGCCCTCAAGCTTCTCCCTTCCAGAGGCAACACCCCACCCCTTCCTACCCTTCTAAGTTCCTGTTTGTCCCCATCCCTGGGGACACTTTCCAAGTTCACTTTGGGACAATGAGTTCAAGGGTTAGTGCAAGTACTCAGTACGGGGTGGGAGTGGGGTGGGAGAGGAAGCTGGGTGATGAGAAGGAAGACTCATCCAGGTACCCTGAGAGGGGAAGGGGAAATGTCCTGGGAAGGGATAGCCCATTTCAGCTTCCCCAGAGTTGATAGGGACCAAAAGAGTTCTGTCTGTTCCCGTACCCGTCCGTCCGTCCAGCCAATAGTTCAGTTTTTTACCTTTGTCCCTAAATGTCACAGTCCACATTCGTGTTCCCTAACCTTGGTGTGAGATATGAGGGGGCTAGGTAATTGGTGAAGGTGAATCCAAGTCCCAGGAAATCCAGTTCAGGTTTTGGGAGGGGAAAATCCAGTCCTGGATTTTGTACCGCCCTAGCAGACAGCGG
>NW_022196910.1:54323780-54326017 GCF_008632895.1 Mastomys coucha
GGGGGGGGCCGCGGGCCGCCTCCTCCTCAATGTGAGGGGAGCGCCGGGCACAACGCGCATCCGGACCGAGCCGAACCCGGGCGAACACCCCCCCCAACTCTTCTCCAGGATCCACGCCCCTCCCCTCCCAGACCCCAGACCCGTGGGTTCCTACCTCCTCCCGTTCCCCCTTTCCTCCCCCACCGCCTCCAATATCTCCATCCCTAGCATCCTCCCCGTGCTCTGCGAATCCCCCGCACAGACAGCCCCACTAGTCTCTTACCCTCAAGACCCCCCTTTCCCACTGCATCCGCGGCCTCTGCCCATTGAGTCCGCATTCCCGCCCCTGCCTTCCCCTCACCCGAGCTTCTCCCCCAGTCCCCTGTCCCCCTTTCTACCCTCTTTTCCTTCATCCCCATTTGCCCCCACTACTGTCCTCCCCACCCTCCTCCGCCCATCTCAACGCCCCCACCCAGACCGGGGTGCACGATCCGGCGCGCCTCCCTGGAGCAGCACCAAGGTCCCGGGGCTCCAAGGGGGTGGGGGCGCAGGGCGGGGAGCATGGGGAGGGGGTGCCCCATGTGATGGGAGGGGGGCGCAAGAGGAGGAGGCGGAGGAGGCGGCGACAGCGGAGCCGGACCGGGGGCTCAGAGGGGTCCGGGGACTGGGGGCAGCGAGCAGGGCGGCCCCATGGCCGGGCCCCCCTGAGGCAGACCCGGGGAGTCCCCTCCCCTCCCCAGCTCGGGGGTCTCCGGGCCCCATGAGCCGGGGCGCGGGCGCGCTTCAGCGCCGGACAACGACCTACCTCATCTCGCTGACCCTGGTCAAGCTCGAGTCGGTACCTCCGCCGCCGCCTTCTCCGTCTGCAGCCGCAGCCGGCGCCCCCGGGGCCAGAGGCTCCGAGCCCCGAGATCCTGGCAGCCCCCGAGGCGCGGAGGAACCCGGCAAGAAGCGGCACGAGCGTCTCTTCCACCGGCAGGATGCGCTGTGGATCAGTACCAGCAGCGCGGGCGCCGGGGGCGCGGAGCCCCCAGCGCTGTCCCCGGCTCCGGCCAGTCCGGCTCGCCCGGTCTCCCCGGCTCCGGGCCGCCGACTGTCCCTGTGGGCCGCCCCTCCGGGACCCCCGCTCTCCGGGGGGCTGAGTCCGGACTCCAAGCCGGGGGGCGCCCCCTCTTCCTCCCGGCGCCCTCTCCTCAGCAGCCCGAGCTGGGGGGGTCCGGAACCTGAAGGCCGGACGGGTGGCGGCGTCCCCGGCTCGTCTTCCCCGCATCCTGGCACCGGTAGCCGACGGCTCAAGGTGGCGCCTCCTCCACCAGCTCCCAAGCCTTTCAAGACCGTGACCACTAGTGGAGCCAAAGCCGGCGGGGGCAAGGGCGCGGGTAGCCGCCTGTCATGGCCCGAAAGCGAGGGCAAACCCAGGGTCAAGGGGTCAAAGAGCACCGCCGGGACTGGAGTCTCTGCCGTTGCGGCCGGCGCGGGAGGGGGCGCTGCAGTCACGACCTCTGGTGGGGTCGCGGCTGGGGCTGGAGCGAGAGGGAAGTTGTCCCCTCGGAAAAGCAAGAGTAAGACCTTGGACAATAGTGACTTGCACCCAGGACCCAGTGCCGGCTCTCCTCCGCTCACCGTGCCAGCAATCCCAGTTCCAGCCACTTCTGTCACTGCCGCCTCCACGCAGCCCCTCGGGCCTGCACCCCCTATCACTCTGGAGCCACCAGCTCCAGGGCTGAAAAGGGGCCGGGAGGGCGGCCGAGCGTCCACTCGTGACCGCAAGATGCTCAAGTTTATCAGCGGTATCTTCACCAAGAGCACAGGAGGGCCTCCCGGCCCCGGGCCCCTTCCCGGACCCCAAGGCTTGTCTTCCAGCAGCGGGTCCAGGGAGCTGCTGGGCGCAGAGCTACGTGCCTCCCCTAGTGAGTAGGGAGGGTCAGCGCCTGAGACACCTGGATGCTTACTTGGGATGAGGGGAGCTGTGCAAGAATGTGTGTGTGGGGGGGGCCTTTTCTTTTGGGTGGATGGAGGAGCCAGGATCCTCTACCGAGGGATGGGGCCAAGGATAGGAAGAGGTCCTGAAGCCAAGAGACTGAGATGGGTGTTTTCCGAGCGAGTCTGTGCTTCCCTGGAAATGATGGCCTTGTTGATGCCAACTGTAGGAAATCCTCCCACAGAAGCCTCAGGCCCTGATCCCAATCCTGGTTGGGTTCTGCAAACAAGGCAATGGATGGGGCTTTGCTTGTGTTGGAGGGACGTTGAAGGTGCGG
>NW_022196910.1:54326027-54342594 GCF_008632895.1 Mastomys coucha
GGGACGTGGGAGCCTCAGTTTCCCTGAGTAACTGGCCCAGGTGGTGTGGCAGTGACCTTGTAGGCAGCTCCTCGCCAAGAGACAGGTCTCCTGGGTTGAGAGCAGGCTGGTGGCTTTTCCACGCACTGAAGCTGGATTGGGCGGTTCTTGAGCAAGCGGGGGCTGGAACGTGCAGATTTAAATGTGAACTGAGAGGGGGTAGATAGGAAGCCTGGCTTCCCGCACTACCCACCCCCGCCCCACAGCGGCGTCGAAACCCGCCCGGGGCTGACCCCGGAGTGAGGCAGGAGGCGGAACTGCTGCTAAGACAATTCTTATCCCGGGAGACTTGGGAGGCCATACAAGGAGGTCGCCTTATTTAATTTTCCTCCCGAGGGGTGCCTTTATTATTATTTTCTAACTGGTAGAGACAGGCGCGTGGGGAGAGGGGGGTGCGACCGACGACTCTGTTCCGCTCACATTCCCCGGAGGGGAGGCGGGTCTGGAAGCGGGGGCGGCCTCGGGGGTTTGGCTTCTGAGCGGGTGGGAGCAGATGGCTCCGGATCCCCAAGTTCCCGCCGCAGCTGCGGCGCCCCGGGAACGTCCGGCCAGTGTCAGGCGCGGGGGCTGGACCCAGCGGGCGCAAGGAGAATCTTTTCTCCCCAGGCCTGTGGTGTCTCTCGGCTTGGGGATGGAGCTTTACCTCACCGTTCTTTCGGAGGCTATGGAGGTTTAGGCAGAGGAAAACCCAAGTTTTGTCCCCCTTGGGCGATGAACAGGGGTTAGAACTACCTGTACCACTGACCTTGAAAAAGGGCAGGAAAGCCCTCACCTACCTTCTCCTGTGAAACGGAGGTGTAAGAAGATCCATTCCGTTCTCGGTCCCAGGCCTTCCCTCTTGGATCTACCCCAAGAATGTCGAGGGGGTGGGGGGCGTTGCTCTGTTCTCTGTAGTGTAGGGAAATCATTGCTAGTAAAGTCGGGTCTGGGGCAAGGACCTGCGTTTGGGGATGTGTTTAAGGGAGATGCCAACTGAAGTATTTTTGTCTTGCTAGCTCTGTTGCTAAGCAACCACTAAGTGGTGGCAACAGCTGTGGGGAGAGCGGCTGGGATGGGAGGACTGGGGACCACTCAGACCTGAGCCACTGCAGACAGGGTCCTCAGGGTTAGGTGAGCCCCTCAGAAAAGAGAGTGGCCGAGGGCTGAGAGTCCTCCTGAGCCAGACTCTCCCCTCTTATTGTAGCTTTCCCTTTCCAGAGGCTGTGGTCAATAGCCAGGAATGGACTTTGAGCCGATCAATTCCCGAACTGCGCCTGGTAGGTAGCCCAGTCTCTTGACTTGCAGGGAAGGTTTACCTCTCCCAGGAATTCTCTCACTTCGCTTTGCTTTGCCTTGTTCCTCTCCGTAAAGCAAAAGAACTCTTAAGTTTAGCATAGAGCAGTATTGAGAGATCTGCTCTATACATATTCACAGCTTCTCTAGCCACGTTCCATTTGTTCTGGCTCTTCATTTCTAGCTTAAAAAACAAACCAAACAAACAAAACCTCTTTGTGTTCTATTGCCTAGAACTGGGTAAAACTTGCAATTAATGCTCAGACCTTAATTACTACACAAACATGTCTAATGTGTTATTAAGCAACACACATACACAGCAAGATAGGCATTGCTCAGTTTGTGGTCTGCTTCAGCCTTGGGACCATTTCTTATCATGGCCTGCCCCACTGTTCTCAGCTCACTGGAAGCCCTGAAGGCTCTCCTTTGATTGCTTGACACTGCCCAGCTCCTGTAGGCTCTCTGGCATGAACAGACCCAGCATCTCATCCCTTGGTCTCTGTGTCTCTCCTTTAGGGTGTGCTGGGTGATGCCAGGAGTGGGAAGTCGTCCCTCATCCACAGATTCCTCACGGGTTCATACCAGGTGTTGGAGAAGACTGAGAGTAAGTCCTCAGGAGTCACAGGAAGCTAAGGCTGGGGCCAGGGCCTGGGCAGGAAGCACAATGGCACGAAAGGCCTAAGAGCTAAAGTTCAGGGACTGTGGGAAGGTCTGGTGACCTACCCTCTGACCCATTAAACTTTTTCTGGGCAGGTGAGCAGTACAAGAAGGAGATGCTGGTGGATGGGCAGACCCATCTGGTGCTGATCCGAGAAGAAGCAGGGGCACCCGATGCCAAGGTGAGGCACGGAGGCAGTGGCGATAGCAGGCTAGCTGGCTTGGGTCAGTATTGGACACAGAAGCATTCCCTGGCTTGCTAGGAGACCCTCTGAATGGTACCCAGAGTGAGTGAGCCTGTATGAGCTCTGTTTGTCTTCTCGTCCCCTGCAAGTTCTCAGGCTGGGCAGATGCTGTGATCTTCGTCTTCAGCCTGGAAGATGAGAGCAGCTTCCAGGCTGTGAGCCGTCTCCATGGGCAGCTGAGCTCCCTCCGGGGAGACGGACGAGGAGGTCTGGCCCTGGCTCTAGTTGGAACCCAAGGTAAGGAGAGGATGTGGAAGCCCTGCTTTTAGAAGAGGGCGAGGGGTAGATAATTCTGCCCGCCATGGTTAGTAATTTGGAAGGTGTCCGGCTGCCTACTTAGATTCCAGCATCCCTCTAGAGGGAGCCTGATGTCCAAATAAGGAAGTAATGAACAAACTTCCCAAGGCCTGGGCAGTCCGGAAGGGCAGGACAGCTGTAATGGCCATCTCTCTTCCCCTCTGGAAATGTTACCTATCTTGTGTTCACATTGCCATTTCTGATGCCACTACCGTGGACACACAGAAAATGTCAAGTCCTAGTGTGGATAGAAAGGCTTTCCCTTCAGCTGGGTCAGGCTGACATTGTTTAAAAGAAGTTTCTCTGCAAACAAGGAAATACTGGGGAGGCCAGGTGAGCAGAAGTCTTTGAGTTCTCCTAGCAGCAGCTCAGAAGCATGTAGGCTGTGACTACCCAGCTCTGCCCAGCCGGCAGGACGCTCTGTGTGGCCGCACATGCTGCTGCAGGTGCAGGCCTCCACCTGTCTCTTGCCGCCTGGTTTCTGACTGGAGAATGAGCAGCCCGCCTGTTACCTATAGACATTCACCTCTCCCTTGTTCCCAGGCCGGGGGTCCCTCAAGTTCAAGATGGGATGTTTATCGCCTGTGAGTCTCAGCTTTCAGCAGGAAACTCCAACTCAACCTCTGGAGTTTTGCCTGGAAACACACACATACACACAGACAGACAGACAGACACACACATACACACAGACAGACAGACAGACACACACACACACACACATACACAGACAGACAGACAGACACACACATACACACAAACAGACAGACAGACACACACATACACACAGACAGACACACACATACATACACACAGACAGACAGACACACACATACACACAGATAGACAGACACACACATACATACACACAGACAGACACACACATACACACAGACAGACAGACAGACACACACATACACACAGACAGACAGACAGACACACACACACATACACAGACAGACAGACAGACATACACATACACACAAACAGAAATACACACCACACAAGGGGGAGACAGACATACATACACATATACACAAAAAGAAACACATACACAGAGACAGGGATGGGGAGACACACATACACCCAAACAGGAAGATACACACACACACCACACACACACGGGACACACAGATATACATATACACACAAACAGAAAGACACATACACACACACACCATACACATGGGAGCAGGGAGCCACATATACACAAAAACAGACACACACATACACACAGAGAGAGACAGACAGACAGACAGGTACACACACAGAGACAGAGACCAACCTAGCCTGGGCTGGCCCCAGAACTCACAAAGGAGTGTGGGCACCAACAGTGCACTTGAGGACAGATGTTCTTCTACACTCTAGCTCTAGGAGGTCTAGCCTGGGCTCCACACAGATGGCAGAGGGAATCATGAACATGGCAGGAAGTGCACCTTGCCAGCCCCGCTCCTTTCCTGTCCCTCCAGACAGGATCAGTGCATCGTCTCCGCGAGTGGTGGGTGATGCTCGAGCCAGGGCCCTGTGCACGGACATGAAGCGCTGCAGCTACTACGAGACTTGTGCAACCTATGGGCTCAATGTGGACCGGGTCTTCCAGGAGGGTGAGTGTGGGAGTCTCAGCATGTGACGGGGAAATCGAGAGCCTGTGATATCCCAGAGACCCAGTATCCAGTTCTGTGTTTCCCAGAGACAGGATACTGGCCTTTGGGAGGGAGGAGGGGTCTGAGAACCCATGGAGAGTTGTATTAATTTACAGAAGCTTTCTGAGCTGGAGACGAAACAGAGGCTCTGGTGACAAGGAAGTTGGGGCTATATTATGGCCTGGGTGCTTCTCCGAGGGAGCTGTGGGGATCTGCAGCTGGTGACCCCTCCAAGGGGGCTGTGGGGATCTGCAGCTGGTGACCCCTCCAATCCCCTTCCCTTCAGTGGCTCAGAAGGTGCTGACCTTGCGCAAACAACAGCAACTCCTGGCTGCCTGCAAGTCCCTGCCCAGCTCACCAAGCCATTCAGCTGCATCCACTCCTGTAGCTGGGCAGGTGAGTTGGGGTGTGTGAGACAAATTCAGAAGAAGTGAGGAAATGGGTAGGATTGGAAGGTAACATTGAGGCTGGGTGATGGTGACGCATGCCTTTAATCCCAGCACTTGGGAGGCAGAGGCAGGTGGGTCTCTGAGTTCAAGGCCAGCCTGGTCTACAGAGTGAGCTCCAGGACAGCCAGGGCTACCCAGAGAAACATTGTCTTGAAAAACCAAAACCAAGGGCTGGCAAGATGGCTCAGGTACAGGTAAGAGCACTGACTGCTCTTCCAAAGGTACTGAGTTCAAATCCCAGCAACCACATGGTGGCTCACAACCATCTGTCATGAGATCTGACTCCCTCTTCTGGTGTGTCTGAAGACAGCTACAGTGTACTTATTTATAATAATAAATAAATCTTTAAAAAGAAAGAAAAACCAAAACCAAGCTGGGCGGTGGTGTCGCACACCTTTAATCCCAGCACTTGGGGAGGCGGAGGCAAGTGGATTTCTGAGTTCAAGGCCAGCCAGGTCTATAGAGTGAGTTTCAGGACAGCCAGGGTACACAGAGAAACCCTGTCTCAAAGCAAAAAAAGAAAAAAAAAGAAAAGAAAAGAAAAACCAAAACGAAGAAAGAAGAACTGGAAATCAGCCAGGCTTGAAGTTCCACTTACAATGTCTCTAAGCAAGTCAGCTTCCCTCCTCAGGCCATCTGCACTTTGCATGATGTGACGACACTCAGGAGATCAAACTTCACAAAACTTAAAGCAGTGTGACAGTGCTAGGGGAGATTTGTGTTGCTGATGTCAGCGTGAATGATTAATGATGTAATAGTGATGGTAGGCAATGATGTCAGCTTAGCTTGGTGGGCATAGATGTTATCTCTGCTGACTCCTCCATGTGCCTCCAGGCTAGTAATGGGGGCCACACTAGCGACTACTCCTCTTCCCTCCCATCCTCACCCAACGTTGGACACCGGGAGCTCCGAGCTGAGGCAGCTGCGGTGGCTGGGTTGAGTACCCCAGGGTCCTTACACCGAGCAGCCAAACGGCGGACCAGCCTTTTTGCGGTATTGGTCATGCTATCTCTCTTTTTCTTCCTTCCTGTTGCCAACCCCCTTTTCCTTCTGTCCCATTGCCTACCTGTCATCCTTAGCCCCCAGACCTCTCTGTTGGGCTCTTCCTCCTCACTGTCTTATATCCTCCCCATCCTCTGGCTAATTCCAGTTGTCATTCCAGAACCGTCGGGGCAGCGATTCAGAGAAGCGGAGCTTAGACAGTCGGGGAGAGACAACAGGAAGTGGGCGAGCCATCCCTATTAAACAGGTAAAAGGTTCAGGAGCTGAAGAAAGGTTCATAGCAGCTGGCTTTTCCCCAACACATCTTCCGTCCTGTCCATCCTGTCCCTCCAGAGCTTCCTGTTAAAGCGAAGTGGCAATTCTTTGAACAAAGAATGGAAGAAAAAATATGTGACCTTGTCCAGCAATGGCTTTCTACTCTACCACCCCAGCATTAATGTGAGTAGCAGAGACGGCCACACTGGGAAACCCTGATGTCTGTTCAGTTCTTTATATGTCTCGGACCAATCCTCGAACCAGTTCTGGGAAGCTTTAGTCCAATCCTCTTAGGTTTGTGAAGCAGGTTTAGAGCCCACCACCTGTCTATGCTGGGGAGGCAGATTCATTGCTCCCACTGTAGTCTGGTGGGACAGTATCAAGGGTGAGCCTGTTCCTGTCCCACCATTCAGGGAGTGTTTCTAGACCAAGTCTGACAGGCCTACTCCCTACTCGCTCTTCCCAACCCTATCAGGCTCCTCTCTATTCCATATTACTACCTAATGTTCAGTACTCCAAAAGACCGGAGAGCCACACCCCAGCCCTGTACCTCCACAGGACTACATCCACAGCACACATGGCAAAGAGATGGACTTGTTACGAACAACGGTCAAAGTCCCAGGCAAGCGGCCCCCGAGGGCTATCTCTGCTTTCGGCCCCTCAGCCAGCATCAACGGGTTGGTCAAGGATATGAGCACTGTCCAGATGGGTGAAGGCCCCGGTAAGTGGGGCCCAGGACAAGGGGGCAGGGAAGGAGGGAGGGGCAGAAGAGAGCAGCAGGGAGATGGAGGAGTTGGTACTACACTTGCTGTGTGGGGTGGGGGCTGATAGGTACGGTGTCAGAGAGGGCAGGGAGGCAGGTTCACTGACAGCTCCTCTCCATCTCCTTCTCACAGAAGCCTCTACTCCCATGCCAAGCCCCAGTCCCAGCCCCAGTTCCCTGCAACTTCCAACAGACCAAACATCCAAGCACCTGTTGAAGCCAGACCGGAATTTGGCCCGTGCCCTTAGCACTGGTCAGTGTGACCTCCCTTCATCAAATCCTGGCTTCCAGACCTGAATGGGATGTGGGTGGAGGGTTGATGTAAGATGGAGGTTTAGTGAGGGGACAGAGGAATGTCTGATGGGTAAGTATGGCACAGTGTCTCATGGCAGCGAGTCTGCCCGCCTGAGCTCAGGTTCCTGAGTTGACTTGACACATGGGCAAGTTGCTCCGCCTGTTCCCACTTCAGCTTCCACCCTACAGGAAGTGTTTCCAAGGCAGTGGTTCTCAACCTGTGGGTCAAAACCCCTGTCTCCAAAGATATTTACATTATACTTCATGACAGTAGCAAAATTACAGTTAAGAAGTAGTGACAAAAATAATTTTATGGTTGGGGGTCACCACAGTGTGAGGAAATGTATTAAAGGGTCTTAGCATTAGGAAAGCAGAAACTCTGCTTTAAAGTTTAATTTACAAACCGAGGACTTTGACCAGCACATAGTCAGCCATCACTGTTTGAAATGTTTGGAAATTTTATCTATAAATTCTGTATGTCTATATAAAATATACAATGTACATAAACAGGAAGTAACACTGTGATAAATGTTCCTTGCAACAATGTATCAGGTCAAGATTATTGTCTGTATTTTAGGAATGAAAAAAATGTGAGGCTCGGAAGATTAACTTGCTCAAGGTCTGGAAGCTAGTGCTGAGTACAGACCTGACTCCAAAGTGCTCAGTCACTGCCTGCCCCCTCATGGTCCAGGGGAGCCTCTTGGACAGGGACAGCTGAGGAGGGATACCCTAAAATGCCAATTAGTTCAAGCTATAGGGGAGTCTATGGAATTATAGTACAAGCTATAGGGGAGTCTATGGAAGGGCAACTGAGGCACTGTGTCCCCCTCCCTAAGACTGTACCCCATCTGGAGACCTGAGCCCCCTGAGCCGGGAACCCCCTCCTTCGCCCATGGTGAAGAAGCAGAGGAGAAAGAAATTGTCCACACCTTCTAAGACTGAGGGCTCGGCTGTGCAGGCTGAAGGTGAGGCTGTGGTGGGTAGTTCTACTCCCACTCTGGACCCCTCCTCCCCTGTACCCAAAGCCCTGACCCAGCTCCTGCAGAGCAGGAGAAGTCCTGAGCGGAGTGCTTCACTCTCATTACCTCTGCACATAACTGTGTGGGAAAACGGACCGACACCAACCAGCTCAAGCCTGTCCAGTTCCCAGCCCTGCTCTTTCCCTGACTCCTAGTCCCTGCCCACGTCTACACTTCTGACCCCATCCTCTGCATCTATATCTAGTACTTCAGCCCCTGACCTCAGTGTCCATACTGACCCCCCATTCCTGTTCTCATTCTCACCTATGAATGGCAGGACCCTCCAAGAGCCCTTCATCGTTGATCCCTAAACCTGCCCCCCCAACAATTCTTATACTTGTTCTGCTGACTTCTGAACCCCAGGGCCCCCATCCCAGCCTCTTGCCCCCTTTCCTACTGTTCACAGAAATTCTGACACCCGCTTCCCACAGAGAGCAGGTTTCTCTCTGGTCACAATCCCTGCCCCCACCCCACCCCCGCCCCATCCTCCTCCGGGTGCTCGGACCCGGGTTCCAGACCTGCCTATTCTCATGGCTCTTGGCTTCTGCTCCACTCTGCTCTGGGGCCACTGACTTCAGTTCTGCTTTCTCTCCCCATCTGTCTGTCCTGCTTTGTCTCTGGAACTCTCTGTCACTGTCTGTCTGTCTTTCCATCTGCCTCCTTCTCTTCTTGGTCTCTCTCTCTCTCTTTCTCTCTCTCTCTCTCTCTCTCTCTCTCTCTCTCTCTCTCTCTCTCTCTTTTTCCCCCCTCTCTCTGTTTCCTCTTCATTCTGTCTCTATCTTGTTCGCTTCGGGAAACCAGCCAAGCGCAAAATGTGGAAACTAAAATCCTTTGGTAGTTTAAGAAATATTTATAAAGCAGGTAACAAGCGGGAGCCGGGAGGGGTGCTCAGCTGGGGTGCAGAGGGGTGGGGGGCCCTGCCTCTCCCTGCATGTGCTCGGGCTTCCTGCTCTTTCCCACCCCTTGCTCCCCCTTCCTTCCACTGTCCCCTTCCTAGGGGCTCCAAGGACATCAGGGAGGAAGGGTTTGGGGGAAGGCCTCCTGCTTGAACTCTGCCCCTTATGACCTCTCCTGTCCACCACCCAGAGGAAAACTTTGAGTTCCTGATCGTGTCCAGCACTGGTCAGACGTGGCACTTCGAGGCAGCCAGCTTCGAGGAGCGGGATGCTTGGGTTCAGGCCATCGAGAGTCAGATCCTGGCCAGTCTGCAGTGTTGTGAGAGCAGCAAGGTCAAGGTAACTGTTTTGACGCTATGGATGGAGGCTAACAGGAGAGGCCGGGGGAGGGTCAGAAGTACACTGTGCCAGCGCTAACTTCAGCTCCTCTGCAGCTGCGCACTGACAGCCAAAGCGAAGCCGTGGCCATCCAGGCAATCCGCAACGCAAAGGGAAACTCGACCTGCGTGGACTGTGGAGCCCCCAGTGAGTGCAAGGGCATCGCTGAGGGAACTGGAGGGTGGGGTCCCAGAGAGTATGGAGTTAGCTCCAGCCCGATGAATGGTGGGGTGTCTGTCTTACTGTTGCATCCTGTCCTAGACCCCACGTGGGCCAGTTTGAATCTGGGCGCACTCATCTGCATCGAGTGTTCTGGCATTCACCGGAACCTGGGCACACACCTGTCCCGAGTGCGTTCACTGGACTTGGATGACTGGCCGCGGGAGCTGACCCTGGTACTGACGGCCATTGGTAACGACACCGCCAACCGCGTGTGGGAGAGCGACACTCGGGGCCGTGCCAAGCCCACACGGGACTCTTCTCGGTACGGATCCAGGGTCAGCGTGAGGATGTACGATTCCTGGGAGGTTCGGATAAAAGGTCTCTCATAACTTTCCCTTGGTCCCTCGCACTGCAGGGAGGAGCGTGAGTCGTGGATTCGTGCCAAGTATGAGCAGCTGCTGTTCCTGGCGCCTCTGGGCACCACGGAGGAGCCGCTGGGCCGTCAACTGTGGGCCGCTGTGGAGGCCCAGGACGTGGCCGCCGTTCTGCTGCTTCTGGCCCACGCGCGCCATGGGCCGCTGGACACCAGCGTGGAGGACCCACAGCTTCGCTCGCCGCTGCACTTGGCGGCCGAGCTCGCCCACGTTGTCATTACACAGCTGCTGTTGTGGGTACGTGAGCGGAGAGGTAGGGAAAGGGAGCCTGGAGGTGGGCTTGGAGCCGTCGGGTGGGTAGTATGTGGGTGGAGGTCCCCTGGATGGTGCGTGGTCACACGGCCTTTTCTTCTGGCAGTACGGCGCAGACGTGGCGGCCCGCGATGCGCAGGGCCGCACGGCACTGTTCTATGCCCGCCAGGCTGGCAGCCAGCTGTGTGCAGACATCCTCCTCCAGCACGGCTGCCCTGGAGAGGGCGGCAGCACAGCCACCACGCCCAGCGCGGCCACCACCCCCAGCATTACCGCCACGCCCAGCCCGAGGCGCCGGAGCAGCGCTGCCAGCTTGGGCCGCGTGGACACCACGATCGCGCTGGTATAGTTGCCCAGCAGCGGGAGAGACACCCCCCACCCCCGCGCGGGCCGGGCACGACTACACCGGGTGGACCTTTGGACAGATGCACCCACTCACCTCTCCAGTCTGCACCCCGCCCCACGGGAGCACTTTCTACCCCCACGAGGGCACAGCCCCGCACGCCTCCCAGGAGACACGAACTCACCTCCCTCTCCCCTGCGAGGCATGGAGACCCTAGCTCATCACGCCCCTACTTCACAGCTTCCTTACTCGGATGGCCCTGGCTCTACCTGCTGGGCGTTTGTAGATGGGCACTCCCTTGCAGCGCGTTTGTAGATGGGCACTCCCTTGCAGTTCGCGCCCCCTAGGGGCGGGGAAAAGATCCAGTCCTGCCTGCGTTCTACAATCGGGTGGCGGGAGCCGAGACCCAGGCTGGCTCCTGGGGCAACGCCACGCCAGAGGGAGGGGTTAGTATGTGGAAGACTAGCCCTGGGACTTGGGACCAATCTGGGGACCCCACCCCTTCCATGCTAATCTCACTGCCCAGTGATGGGGGAGGGCAGCGAGGGGCAGGACCCCTGCTGCCCATGGAGGTCGAGGGGTCCCCAACCCTTTCTGTGAAAGGGATCATGAGGAGTGGAAATCAGATATCCCCCCTCTACCTATCTATGAATGGAAGCTAAAGAGCCAGGGGAAGCCGAGAGCCTGGGTCCTTCCCCTTACGATCTTGGGGTAGGGGGAGAAGGATTGGAACAGGAGGGGACTAGAGAGGGGCCTTGTAATTTATTGCTTTGTTCCCCAACATGGGGATGGGGTGGGTAGGGGCGAGGGGAGGGTAGGGGAAGCCAGGGGTGGGAAGGGGTGGGGTGGGATGGGGTGCTCTCGGGTTGTGTCTGTGACCGTGACTGCGTACCTGTGACTGTGCAGCGCCCGTGGTGATCTGGGGTAGGGGGCACCCCTACAATGGGACCCCTCCCCACAATCCTTTCTGTCCAGTCCCTCTCTCCCTGGAGCAGCTCCAGGTCCGTTTTTCTATCCTTTGCTCCCTCCCAGCCAGGGCTGAAAGGGTGTGTCGTGGCTGAGAAGGTTTCAAGGTCCTGGCCCCATCCCCAGAAGGGGGGAGGTGGTGTGGACTTCTCTGGCCCAGCCCTGCCACCCTTAGTCAGCCTGGCTTTGGGCCGTCTGTGTCAGTGGTCTCCGATCTTTTTTTTTTTTTTTTCCTGGCTAAAATATTTTGCAAAAGACCAGGTAATTGGGGAGTGGAGTGAAGAGGGGATGGGGGTTACCCCCTCACCACCAAAGCAGGTGGTATGAATCTTAACAGCAATTAAAGAGCAAGTGATTTTGTCTAGGGGGTGAGATGCTGGTCTGTTATTCAACAGGCAGGTGAGGGTATGGTCTCTATACTAGGGAACTGGGGATGGGAAAGGGTTCCTGGGCTAGGGCTAGGGCTGCGCCCATAGGCACAAAGGTAGTTCCAGCTTTGTACAATCACCCTGGCTCATGAGGTAGAGCAACAGTGAGGACCTGAGAGCAGGAGTTAGACCCATGATTGCTGCCAAGCCTAGGAAGGAGTTGGAGCCTGCTGGTGTTTGGAGAAACAGACAGGCCTGGGGAGTTGAGGACTGAGGAGGTGGGGTTGTTGAGCAAGTGAACCCAGTGGTTTCTTAGTGTTGAGAGGACCCCTGTAAGTGCTGTGACCCCGGGGAATCCTGCTTGTTCACTTTGATCACTAGGCATCAGAGCTGATGGGGGGGGGGGACACTAGGGACTGAAGGGACAAAAGACTTCCCAACCATTTGCAGGCCCTGTGTTCCACAAGGTCCAGGCATTTGCTCACTTTTACTGTTGCAGGGTCACCTGGTCATAGTGGCCTGGGCCATAGTACCGCAGCGTAGCGCATAGCCAGCCCTGCCTTTAGTGTGTAGAAGCTGTAAGCACCAGGCCTGTAAAGGCATAGCCAGGGTGGTACCCACCTGCTGTCATCTACCCTAAGGAACCATCTTTGGATACTGTTGGTTCCAACCGTCGGTGTCCTCTAAAGTGTTCACTGTAGATGTGCCAGTGAACTCACACGATCTGGTCATACCTCTGGAAACAGGTCTCATCAGTTCTGCAGAGCCCCTGGCTGGGTGACCACCTAGCACATCAGCATGACCCGGGGAGGAGTGGTAGAGAGGGACAAACTGAGGAAGATCTGGCAGATTGTCCCCCCCACCCCCTTCAGCATCTCCACCTTCCCTTTAGCAAAAGCTCACGCCCTTCCTAAGCTCAGGGTGTTAGAATATGGGGAGCAAGGACCCTGGACGGAAGAGAGCTGCTTGTCGGGATCTGCAGGCCAGTGAACAGGGGTCAGAATTGTCAGCAGTCTACTGCCAAGTAGTTGTTTTCCTTTAATGGGCGACATTAGCTTTGTGGGGAATGACAAGATCTCAAGCCCTCTAGGCTGGGGCAGAAAAGGAGGGGTGGGTGCCCTGGATGAGCACAGGCCAGCTGCTGCTCCTTCTGTACCCACACAGCCCCTCCGCAGCCACACACCTCTGCTTGGACTCCCCTAACCTCTCCACCATCTTCTGGATGCCATCCACACACACACACCACCCCCCCCCGCCCCCAACACACACCTGCTGTTCTGTTCCCTTTATGTGCCTTGACATGGCTGAGGCTGACTGACCTTAGAGGGAATTTTGCTGAAAGGAAAAAGGAATGTACTGTTGAACATTCAGGTTGAGGCAGAGGCAGGCTGATTTCTGAGTTCGAGGCCAGCCTGGACTTCAGAGTGAGTTCCAGGACAGCCAGGGCTACACAGAGAAATCTTGTCTCGAAAAACCAAAAAAAAAAAAAAAAAAAAAAAAAAAAAAAAAAAAAAAAAAAAAAAAAAAAAAGAAAGAAAGTAAGGTAAGTTCAGGTTGATTCAGTGAAGCCAAGTCTGTTTTCTGACCATGCTGAGGCACTGATGATAAATCTGCTACAGCCTCTTCCTTGGCCAGTCCCAGCTTTTAGGATCCTCTAGGACTTGCGTCCACATTTGCATCCCTTCAGAGCTCAGAGGATGCTTTGTAAGATGACTGCCATCTGGAGAAAGAACTGAGAGCCTGCGGGGTGGGGGGCTCATTACTGCCCTCGGAGGCCAGAGCTTGCTCAGCATTAGAAGAGAGCTATGTCTTAGGAATCCTCTGATGAAAGGGATGCTGATTTGAACCCAGTGCTCTCTGCCCTGGCAACTCTCAAGCCAGTGCTTAAGTTCCCACCCAGCTGAAGCATCAATCCCCGTAGGAGACTCATGGGGCTGTGGGAGGCAGGACTTGTCTACATTTCAAAACAGTTTAAGCATAACATGAAATTGGCCCCCATCCACATTCAGCAACAAGAGAGTCAGCCCCGTGAGTTTCTGAAATAATCGTTTCACTCTTCTGGAAATGGCAGGGCACGTCTTCAGCCCCTTTCCTGTAGTGAGCCCCCTTTGACTTCAGCTGGGGGCCCAAAAAGGGAAACTTTATCTTTACTGTCCTGAGGGACCACTATCCTGGCAGGAGGGACCCACAGCTGCCTTGGCAGTCAGGAAAAGGTGGAACCCCAGGCCTACTTGTCTCTGGAATACTATGACAATGGCTTGTGGGCAGCAGCCTGGTCAGGACTGTAGGTGGAGTTTTTCAGGGAACAATAAATAACTCGGGGGGTGGGGGGGAGGCGGATTGGCTGGCAGGCAGAATCTGGAGTATTCTGCAGGAAGGAAGATGCCCCAGGTGGGTGTGGGAGGGTCTCTGCGGTTCACGGTTTTGGCTTTTAGGATGTAAGGAAGGAGAGGATTAGGAAAGATTTGCTTGTGCCCAATTGAAGCGACTGGCTGGGTACAACTCAGCGGTACAGGGCTCACCTCACACATGTGAGCTCCTGGGATAGAGTAGATGATGCGAGGAGGGACCAAAGGTCTCCTGTAGCTTTGCCACAGCTTTTAGGGTCCCCCAAGACTTGCCTCCAAATGCTTGTCCTTTCAGAGCCTGGTTTGTTAGACTGCAGAGCAGAGACTGACTGACACTCAGCTGCCTGGTCAGCTTACCAAGGAGAGAGCAACATCTCTCCATACTGGAGGGCTTCGGTCAGCTGTTCTGGTCACCCCAGGGGACCCCAGGCGCACTGACACTCTCTGGGAAACATACAGCCAGCAGGATCGGAGAACACGTTCCGTTCCTTACCCTGAGCTTCTCCGCCCTGATGGCCAAGCCCACAGAGCCTGATGGGTAGAGAGACAGTCCAGTCTTTTATTTAGAAACCTGATTGCTGAAGAACGAGGGGGCGGCTCCATCTCCAACCCCTTCTGCTGGGTTGTTTGTGAGGTGATAAGAAAGGTCTCTCATTCCCTCAGTGACAAGAGATAGTCTGGGCTCAGAAGCACAGGTAACAGGGACAGCAGAGACAGGAAGTGGGGGTTCCAAGGGAGGGGCAGCAGCTCCCAAGCAGTGACAAGGAATGGAGGTAGGGTAGGGCGAGGTAGGGTCAGGGATCTGCACAGTCCTGCTGTCCTTGCCACCGCCACTCACAAGGTCTCATCAAGTCTCTGGGTAGAGTGGGGTTAAGTGCTAAGAAGTTAGGGGAGAGGAAAAGCTAAAGGGGCAAAGAAGGGCATGTTTGGGGAGTGGAACCCCTAGGCCTGGCTGAGGCCTTAGGGTGGCTGGCTCCCTGGAGCTGTAACAGCTCTCCCTCGTGGGTCCCCACACACCCTCACATACCCTTGGGGCTGGACCCCCTGAAGTCCAGTGCTGGGCTGGACTTTGCCCTTTTGCCTCCAGGGCCCCAGGGTGGGGTGTAAGGAGGCAGAGATGGTCAGGAAGATGCAGGAGTCCTTAAAGGGCCGAGCAGGGTGTTCTCAGAAGTCAAACTCCTCCAGGTCCCCAGTGTCCTCAGCACTGGGGGAGCCCCACACGCGGCGGTAGTTGCTCTCCAGCTCACTCTGGCGCTGGCGCTCTTTACTGGCCTCTTCAGCTCCCTGCACCTGGGAGGAAGCCAAGGCGGTGGAATGTGGGAGGTCCTGAGACCTAGACGGGAGGCAGGACTGGGGATATTGCCCCCCAAATGGATTCCCCCAAGCAGCGCTGAGGTTAGTTAGCTTCACCTCGGAAAGAGGATGGGGCTCTAGAAATGTAGGGATGGCTAGCATAACCGACCCTGATTTGAGCAGCACAGTGGTGGGTGCTGCAGCCGGGATGTGGGTGGGATGTCTCACCAAGATATTGAAGAAAATCTCCTTAAGGTTTCTTGTGTCCTCATCAGTCAGCCAGCGTGTGTCCTCCTCCTTACCTTCAGCCCCGGGTCGCACGATTTTGATCTCAATCTTGCCTGGCAGGAACAATATGGGTAGTGAGGAGAGGAAGGCCGGCAGCTTTAGAGGGTCCCCTGCCCTCCAGGTCCCAAGGTGAGGTCTCCAGTCCACCTTGACCCAGCCCTGCCACTCCTGTGGCAAGCCCTTCCGACAGCTCTAAGCACCGCCCTTCAGGGCCCACCTTCCGCCGTGAGCCCCTCCCTCTCCAGCACTTCCGTCACCAGCCCCTCGATCTGTTTCAGCTGCGGGTTTTCCCGGCTCATCTCCAGGATAGTCAGGTCCCGATTGGGGCCTCCAGGACGGAGTTTGGTGACTCGGACCCGGACTCTGTGCTCAGGCTCCTCCTCTTAGAGGGGAAGACACGGGGAGACACAAAGCAGAGGTGACTCCGGAGTGAAGGGCAGTGAGGTGGCCTCTCTCTAAGCCATAGGCTGCTCCGCCTCTCATGCATATGATCCAGGGTTCAAAAACACGCCCTTCCCCAAAGGCAGACCTCCATCCCCACCCCCACCCCGGCCTTCCATCTTCTATAAGAAAACAGCTGTTTTCCAAAAGCCAAGTCAGGCCACCTGCACCTACAAAAGGTGTTTTGCTTTAAGGAGCAGTGTGGGAAGCCATGGCTAGGTTTCCCTCAGACTTAACAGCCTTTCAATGTTTACCAAAAAAACGTGGCTAGAAGGTTTGAAGCTGGAATGCCTTCTCTCCTCCATTCCAGCAGAATCCCATGAAATGAACACAAGGAGGTGGAAGAAGGGATCATGGAAGTATGCCCTGGCTGGTGGCCGGTGCCAATGGGCTTACCCGGCTGGAGACCCTCCTGCTGAGAGGCCCGATACCTGCCCTGTTTGTCCACCTCCCACCATGTCCACTA
>NW_022196910.1:54342604-54343359 GCF_008632895.1 Mastomys coucha
ACTGTCTCCTTTTCCCCAGTTCCCACCCACAGGGAAGCAGGCACAGAGTCTCTTCTTCATGATGAGCTTTTCAGCTTCTAGACTCATGCACATTTAGTCTCTGCCTAGGTGCCAGGCAGACCACCAACCAGGCAGTGGGCATAGAGCAAACCAGAGACCAGGCATGCTCTTCCAGAAGGCTGGCTATGAGGTGTCCTGCAGAGGACAGTGGAGGGAGGAAGGAGAGGGAGGCACACTCTCTGAGGCTGTGGCCTCCCTCTGGGGACTGCTCTCACCTGTAGGGTGTGGTGATGGGGGAGGCTTTTGGGGGACAACTCTCCTTTTCTTGTATTTCTGCACAAGCTCTGGACTCTGGTTCTCCTGCAGCCTCTTGATGAGTTTGTCCAGAGTGGATGTTAGAGCTAGTATTGCCTGCTCCCGCTCGGACTCCTTCTTCAACCCTTCTGGGTCCAGTTCCTTCTCTGTCTGCAAGGCCCAAGGAAGGTGGCAGTTAGGGGTCTGGGGAAGAGACATGGGGACATGCTCTCCAGGAGAGGCAGAGAGATGGGGGCATGCTCTATAGGAGAGCCAACTTGTTTTCCTTCCTTTCATCTCCCCATTAACTGCACAGTGGCAGCCTGGGGGGGTCCTCCCCATTAACTGTGCACAGTGGCAGCCTGGGGGGGTCCTCCCCATTAACTGTGCACAGGCAGCCTGGGGGGGGTCTCCTCATTAACTGTGCACAGTGGCAGCCTGGGGGGGTCTCCTCATTAACT
>NW_022196910.1:54343965-54367469 GCF_008632895.1 Mastomys coucha
ATTAACTGTGCACAGTGGCAGCCTGGGGGGGTCTCCTCATTAACTGTGCACAGTGGCAGCCTGGAGGGGGTCTCCTCATTAACTGTGCACAGTGGCAGCCTGGGGGTTGTCTCCCCATTAACTGTGCATAGTGGCAGCCTGGGGGGGTCTCCCCATTAACTGCACAGTGGCAGCCTGGGGGGGTCGCCCCATTAACTGCACAGTGGCAGCCTGGGGGGGTCTCCCCATTAACTGTGCACAGTGGCAGCCTGGGTGGGGGGAGGGGTTGCTCACCTCCTGGATAATGTCTTCCAGCTTCTGCTCCATGCCAGCCTTAACCTCCGAGCGGAGGCGCTCTCGGTCCGAGGGCAGCAGCATCCCCTCCAGCTCCTTCTCAAACTCTCCCAGGAGCTGCTGCTCGTCCTCATCCTCGTCCTCGTCCTCATCCTCATCACCGTCCTCCTCTTCCACAAGACCCCGGGGCTCACCACCCTTTCCCTCTGCTGCCTCCACTTCTCTCTGAGGGGTCTCTGTGGCATCATCTCCAGGCTGCTCCTGCCTTATGCTTGGCTTCCCCTGGGTCAGAGTTGGGGAGGAGATGCACAGTTTGAAGGAGTCTGTTGTAATAAGTGGGGGACAGGATGGGAGCCAGGGGCAGGGCTGGGCTCTACTGGGGCCAGTTTATCCCAGGTAAAGATCTCTCCTCAAATGCGCACAGCAAGGAGGCGGGTCCCACTGCCCTGAGCAGGTACCTTTTCTGCAGCTTTCAGTTCCTCAATTAGTCGTATCAAGTCTGCAGGACTCCTGATGAGTTTGACCTGCATGTTATTCTGAAAATCTGAGATGGGAAAAGAGAGGAGGTGTGGGCACTTGGCATTTTAAATCATCCCTTGGAGCATCCCCTCTGCCTCAGGAAGCTGGCAGAAGGCAACAACTCCTTTGGGGAGCTTGGTCCTCAGAAGGGACAGATCCCTTTCCATTTACCCTCCCCAACATTCTATAGGTGGGCAAATTGACATGGCATGACGTGTCAGAGGAGTGCAGGTAAGTGCCCTCTGACCGCCTTAAGTGGTCCTGGTGACCAGAAAGAAGCTAACAGTGGAAGTGAGCTCACTGGGGCCAGGCCGTTGGATGGCTTAGAGGTAAAGCATCGGTATACAAGAGTCTGGGTTCAGTTCTTGGCACCAGGAGACACAGGGAGGCGGGGAAGACTGGACTTGATGTCCCGGCTCCCGACCTCCCCCGAGTAGCTCAGCTCTATTCCACCTAAGAGCTAAGGGAGACACAGGGCTGACTGACCATTGGGAGGGCTTGGAGCTGGATTTGCTGCGGTCTCCTGGTTCAGGTCCTGTTCCTGCTGAGGAGAAGGGGCAGACTCAGGTGTGAGGGCTCGCCTCTGCCCTCTATGCTCCTCTCAGCCCTAGACAGACAGAGGTTCACCTCCTAGACCTGGGCTTGAGGGACCCACCCATCCCAGGGCCTGAGTGCAGGCTCATCAGGGACAGCAGAGAGGCCTGCTCTCACCCCTGCCTGGGCCTCCTCTCTTCCTGCTGCCTGCTCCTCTGGCTCCTGAAGCATTTTCCAAAGCTCTGATTCTTTATCTTCCTTGGCTGGACTGGCATCTGGGTTACGGAGAACAGAGGAGAATGTGGAAAGCGGGGAGAGAAGAAAGAAGCCAACTTGGAGGGATTCACTCCCTCTTATACTGCCACCCACAACTGCTGCACGGGACAAGAAGATGGGGAGGAAGGTGGTTGTAGCCAGCATCAGACTGGCCAAGGCTGCACCCCACCTTCTTTCTTTGGGGGTGCTCCGGCAGCCTTGTCTCCACTCCACACGTGGCGGTCTGTGTCCTGAGCTTCCTCTGTGATTTTCTCTTCACGCTGCTTTGACTCTACCAGAAAAAGAGTGCACACAGGCCAGGGACCATCAATGTGCACCTGTCTGTCCCCGTCCCCGTCCCTCCTCACTGTCCTGTGTTCTTACCAGCTTGCCTTTGAAGGTAGGCCATGTACTCGTCGGGCTGCAGGGCTGGGTGACAGAGAATGGCCTGTGGGGCGGCGCTGGCTGGTGGCCGGAGGAGAGGGTGTGGGCAGAGCTTCGACGTGCGAATGGTCAGCACGTACGAGCAGGAGAAGGGTTCATCCACCCGATCAATGTAGTCCCCAGATATGCCGGCGCCCTCATCACACACGAACTGTGGCAGGGCAAGAAGGGAGGCTCACTTGTAAGAGCCACCAAACCACCTTTGGTTCTTGGAACAGATATTTGTTGCTAAGGAGTTCTTACACTGGACACCAGGGGCACACTGTGCTGGACACAGAACAATGACTGCACATAATATGCTACATAGAATCAGTTATTTGGTTTCACAAAGACCCAGCAAGGAAAGCGTTAGTGCCCCAGCTGTCACCCAGGACATGGAAACTTATCAAATGATGCAAGTTAGACCCTTACTAACGTGGCCAGCTGATAAGTGGCAAAAACATAAGATAAGTTAGGCCTTTGCATTAGTTCCTTGTCCTAGGTAAACACGGTGTGCTGGGGCTGCTGAGGCGGCTGAGAGGGTAGAGGGGCTTGCCACCAAGCCTAATGGCTTGACCTTGATCCCCAGTGTCCCACAGAGTGGACGGAGAGAACCAACTCTCAGGTGTCGTCTGACACCCACGTGTGTGCTGTGGTGTGCACTCTAACTATATCCTAACACTAGGGAGAGTCTGGGTTCAAGGCTAGCGTGGGCGACAGGACAACATCCTGTCACACACACACAAAGTAAATAAATAAATGAAAGAAAGAAAAGAAAAGAAAGAAAACAAGAAGGAAAGAAAACGTTTGCATTTTAATAATAAAAAGACAATCGGGGCTGGAGAGATGGCTCAGCAGTTAAGAGCACTGACTGCTCTTCCAGAGGTCCTGAGTTCAATTCCCAGCAACCACATGGTGGCTCACAACCATCTGTAAAGAGATCTGATGCCCTCTTCTGGTGTGTCTGAAGACAGCTACAGTGTACTTATTTATAATAATTAATAAATCTTAAAAAAAAAAGACAACCAATTTTTAAATGAGGAAAGAGCTAAGCGGATAGTGTTTTAGAGAAGAGTAGCCCTGACCCTTGACCCTATCCAGGAAGTGCCCCTCAGAACCACAGGAGATGACACTCACTACAAGGGCTCCCCCGAGGAAGGTGACATCAAGGACCAGTCAAGATATGGAAGCAAAAAACAACCTCACAGACCACTGTGGCTTGGGAAATGGAGCTGCTAGTTAGGAAAAAAGGTTAAACCTCAGAAGGTAAATAAGAATGTGTGCGCGCATGTGTATACATGTGTACGTGTGTGTGAGTGTGCATGTGTGTGAGTGTGTATGTGTGCGTGCATGTGTATACATGTGTACGTGTGTGTGTGCATGTGTGCGTGCATGTGTATACATGTGTACGTGTGAGTGTGAGTGTGCATGTGTGTGAGTATGTGTGCGTGCATGTGTATACATGTGTACTTGTATGTGAGTGTGCATGTGTGTGAGTGTGTGTGTGCACGCATGTGTATACATGTGTACGTGTGTGTGAGTGTGTATGTGTGTGAGTGTGTATTGTGTGAGTGTGCATGTGTGTGAGTGTGTATGTGTGTGAGTGTGCATGTGTGTGTGTATGTGTGCGTGCATGTGTATACATGTGTACGTGTGTGTGAGTGTGTATGTGTGCGTGCATGTGTATACATGTGTACGTGTGTGTGAGTGTGCATGTGCGTGAGTGTGTATGTGTGCGTGCATATGTATACATGTGTACGTGTGTGTGAGTGTGCATGTGTGTGAGTGTGTATGTGCGCGCATGTGTATACATGTATACGTGTGTGAGTGTGCATGTGTGTGAGTGTGTATGTGTACGCGCATGTGTATACATGTGTACGTGTGTGAGTGTGCATGTGTGTGAGTGTATATGTGTGCGTGCATGTGTATACATGTGTACGTGTGAGTGTGAGTGTGCATGTGTGTGAGTGTGTATGCGCGTGCATGTGTATACATGTGTACGTGTGAGTGTGAGTGTGTATCTGTGAGTGTATATGACAGTGTACATGTGTGCGTGTATATGTGTATATGTATGTGAGTGTGTACATGTGAGTGTATATGACAGTGTACATGTGTGCGTGTATATGTGTATATGTATGTGAGTGTGTATCTGTGAGTGTATATGACAGTGTACATGTGTGCGTGTATATGTGTATGTGTATGTGAGTGTGTACATGTGAGTGTATATGTGTGTGTGTGTCTGTGCATCTGTGTGTGTCAGAGGACAGCCTGTGGGAGATGATTCTCTCCTTTACCATGTGGGTCTTGGGGATTGAACCCAGGCTTTTGGACTTGGCAACAAGAACTGCTAACTATATCCCACAGCCCTGACTTTTTAAAAATTTTCTGAGGTTAGTATAATTTTATAAACAGAATGGTAGGGGACAGCTGGGAAGTTAAAACGTGGTAAGTAGGAATGACGATTACAGGTCAGTACTGCTCATGAGTCCTGATGAGACGGCTCCATGGGTAAAGCATACACCATGCAAGGGCATGCGCCTAATCTGGGATTTCCACGCCATCGCAAAACTCCTACAGCAGGTTGGGAGGCAGAGACAGAATCGCTGGATGCTTGTATGCCAGCTAGCCCCGAATTCAAAGTGGCAAACAAAAGTATCCTATTTCAAATAGGTCGGAAGGTGAGGACTAACACCTGAAGTTGTCCTGTGATCTCCACACACACCATGGCAAGTGCACAGCCACATTAATTAATTAATGAATTAATTATTCAAATTAATAAACTGAGGCATGCGCCTGTCCTCAGAGCACTGGGAGGCTGAACTCAAGGCCAGCCTCAGCTACATACTGAGTCTCTGGATCATGGGGATGTTCATGACCAAACTGACTGAGTCCCAGGAATGAAAACCTATAAGTCATATAATTTCAAACTTAGACAATATTGCTACATTAGGAAGAGGACATTCAAATGGCCAAAACTGCCGGGCGATGGTGGCGCATGCCTTTAGTCCCAGCACTTGGGAGGCAGAGGCAGGTGGATCACTGAGTTCGAGTCCAGCCTGGTCTACTAGTGAGTTCCTGGACAGCCAGGGCTACACAGAGAAACCCTGTCTCAAAAAACCAAACCAAACCAAACCAAACAAAAAAAGGCCAAATCTGCTGCTGCGGAGGGAGGTTTACCCTTTGAAAATGTTTAGCTAATTTGACATGAAATTAGAAAATGTGAATGATACAATTCAGCCTGTCTCTTTGAGATAGGGGCTTGGGCCATGGCTGTGGCCAGAGACTTGTCTAGCATGGGTTTGATCTCCAGCACTGGACAACAACACTATATTGTGTTGCCCGTCTGGCCTTTTTTTTTTTAAAGATTTATTTTATTTATATTAGTGCATTGTAGCTGCCTCCAGAAGAGGGCATCAGATCCCATTACAGATGGTTGTGAGCCACCATGTGGTTGCTGGGAATTGAACTCAGGACCTCTGGAAGAACAGTCAATGCTCTTAACCACTGAGCCATCTCTCTGGCCTTGAGCTCAATGATCCTCCTGCCTTGGCCTTCTGAGTAGTAAAACTATAAGTGTACATTTAACCAGGCCCAGCACTGGTGAGAAGGCAGAAGTCAGTAACTTGAGAAACTTCACTTTCAAATGCCAACATCACACTAAAAGGACAATAAGCGGAGGCACACGCCTATGATCCCAGCACTGGGAGGCAGGAGGGAGATTAGGAGTTCATCTCTAGTCTCACTCAGAACAGTTCAAACCATCCTGAGCTACAGAGGCCATCTGCCAAACAAACAGCAAACCAAAACCAAAACCGACCCAAATCCAGGGAACCAGCAGCCACTGCATCAATTGTCTAGGAAGTCTGGTCTCGCCTTGCACCACCTGGCCACAGTCAGTCTGAGTCGCAAGGCATCCACTGTGTGTCCTGGGTCCCACCCTTTTGGCAACTATGCATGTCGCACTGAAGTGAATGTGTAGGGGCTGGAGAGATGGCTCAGGGGTTAAGAGCACTGACTGTTCTGCCAGAGGTTCTGAGTTCAATTCCCAGCAACCATGTGGTGGTTCACAACCATCTGTAAAAGGATCCCATGCCCTCTTTGGGTGTGTCTGAAGACAGGCATAGCAACAGCGTATTCACATACATAAAAAAATAAGTAAATATTTTTTTAAAAAATGAAGTGAATGTCCACCTAACCCCAAACCCAAGCTTGTGCTGCCTGGTTTGGCCTTAGATTCAGAGAAGTGTGTTTACAATTGGACGATTGTTTGGTTCTTTGGTTCTTTTGAGTCCTCAGTGTGCCAACCTGGACTTGGGTCGCACAAGGAAGGTTCCTTCTGAGCTAGCCTGGTAATTTTCCAAAATGGCCAACACAAGGGGAAGAGGAGGGGCACTTCCAGAAGTTCTCCAGGCTTTGGAACGGAGTCTTTCCTTTGACCACTTACATGCAAACCTACAAGAAGGACATGTAGCCCCCAAGGGAACAAATACTGTTCAGCAAAGGACACCCGTAAATGTTACCATGCAAACCTGGAGTCTACAGGGCCATGAGGCATGCTGTTGGTGGCATTTTAAACAGACAAGTCACAGACAAGACTCTTGCCAGGATGATTAATGCTCGGATTGAGCATGGGAAAGATCTAAGAGCCAGACAGCTTCCTGAGCAGGTGAAGAAAGATAAGAAAGAAAAAGGAGGCCAAAGAGAAAGACACCAGGGCAGCTGCAGCACCCTGATGCTCCCAGAGTAGTTCCTGAGGATGGCAGCAAGTGGCCAGGCCCTTATTACTGTGGCTTTCTGTGGGGAACAAACAACTTACACAGTAAAATACTGTGAGACAACAGACCAAGAACCAAGCAGACGCAACAAAAAAGTCATTCACACAGCAGAGCTTGGACGTGAAAGAGCGATCTCGCACGGCCTTGCCCCAGCACTTCAGGGCCCCAGCACCTCGAGGCTAAGGTTACAAACAAGCAAACCCTCCCTGACCAGACCAAAGACAGCAAAAGTAAAATGTGTTCATACATACACTAAGAATCATACTGAAAATGTTAAATGCTACACGTTCAAACTGGACGGGAGCAACCAAATAGTGTTCTGCGCAGAATGAAAGCTTTAAGAGCAGGTTTAGGGGAGGAGCCTGGAAATGGATGATATAAGCATTCTGCTTGGGACATTGCAGGGCCAGGAGCGCAGCCTCTGCTTAGCTCAAAGATTCATTCAGTCCTCAGTACCAAGGAGAAAGAGGGTTATGAGACCAGCCACCAGATGGACAAGTCACCAGGGAACAGGCAAAGGGACTTATGGGTAAAGTGTAAAGGTGCTGGGCAGTGCTGGCACATGCCTTTAACCAGCACATGGGAGGCAGAGACAGGTGGATCTCTTTGAGTTCCAAGCCAACCTGGTCTATAGAGTGAGTTCCAGGGCAGCCAGGGCTACACAGAGAAACCTTGTCTCAAAAAGACAAAACAAAAGAGTGTAAAGGGGACAAGAGACTCTTGTTTGTTTGTTTGGAGACTATCTCACAATGTAGCCCTGGCTGTCCTGGAATTCTGTATTTAAACCAGGCTGGCCTTGAACTCACCGTGAGCTTTCTGCCCCTGCCTCCTCAGTGCTGAGCTGACAAGAAACTCTTAGACAAGTAAACTCACACATCTTTTCTTAAGAGAAATGCAAAATAAAGCCATCCTAAAAACATTCTTTATCTGATGCGGAGCCAATGATTAGCTAAATTCCTAAAGTTTAAAAATACACCAGGCGGGGCTGGCGAGATGGCTCAGTGGGTAAGAGCACTGACTGCTCTTCCAAAGGTCCTGAGTTTGGATCCCAGCAACCACATGGTGGCTCACAACTACCTATAATGAGATCTGACGCTCCCTTCTGGTGTGTCTGAAGACAGCTACAGCATGGGGCCGGAGCGAGCCATCTGTACAGTGCACTCATACACATAAAATTAAAAAAAAAAAAAAAAGTTCCAGGACAGCCAGGGCTACACAGAGAAACCCTGTCTCGGAAAAAAAAAAAAAAAAAATACACCAGGCTGGCAGGCTATACAGAGACCAGCATCCTTCCACTGGGTGGAGAGCGGGTTTCTGAGCTGGGTAAGTTGTCAGTGCACTCCAATTCCTCCAGTCTATTTCCAAGACGATGCTCTGCACACATTCTGCAGGTACAAGAGGACCATTTGTGACAGTGTTTCTATGTTAATGAAAGAAGTAAGACAGCCCCTCACACACCCACAGGACCGCTCAGACCTGAGGCTGCATACGTGGGACAGGAAAGCAGCGCCTGTACAAGAGCTGGAGCTCTTTCTGTACCGACTTGGAAAGAGTTCACAAGTATGTGCTGATAAGAAATGTGCTTAGAAGCACATTTAAACGGCTGTGGGCTGCAGGCTAGAGCACTGGCTGCTTTTCCAGGGTTCTGGGTTCAATTCCCAGCATCCACATGGCAGGCAGGTCGCAGCTGTCTGTAACTCCAGTGGCAGAGGATCTGACACCCTCACACAGGCATGTATGCAGGTAAAACCCCAATAAACATGAAATGAAAAAAAGAAAAGAAAAGAAAAAGAAAAAGAAAAAAGGCTGTGGGCTGGTGCCATGGCTCAGTGCATGCAAGAGGACTTGAATTTGATCTCTGGAACCCATGCTGGAAGGAGCAAACAGACTTCCAAAAGCTCTCTGACTTTCACACTTGCACTGTGGCACACATGTGTACACACACACACACACACACACACACACACACACAAATATGTGTGAACACTCACACACTCTCTAGTAAAGAAAAAGGTTTTAAAAGACTTATTCATTTTTATTTTATGTGTATGTCTTCACTACATTTGTGCCAGTGTACCCTACGTGTGCCTAGTGCCTGTGGAGGCCAGAGAAAGGCATCAGATCCCATTACAGATGGTCAAGAACCACCCAGGGGTGCTGGGAATTGAACTCAGGACCTTTGAAAGAACAATCAGCGACCACTGAGCCATTTCTCCAGCCCCCAGAATTTCTTGCCAGGTGATGATGGTATAGGCCTTTAATCCAGCACTTGGGAGGCAGAGGCAGACAGAGGCAGAGGTAGGCAGATTCTATGAGTTTGATGTAATTCTGGTCTACAGAGTCTAAGACAGCCAAGGCTGCACAAAGAAACCCTGTCTTGAAAAACAAAAGAAAAGAAAAAGAAGAAGAAAAAAGAGAAAGCAAATATTTATGTTCTGGAGAATAAAAAAAAGGGGGTGGGGGAGAAAACTCAGACCCGGGAAATGGTTCTGCAGGAGAATAGGATCATCCAGTCTAGAGCAGCAGCAGCAGCAGCAGCAGAGACAGACAGACAGACAAAGGGAGAGAGAGAGGAAAGACAGAGACAGATGGACAGATAGAGAAGAGAGGGAGGGAGAAAGAGAAAAAGAGAGAAAGACTGCCTCAAGAAGATGGACAAGAGCCAACTCCCACAACCTCACACATAGATACACTAGATTAACCAATTAATTCATTTTCAAAAATTAGGCATGCGCCTCAAGAGTTATGAAGTTAATGTATGCTGATGCCAAAACAAAATAATGATAATACAAGAAAATTGAGCCGGGTGGTGGTGGCACACGCCTTTAATCCCAGGATTTGGGAGGCAGAGGCAGACGGATTTCTGAGTTCAAGGCCAGCCTGGTCTACAGAGTGAGTTCCAGGACAGCCAGGGCTACACAGAGAAACCCTGTCTCGGAAAAACAAAAAACAAACAAACAAAAAATTGAAGGCCAATTTACTTATGGAAAATTGCATAAACGTCAATTAAAATATTAGAGTACTGAACAGACATCTGCTAAAATACATCATGGCATTAGACTAAACTTCTGCATATAGAAAGTAATCAGAAGAGTGGAGAGAAGAGGCTGGAGACGTGGCTTAGTGGTTAAGAACATGTATTGATTTGCAGAGGACCGGAATTTAAGTTCAAGCACTCACATTAGGAAGCTTACAACTGCTTGTAACTCCAGCTCCAAAGGATGCCCCAACCTCAGACGCATGCACATAACCGACATACACACATGTTGATGTAAATAGATAATTTTTTTAAGAGTGAAGAGGTGCCAGAGAGAGGGCTCACCCAATGGGGCACTTGTGCCAAGCCTGATGACCTGAGTTCAACCTTGGGGATCCACAGAGTAGCAGAGGCTGTCCTGTGATCTCTACTGTAGTACACACACACACACACACACACACACACACACACACACACAGACACACGCGCGCGCGCGCGCGCACACGCACAAATACAATGTGCATACACACAGTAAATAAGATGTAATAAAGAATGAAAAAGACAGTCCTCAGAATAGGAGAAGACGTTTGCAAAGTTATCGAGGAATTAATATTCGGAATATACAAAGAACTCACACAACTCAATAGCAAAAATCAACCTGGTTAAACACGAGCAACAAATCTAGCGGCATCTCGGAACTAGAAGAGAAGAGAAACAAGCGATCAAATTAACTAGTCCACAAAGACACACAACGGCAGGAAGTACTTTTTTAAATGTTCATCATCTCTAGTTATCAGGAAATGCAAACTGAAACCACAGTGAGGTATCACCTCACTCCAGATGTGACGGTTTTAACAAAGACGACACCAACAGCCTGCAAGGCTGCATAACAGGCATCCTGCACACTGTTGGTGGGGATGTGAATTACTGTAGCCGTTATGGAAAGAATGTGGAGAGACTAAAACTAAGGCTGTCACATGACTGATGTGAAGATGTGCGAGCATGGCTTGCTGACGTGCCACGGGGCAGAAGGCTTGTCAAGCATGCAAAGCTCTACATTTGCTTCCCAGGACCACATGAACAGGGCATGGTGGTTCATGCTTGTAATTGAACACTTGAGAGGTAAACCCAGAAGAATTAGTAGTTCAAGGTCATCCTCTGCTACATAGTAACTTTGAGGCCAGCATGGGCTACCTGAGACCTGCCTCAAATAAGTAAATAAATAAGTAAATAAACAAATAAGAGAGAAAACATGCTGAAGACACACTGCACTGCAGTATAGTCATGACAGCTGAGATATGGGCACAGTCTAAACGTTTATAAAATGATACGTGAACAACAATGTCTGGTGCAAGGGTTGGAGAGATAGCTCAGCTGGGGGATAGCTCATTTGTAAAAGTGTTCACACACACACACACACACACACACACACACACACACACACACACACACGAGTTTGCTGGCTAGCCAGTCTAGCTGAATTGGTGACCTCCAAGTTTGGTGAGAGACCCAGTCTCAAAAAATAAGGCAAGATGTTTTCATGGGTTTAGGAGCCTGTCACCAAGCCTGATTGTCAGATTTCCAGCCCCAGGACTCCAACAGAGGAAGGTGAGAACTGACTCCTGGGTGTGGTCCTGACTTCCACATGCACACCGTGGAGGAGGACCTGGGCTCACTTCCCACAACCTACATATGGCTAACAATCATATGTAACTACAGGTCCAGGGGAACTGATGGCCTCCTCTAGTACACACAGATATACATGCAAGCCAAAAACTCTTTTTTAAGATTTATTTATTATATATAAGTACACTGTAGTTGTCTTCAGACACACAAGAAGAGGGAGTCAGATCTCATTACAGATGGTTGTGAGCCACCATGTGGTTGCTGGCATTTGAACTCAGGACCTCTGGAAGAGTAGTCAGTGCTCTTACCTGTTGAGCCATCTCCAGCCCCCCAAAACTCTTATACATAAAAAAATTAATTTTTAAAAAGTGATGCACAGTTACAGAATAAGAATCCCAACATGGACCTCTGACCTCTATAAATACACACAATCAATATACATACATACACATACATACACACACACACATACACACACACATACAAGCGCACACACGCGCATGCATATATACAGAAACACACAGATACACACACATATACAAGCGCACACACGCATATACACACCACACACACAGACACACACACATATACAAGCACACACACACATACAAGCGCACACAAGCATACACACACAGACACACACACACATACAAGTGCACACACACGCACACTGTGCTTTGCTTACGCCCTCCCCCACCCCGACATCGTATTTATATTCTGAAGGAAAAACCAATAAGATTTGTTGTTGTGTTGGACATGGGACAGAGTTAAGGTTGATAATGGCCATTTTAGCTTCAGCGCCTAAAAGTGACAGAATTGTCAGTGGCTACAGCGTGAAGGGGGAGCAGGTTTGAAGAAGGAAGATGGATGGGTTCTGTGCATATGGAGTCAAAAAGCCTGTCAGACATTGGCAATTAGCTCTGTGATTCAACAAGCAAACCTAGGCTGGAGATAAAGATACTTTTGTTTGTTTGTTTGTGTTTTTCAAGACAGGGTTTCTCTGTGTAGCCCTGGCTGTCCTGGAACTCACTCTGTAGACCATGCTGGCCTCAAACTCAGAAATCCTCCTGCCTCTGCCTCCATCACCCGGCATGCACCACCATCACCCAGCCTACTTTTTTTTTTTTTTTTTAAGATTTATTTATTATATGTAAGTACACTGTAGCTGTCTTCAGACACACCAGTAGAGGGCGGCATCAGATCTTGATACCGATGGTTGGGAGCCACCATGTGGTTGCTGGGATTTGAACTCAGGACCTTCAAAAGAGCAGTTGGTGCTCTTAACCACTGAGCCATCTCTCCAGCCCCCGCCCCTTTTTTTTGTTTTTTGAGACAGGGTTTCTCTGTATAGCCCTGGCTGTCCTGGAACTCACTCTGTAGACCAACCAGGCTGGCCTCAAACTCAGAAATCCACCTGCATCTGCCTCCCAAGTGCTGGGATTAAAGACATGCAGCCATCACTGCCCGGCAAGATAAAAATACTTATCGAGTTTCTGTCACAGTGGCCTTGTCCCTCTGCTCTGCCTCTTCATTCAGGTTTTACCCCAGTGATACCTGTGCTCACACACACACACACACACACACACACACACACACACACACACCTTTTGTCCTGGCAATCTTTTAGAGCGTTTACATTCTTCAAAGTCTGTTATTGTAAAGTTGCCATGGGGTGACTCACCCCTATAAACCTAGACCTTAGGAGTGTGAGGCAGGGGATGACCGCTAAGTTTGGAGCCAGCTTGGGCTTCACAGTGAGCTCTAGGACATTCTGGACAGAATGAGAACATGTCTCAAAAACAGACAAACAAGGGCATGTTTCATTGCCTGAAATTATCTTATTTAATATCTGTCTCCGTCTAACTTCACTGAAGAGTCCCAAGAAGGGAGGGGACAATGTCTGTCCTGTTTCTTATTCTTGTCCTCAGTTCCTGGGATGGCATCTGGTACCAAGTAATTAGTCACTCAACGAATAGAATAAGTGTCAGCCAGTCCCTTCCTTCCTTCCTTCCTTCCTTCCTTCCTTCCTTTCTTCCTTCCTCCCTCCCTTCCTTCTTTCTTTCCTTCCTTTCTAGACAGGGCCTCTATGTATCTGTCTGCCCAGGAACTCTGTGTATAGACTAGGCTGACCTTGAACTCACAGATTTTCCTGCCTTCTGCTTCTCAAGAGCTGGGATTAAAGGCATGCACCACTGTGCCCAGCCTCAAATGTTAGCCATATTGACTCACCCAGAAAGCCACTTGTGTCTCTGCAGTGCTCCACATGCAGAGAGCCACATCCATGTGTGAGGAGGCCACTGCCACACTTCACTGTACTCTAACAGTTAGCTGCATGGCGTCTTCCCCGTCTCCTGAACACGTGCCCTGTGCCTTGCAATAGAGGCAGGTGTTCAGTGAAGCAAGATCAGAGCCATTCCAGGCTGGGTGTGCACCACAGGCAGCAGCCAGGGGAGCTACGTGGAAGGTAAAAGGAGGGCCTACGGAGAGAATGACCTCTGAACTGATAACTGATGGGAGCTTAGCCTAGCAGGTGTAGAGGGGTGGGAAAAAGGAAGAAGAGAGGACGTGGGAAGTGGAAGGGGCAGCCAAGTGCAGAAGAAAGGCTTGGGCGTCAAGAGGCAATGAAGTGACTCAGAAACTGAGAGCCACAGGGATGGGAAGGGCTCCTTATAAGCCAAGGATGTATGAGGTGGGAGTGGGCAGCCATCAGGGGCAGGACACAGGCTGGGAGAGGCGCTGTCCTTGTGCTGAGGCAGGGTGCCCACGAGTCAGCATGGAGTCAGCAGAGTGGGACAGTCACTACTGAAACTGAACTGTCAGATGGTCTCCAAGACCAGGCAGAAGGGGAAGCGAGTGCGCCCAACAGCACAACAGAGCCAGCTCACACTGTTCTCAAGGACCCACCAGCAAAGTTTTGGCAACACTGCAAGATGGCTGACAGGTATCGTACTAACAGCTTGGCTTGAGCACCGATGAGGTATTCGCACAACAGATGAGTGCTAACATGGCAAGCATCTTCCCCCTCTTGAAACAGAGTGTTCGATGCTACTGTGCAATTGACTGTGTGAATCTGTTTTACATACAGCTAGTGCTGGTGGGTGCCACAGCTGCTAGTGCTGTAGGTAGGTCTCTGTAGGTGTCTATGATTGTGTAGATGGGGAAGCTTTCCGCATGCACCTGCCTCCACTCAACTGTCACCCGGGAGGACGAGGAGGACCACATGTTAGGAGGAGGCTACTGACTGAGGCGCAGGTGTGTACGGTCACGCCCAGCCGAGGAGACGCTTCTGACTTTTGAGGTTGTCCTGGAACCCACTAGGTAGACCAGGCTGCCTTCAAACTCATAGAGATCCACCTGTCTCTGCCTCCAGAGTGCTAGGATTTAAGGCTCGCATGGCCACTGCCATCCCTGAAGAGAGTTTTAAAAACTATTAGGAGCTAGCAGGGCTTTGAGAGAACTAGCCCTCTCTCCCCACTTCTCATCCTCACTCCTTAGCTGTGATTCAATGCTGTGACCCTTTAATACAGTCCCCCGTGTTGCAGTGAGCCCTCACCCCTGGCTATGAGATAATTTTCTGGTTGAAATCTTGCTACTGTTATGAATCATAATGTAAATATCTGATATTCAGGGTGTCTGATGTGTGACCCTTGTGGGGTCGTGACCCACAGGTTGAGAACTGCTGGCTTGTGGCTTCTTTCAGACTCACTTTTTATGTTAGCATCTGTCTTTCCTGTTACCTAACGCCTTCCCTACATGCAGGAGCTTCCCGTTTGCTTCCCGCTTTGCTGGAAGAGTCAAGATCGATGTCTCCGTGTTACACCCAGAGCAAAAGGAGTCAAAGACAGAAGCTAACATTTACAGCTTAGGTGGAGGAAAGGAGAAACGCTGGAAAGGAGAAATGTGGCCGGAAGCACTGAGGGTAGCCATGGGAAACAGAGTTAAACTACCTCTGAAGATGCAGACAATGACACTGAGCTGGCCGCTAGATATCAGCCCGAGACTGGGCTCTACACCTAAGAGATGCTGCTGACTTCAGGGCGTAAGACTCCTCCTCCCTTAGCAGGCCGACTACTGCTATTCAGGGAGCATTCTCTTTCCTTGAAGACTTACCCGAACCTCGGCTTCTCGGGGCTTCCCGTTGAGATCACATTTGGACCCGTTGCCGTAGGTCTGGCTGTGGTAGCGTTTCAGTCGATGCTGCTTGGAGGCCTGGAGAAAACATGAGGTGGGATGGAGAGGGCATGAGAAAGGGAACACCTTCCCACAGGGACCTGGCGATCATAGGACCAGATCCCAGGGGACTTGATGGGTACCAAACCCAAAGAAATACGCCAGCTCAGTCTGACCCTCCCTGTTGCCTGGGCTATCTATCTGCAGCTCAGCCGGTCCCCATTCCAACCCCAAACCCCAGTCACCTTGGCTGTCTCGTCATCCCAGTTGAAGGCTGACTGGTAGTGGCCAAGATAGAGGACATCACCTTTGATCTCTGAGTCTGTAAGGGAAGCCACAGTAAAGCCCATTATTCTCATTATGAGGCCTAGAAGGGAGGACTGGGAGGGAGGGTCACCATCCACACGGGATCATGAAGGCTTAGGGAGAATGTAGGAGCGAGTCACCTTCCATATGGTACTGCTGGATATGGCGTCCATAACAGAATTCATATGTCCACCAGTCCTTGGTCTGACAATGGAAAGAGGAACAATCAGGAGGCATGAAACCACAGTCTCCTGGCTCCAAGATATACAACCTGTCACTTAGTTCTCCCCACCCCCTCCCCTACCGCATTCCCCCCTCCCCTCCCCCCTCCCGCATTCAACTCTGTTCTCTTCTGGTGGCTGGAGACACACATCTAAAGTATAACTGACTCCTACCCACTCCCTTTTTCTTTCCCCTCTTCGGTCAGGGAAGGGGTAAGACAGGGCCATGATGCTCTGTGATCCAGTCTGGGATCACAGGCATAAGACATTCCCTGCCCTCCATAAAGATAAGAAATCGTGGTATCCTTGGAGCACTCGGATGAATACTCCCACTGGTTCAAGTATTAACTGAACTTCTTCGGATACAATGGCATGCTGAGGTAAAGAGCAACGGGAGCAGAAGGTGACTTTACAGGTGGGTTCCTGCTCTTCTGGTCCTACCACCGTCCTTCTGGTCTTGATTGACCCTATTTTGAGATCTTCTATCTTAAACCCTTCCCTACATTCAGCAGTCTTTGTTTCCCTGCTCCTGCCCGTAAACATATCTAGTACACCAATGGCCCCTTAACTCCCACCGGCCTCCATTCCCGTTCCCAAGACTTCCCTCCGCCCACCCCAGTTCCTCTCACCTTCAGCAGACAAGGGGCATCTCTCATTGGGCTCAACAATTCAGGGATCCCGGGCCCCTGGTAAGCAGGCGTCTCCTCCTCCCTTTCACGCTGGAAGTGAATAGCTCCAGCTGGTAGGCGGCACTCATAGCGCTGTTTGTACTTTGAAGACACAACCACCACGTCTGAAGCTTGGCTCTGGGAAAGAAGGGTCGGGAAGGGGGCAGGGAGGCAGAGGCTGGGACCAAGAACAACGAGATCCCTCTTCAGACCCTGGGGACGTGCCCAGGGGAAGAGAGAATAAGCCACAAGTCCTCCAGCTGCCCCGACTGAGCGGAGGAGAGGGCGCTCTCGCTTCCCTACCCGGCAGGGTCCGGGTGCTTTCACCGCGACCCGGGGACCCGAGGTCCACAGTGGGGAGCCCCACCCCTGTCGGTGCCTGGTCTCCGGGGATGGGTCTGCCTGCCATTCCCAGCAGGACCGTAGGAACACCACCATCTCTTCTCCATTCCCCCGTTCTCCTGCACCGGACGCGCAGCTCCCCTTCCTCCTCCACCGTGCGCCCCTTCTTCTTGCACAGGACCCTCGCCTCGCCCCACACCCCTCACCTGCCCTCCCATGACAGGCAACGGCAGGATTTGGATGCCATAACGCATCTCACTCAGCTCCTCCAAATTCAGGCTCCCGACACCGCCCGTCAGACGCGCAGGTAAAAGGAGCCCCAGAAATAGCAATCCCAACAGACTGGACAGCAGCGCCTCCGACGCCATCTTCCGCTCCGTCTCGGCTGGAGATGTTCCTTCCGCCCCAAACCTGGCAGCGTCCTCACCCGCCCATTAGCGCCCCAAGCTCTCATTGGCTGTGCGGGCGCTCTCTCTTATGTAACGCATCCTCATTTGTAAACGTGGCGTCAAAGCCTCCAGGGAGGCGGGTCGCACTGTTAAAAAAAAAAAAAGCTGTTTCTGATTGGCCAAGAGCAAGAACCAATCAGCGGCGAGATTAGGTCCCTTTTCCCCCCCACCACCTCCTTATTCCCGAGGTGTGGTCTGTGCCTGTGTTCTTTTGCTTGTTGTCTCATCCCCAGCTGTCAGGAATAGAGCTTCTTATTACTTTTCATATATTTCTTGCAATGTATGACGCCTCCATCGGGCAGAATATTGGAGCGGACGGTGAGTGTGGGGGATATCTTGGAAATTACTTAATATCTTTTCAAAATATATACTATACAGAAGCATGCCTCTTCATATAAATATATGTGTATTCGTACATATATTTATGTGTGTACATATATAATTATGTACATATGTACATATATATACACAAATGTGCATATATGTACATATTTTTATATACATATATACACATATATATGCTACTATATTACCAGCAGCCAAATAATCTGTGTCAAAATAATGAATTTGTCCTCCAATCAACTTATCTTAAGGAGGAGAGTGTGGTAGTGCGTGCCTGTAATTCTGGCACTCGTGACACAGAGGCAAGAGGATCAATAATTCAAGGTTATCTTCTTCCATATAGTGAGTTCGAGAATAGCCTGCGCTATATGAGCCGCACTCTCAAATACACAAAGACACTGGTTTAGCATGTGTGAAGCCCTGGGTTCAGTCCGTGTCACAGTGTAAACATGTAGGTATATACCTGGAATCCAAGCAGATGTCCTTGACTACATAGAGATGGGCCTAAGCCTGTAATACATGAAACTGTCTCAACAGAAGAAGAACTAATGATGGAGCCAAGAGTGGAGGTGGATGCCTATAATTACAGGCTGAGGCAAAAAGATGGACAGTTGGAACCAGCCCAGCTTATGAATAGCAAAATCAAGAAGGAGGAGGAGGAGGGAGAGGAAGAGGAGGAAGAAGAAGAAGAGGAGGAGGAGGGAGAAGAGGAAGAAGAGGAAATAGAAGAAGAAGGTGAAGAAGAAGAAGAAGAAGAAGAAGAAGAAGAAGAAGAAGAAGAAGAAGAAGAAGAAGAAGAAGAAGAAGAAAGAAAGAAGAAGAAACAAAACAAAACCAGCACTTGGGAGGCAGAGGCAGGTGGATTTCTGAGTTGGAGGCCAGCCTGGTCTACAGAGTGAGTTCCAGAACAGCCAGGGCTACACAGAGAAACCCTGTCTCAAAAAAACAAAATAAAGAAGAAGAAGACAACAACAGGTAGGAGTGAGGAAGGCAGGGGAGAGGAGAAGGAGGATGTAAAATAAGGAGCTCCTGGTTAAAGTTGGGCTGGGGCTTGGGGATGTAGGGAAAGCATCTGTTTTGTCAAGACTGTAAGGGAAAACCTGCAAAGACAAAACATGGAAAATGAAGCCAGAAACAAACAGATCAGTAACTGGATTAGCAACCCTGAGCATATCAATTCCTAAACAAAGGCAAATAAGAGACATAATATACGATTGGAAGATTTCTGTGGGGAAGCTCACCACACCAGGGGGAAAGTCCAAAAGATACTGTTGTCATCAGGGTTCTATTAATGAGACAGACATGCTTCCTGCCATTAACCCCTCGGGCTGTGTGCCTGCACACAGACATCCTGACCAGATCTTTACAAGACCTCACAGTTAAATACGCAGAAAGCCAAGCATAGTTATCTATCTGAGAGAAATCCTTAATATACAAGAAAGAAACCAAAACAAGCAAGCCAGAAAGGAAAAAGCAAATGGGTGGCTAGAGAGATGACTGGGGCGGGAGGGGCAGGGGTAGATGGGAAAGTGTTTTGGTCTGAGCCTGAGTTCATAGAAAAATCAGACTCAGACAACAGCTGTAACTTCAACTCACCAGGGCAGATTTTGGAGGGGGGTGGAGCAGGGGGTGGTAGGTTCGAGACACAGTTTCTCTATGTAGTTCTGGCTGTCCTGGAACTCACTCTGTAGACCAGGCTGGCCTCAAACTCAGAAATCCGCCTGCCTCTGCCTGGGATTAAAAGTTGTGTGCCACCACTGCCCAGCCAGGGCAGAGTTTTATGTCAATGTGACTCAAGCTAGAGTCAGCTGAGAAAATGCCTTCACAAGATCAGGCTGTAGGCCAGCCCATAGGGCATTTTCTTTCTTTTTTTCTTTTTATTAGATATTTTCTTTATTTACATGTCATATGATATCTCTTTTCCCAGTTTCCCCTCTGAAAAAAAGAAGTAAACAACAACAACAACAAAAATGGCATTTTCTTAATTAGTGATTGATGGGAGATGGTCCAGCCCATGGTGGGTGATGCCATCCCTGGGCTGATGAGCCAGGGTTCTATAAGAAAGCAGGCTGAGCAAGCCAGTGAGCAGTGCCCCTCCATGGCCTTTGTATCAGCTCCTGCCTCCAGGTTCCTGCCCTGTCTGACTTCCTTCAATGATGAACAGCGATGTGAAAGCATATGTCAATTAAATGTCCTTCCTTAACTTGTTTTTGATCATGGTGTTTTATCACAGCAATAATAACTCTAAGACAGACAGAGACAGGCAGATCCTGGGGGCTTCTTGGCCAGCCAGTCTAGCCAAGTTGGCAAATTGACATGCTCCAGCTTCAACCAGACCTTGTCTCAAAAACTAAGGTGGGGAGCAATAGAGGGAGACGCCCATGCCGATCTCTGGCCTCCATATGTGCACAAACACTCACACATGGAAGTACACATGCACACCCCATGAATTCAAATAAAAAAGTAAAGCAAATTAGAGCAAAGAAGGTGCCAAGGAGGAAAACAGCTAAGTGTCCTCAGTGGAATAATCCAGTGTGTCTGAAAGAGCGCATTGCATGGCAGAAACCTTTAGTGAGGCAAACCTTGGACTTTATGTGCAGCAGGCAAATGTGCAACACTGAAATACATCCCTGTTTCAGGCAGAGTAGCACTTAGCTCAAGTGATCTAGAAGTCATTAACCTCCTCCACCTCCAAGCACTGTAATCAGCATGCTATTTTTTTCTTATGTATTAATTTGTGCACACACGTGTGTGTGTGTGTGTGTGTGTGTGTGTGTGTGTGTGTTTGTGTGCACGCGCATGCACCCAAGGAAGCCAGAAGAGGGCACTGAATTCCTTAGAGCTGGAGTTACAGGTAACCAAAAAATCAAACATCAGTGCCAGGGAAACAAACCCAGGTCCCCTGGAAGAGCAGTGTGTACTCTTAACTGTTGAACCATCTCTCCGGCTCCAAAACTATACTTTTTAAAGAATTATTTATTTATTTATCTTATGTATATGAGTGCACTGTAGCTGTCTTCAGACATACCAGAAGAGAGCATCAGATCCCATTACAGATGGTTGTGAGCCACCATGTGGTTGCTGGGAATTGAATTCAAGACCTCTGGAAGAGCAGTCAGTGCTCTTAACCTCTGAGCCACCTCTCCAGCCTGCCCCCCCCAAGTGACTTTTTAAAAAAGATTTATTTATTTTATACATAAGTGCTCTCTTTGCATGTATGCCTACATGCCAGAAGAGGGCATCAGATCCCATTACAGGTGGTTGTAAGCCACCATGTGGTGGTTGGGAACCTCTGGAAGAGCAGTCAGAATCACTGTGCCATCTCCCCAGACCTTTAAATATGCATGTGTGTGTGTGTGTGTAAATGTATATATATTTATATAATACATATATGCATATATGTATGCATATGTAACTACCATTTGAATAAACAAATAAACAAAAGAAGGTCTTAGAAATCTAAACTGTGATGGAAGAAATAAAAACTCAACAGAGGGGCTGGAGAGATGGCTCAGCAGTTAAGAGCAATGACTGCTCTTCCAGAGGTCCTAAGTTCAATTCCCAGCAACCACATGGTGGCTCACAACCATCTGTAATGGGATCTGACACCCTCTTCTGGTGTGTCTGAAGAGAATGACAGTGTACTCATATACATGAAATAAATGAATCTTAAAAGAGAAAAAAAGTAGAAAGACAGAAGGATCAAATTGAATATAAATTTCCTCTACTCTAAAAACAATTTATAGATGTCAGAACATCAACTCTGGAAGTCAAAAATGTAAACAGTGAAGGTTAGAGAAATGGCCAGTCAGGAGCGAAAGCATCATCAAAGACATTTACGACACTGGAGAGTTGGCTCAGTGGTTAAGAGTGAAGGACAAGGGTTCGATTCCCAGCACCCACCCGGAAGCTCACCATCACATCATGAACCAGGCACCCATCTGGTGCGCAGATGTACACACAAGCAAAAAACAAACAAGCCAAGAAACAAAAACCTCATACACACAAAACAAAAAATAAATCAAAAAAAAAAATCACTCCAGGTGTGGTGGCCCATGCCTTTAATCCTGGCACAGCAGACACAGCAGCAGGTGGATCTCTGTAAGCTTGTGGTTAGCCTGGTCTACAGAACAAGTTCCAGGACAGCCAGGGCTACACAGAGAAACCCTGTCTCAGGAAGAAGAATATAGCGAGGCATAGCGACAGGAAGTTCATTTTAGTCTTCGGATGGCAGAGGCAGGTACATCTATCAGTTGGAGGAGCAAGCCTTGGATACATAGACCCTGTCTCAAAAACAAAAACAAAATAAAGATATTTAAAAGTGGTTCCAGGGCTGGAGAGATAGCCCAGTCAGTAAAGGCATCAAAGATGAGAGCCTGTGTTGATCCCCAGAAACTGTGTAGTCCCAGCAGGTCACTGGCAGCACACGCACTTGCAGTGCCAGCCAACCTCTTCTATCTACTAGGTGATGCTAGGCAGTGAGACCCTGAACAAAAAAGTCCTACAGTAGCTGGAACAAGAGCAAAAATTAACCTCCGGCCTCTACAGGTACCAGCACAGGCATATATGCACATGCACATACATGTACATGGACATGAACACAGATACACAGATACAATGAGTCAATGTTGTTGGACGATAGGCAGGGTAACGTCTTGTAGTCTCAGTACCCAGGAGGCTGCAGGAAAATGGTTGCAACTTGAAATCCAGCCTGGACGACACATCAAGTTCCAGGTTGGTCAGGAATACATAGCTAGACCTTGTCTCAAAGAAGAGTTGCACATTGGTCACAACAATTTTTTTTAAAGAGTTATTTATTTGTTATGTAGCTGATTTTTTTATCTGAATGTACACCTCTGTGCCAGAAGAGGGCATCAGATCCCAGGCTGGATAGATGGTTGTGAGCCACCAAGTGGCCGCTGGGAGTTGAACTGTTAACCACTGAGCCATCTCTCCAGCCTGAAGCCTGCAGTAGTGCACAGGCCTTTAATCTCAGCAGAGACAGGCAGATCTCCATGTTTGAGGCCAGGCTGGTATATAGAGTGAGTTTGAGGACAGCCAGGGATACACAGGGAAACCCTGTCTTGAAAAACAAAACAAACAAAAACCCCACAACAAAACTAAAACACAAACAAACTAAACTAAAACCACCCAACCAAACAAAACCCAACAAATGAACAATTTTAAAAGCTCCTAGAGGAAGGAACAAAGCTGCCCTGTATAGATGACAGGTCAGGACAGCAAGAGGCTTATCAGTTCACAGGCAGTAAGATGACAGTTAAAAATTTTACATGTAAGCTGGAGAGATAGATAGCTTAGTGGTTAAGAGCACTGACTGCTCTTCCAGATGTCCTGAGTTCAGTTCCCAGCAACCACATGGTGGCTCACAACCATCTGTAATGGGATCTGATGCCCTCTTCTAGTGTATCTGAAGAGAGCAATGGTGTACTCATATACATAGAATAAATAAATAAATAAATCTTTTTTAAAAATAAGCTTGCCAGGCGGTGGTGGCGCACACCTTTAATCCCAGCACTTGGGAAGCAGAGGCAAGCAGATTTCTGAGTGCGAGGCCAGCCTGGTCTACAGAGTGAGTTCCAGGACAGCCAGGGCTACACGGAGAA
>NW_022196910.1:54367523-54379538 GCF_008632895.1 Mastomys coucha
AAAAAAAAAAAAAAAAAAAAAAAAAGCTTCCCTGTGACATTCTCAGGGGGCAGGGGTATTATGCCACTTCAGTACACAGAGGACCTAGTTTCTAGCTCCCCTTAGAAAAACCACTGTGGCCTTTGCAATTAAGCCTTGCCAATGTTCTGAAGTTTACAGTAATTACAGATTCTTCTTCAAAAATTTCTAAATTATAAAATATCCTACATCCAAGCATGTTGGGTATATTGAAAGCCTGTAATCCTCTCCTCTCTAGTCAGAGGCAGGGGAGTCAGAAGTTTAAAATCATCCTGAGCTCTGGAGGAGTTCCAGGCTAGCCTAGGCTACATGAGGTTCTGTCCCAATACACAAACAAAGAAAAAGGCAGCAAACAAAACAGAAAAAGAAGAAAACTGGCTTAAGTAACTATATCAGTTTAAGAGGCTATCTCTAGCTACTACAGACCAGAGGGGTAACAAGCTGAATGTCTTAATGTGACTGTCTCTTGTCTGAAATGCTTGGAATTGAATGTATTACAGATTTCAGATTCTTTTTCCAGATTTTTGAAATGTTTGAAGAAATATAATGAGATATTTTGGCCATGAGTTCCCAGCCTAAACATGAAATTCACTATCCACCCTGTGTGTTTTATTCATATGTCTCCACATAATTTTCTACGATATTTTTGTGTGCTTGTTTTGTTTAGCATATATTTTAGTGTTTTTAACTATGTGTGTGTGGTGGCGGGGGAGGGGAGGGGAGGGGTATGTGCTCATAGGAGCCTCCAATCCTCCTGGAACTGGAGTTACAGGTGGCTGTGGGCCATCTGATGTGAGCACTGGAAACAGAACTCAGGTCTCAGTTAACTGCTGAGCCATTGCAGTGAAGGACACTCTCACAGGCCCAAACGTGTCAATGGTTGGTCCTGCCCCGCCTCTCTTCTCTCCTGTGCTAAACCACCAGACTCCTTATTTGGCCACTTTCTTATTTGACTCATTCTTGGGGCTGATCACCAAGGTTCAACTAACAAAACATTAAGGTTCAGCAAATTCCCTATTTGACTATGCTAACATGTCCACTCAGGACTTGCCAACTTCCCCTTTTTTCTCCTTTAGAAAAACCCCTCCTGCTGAGCTACAAAATATTTGGTATCTGGGTGTGTTCTGGGCCAGTTCTGATATGCCTTCTCCATGTTATTATTTTTTTAAAAGTATGTGTATGTGTGTACCTGTGTGTGTGTGTGTGTGTGTTTGTGCCTGTGTGTGTTTGCCTATGTGTGTGCCTTTGTGTATATGTTTGCCTGTGTGTATCTGTGCCTGTGTGTGTGAGAGAGAATGTGTGTGTAGTGTCTGAGAGCATTGACAATGGGGTCCTAGAGTTGGAGTTACGGAGAGCTGTGAGTCACAGCCAGCATGAGTGCTGGGGATGGACAGAGTCCTCTGCAAGGGGAGTTCTAGCCCCTTATCTTTGTTTGTGTTGGTTTTATTGGTTTGTTGAGATGAAGTCTTGATTTATAGTCCTGGCTGGCTTGGAGTTCTGCCCACTTTTTCCCAAGTAGTGGGATTAAAGATATATGTCTCCGCAACTGACTGCACTAGCATTTTGGTTGCATTTGTCATTTGGAGATTTTTTTTTTCCTTTAAAAAAAAAATCTTACTTCGCCAAGCAGTGGTGGCACATGCTTTTAATCCCAGCCCTTGGGAGGCCAAGGCAGGTGGATTTCTGAGTTCAAGACCAGCCTGGTCTGCAGAGTGAGTTCCAGGACAGCCAGGGCTACACAGAGAAACCCTGTCTCAAAAACCAAAAAAAAAAAAAAAAAAAAAAAAAAGCCAATCTTATTTTATATGTGTGAACTTTTGTTTTAATGTATGTCTGTGATGCCAGCAGAGGACAGAGAGGGCATTAAATCTCCAGAAACTGGGAGTTACATACAGCTGTAAGTGGCTATGTGGGTGCTGGGAATCGAACCTGCATCCTCCACAAGAGCGACAAGTGTCCCTAACCCTGAGCTACTTCCCCAACCCCAGTCTATGGAATTTTTCAGTTTGACAACTTAGACACAAAATGCTTCATATTTCAGATTCCAGACTCAAGAATTCATTATGCTTTACCGGTACTTTATCCAGTTTCCCAATCCTAATAGAAGAATTGCCCTAACAACAGTCACCATTGCCTGCCGGAAACATTGAGCAAGAGAGGCTCAAGGCCGTGCGCAGCTGACGCCGTGTAAATACACTATTTGTGTAAATACATTCAATAACAGAGCACCAGGAAAGGAACAGCCTGGGTTCTGAAATATGATATGAGTGGAAGACAGGATTATCTGCAAAGGGCACTTTTGAAGGAAAAAAGAAAACACTAAAAATAACTTGCCAGTTTACAAGAAATATGAGACATAGCCGCCTATGCTAGATGACAATGCAAGGGTGTAACTAGGGACAAAATAGAAGAGTGTCCCAGTTTCTGCAACAAAGTAGGAGTAGAATTGTTACAGTTACCGTTTCCTGACATTAACCAAGTACAATTCACAGACTTTGCTTGGATCCAGATCCTAGGACATGATCTTCATGAGTTAACTGGGGAACTCTGGACACAGTCTGAATCCCACATATTAATCAGCATCTGAAACTGTCAGATGTAATACTGGGTGTGATGGTTGAAAGTTTTAAAAGCAGGCTTAACCCCTGGTGATATTTAGGATATTTATCAATGAAATGGTGTAATGTCCAGGGCATTAGTTCACTGGTTTGAGCTAGGCGAATGTAGATTTATTAAGAGAAAGAAAAATATTCCTGAGACAGAGCAGCTTCAGAGGAAGAGTATTCAAGTCGGGAATTTTCATTAGAACAATCCTGTGGACATCTAAGACAACACATTGGAGCCTAAAAGAAAGAACATTGGGGCTAGTGAGATGGCTTAGTGGTTAAGAGCACTGACTGCTATTACAAAGGTCCTGAGTTCAAATCCCAGCAACCACATGGTGGCTCGCAACCACTCATAATGAGATCTGAAGACAGCTACAGTGTACTTACATATAACAATAAATAAATCTCTTTTAAAAAAATAAAAGAATATTAAACTGTCTCCTTGTTGTTAAAGTGGGGTGGTAAGTGGTGGGTTCATTATATCTTACTTTCCAAATTATTGGAATTTTCTTTCTGATTTTCTTTTTTACTCAGTCATCCAGGCTATTCTGGAACTCACTATGTAGCCCAGGCTGGCCTCAAATTTGAGGTAATCTGCCACGCACACTTGCGTGATGGCGGTATCTGAGGCGTAAACTTCAAGGAAAGTCAGTCTCCTGCCTCCGCATTGTCTCCTGGCACCCCAAACTCAGAGGTGGCCCAGATATGTCCTCGTACTAGTGTGCTCAGAACTCACCAAGATATCATTTTCTTACAGCTAGCAAGAGAAAATTCGGACATTGCTTTCTGACCTTCACCAATGTTTCCAACTATCCTAGTTTAATGTTTTAAGTACTAGAGAGTAATTGAAAGGTTTCTCTCACTCTAAGACCCCTCTGCCTGCCTCCAGCAAGAACCAGAGAATTAGCATAAGAATACCTCAACAGGGAGGGCTCCACCCCTCTTCCTCCTGTTTTACACCTAGCTACCAGACCCTGCTGACCTTGGTGTGTGAGGGTCCTTTTGCCTACATGACTTCAGTCTAGCACTAGGACTGGGGGAAAAAGAACTTGGACTCCCATGCAGGACTAGCACTAGAACTTAGATGGGCTAGGACTCAGATTCACGTATCTCTCCCAGTCCCCCGGGCCCAGAGCACTTGGGCCCGGGGGATGCAGCACCAGTTCAGAAGAGATAGCTGCTGTTTTAGACCCAGTATGTTTCAGATAGCCTCAGAGGTACCTCAACTGTTGAGCTGCCAGATTTTTTATTTCTCTTTTGCAATGATTGTAAAAGCCTCATGCCATTTTTAAAGAAATACACTCAGATCTTACACACTGGTGTCTAGTCTGTTTGTCAAAGCCGAATCCCGTGCCCACCTGGCCAGAATCCCTCGTCCCGCGGAACAAGGGACCCCGCAAGAAATCCCGGTCCGCGGCAGTAATCCTGCCTCTGCCTCCTGAGTGCTAGCATTATAGGTGTGAGCCACCTACCTGCCCCAGGTCAAAATCTCTATTTTGTTTCCTTTTGAAAAACACAAAGGGTGATTTGGATTTAGCTGAAGGTAAAGCTTAGTGAAATAAAAGTCAGAGGAAACTGCCGGAAATGAAGCTGAGAAAGGTCAAAGGGGATTGTGGGAAAATAGGATAACAGGAAGGGTCAGGTAGAGCCTTCTGTTGTGGAGCAGTCTTTAATCCAGCACTCAGGATGCAGAGGCAGGAGGATCTCCGTGAGCAGAATGGGCAACATGGTCAACAGAGCCAGCTCCAGGCCGGCCAGCCAGGGCTACATGGTGAGGCCTCTCCCTCTGTCTCCTTGATGTGTCCCAGACATGTAAGATAGATATTTTGTTCAAAAGTCCCTCCTTCATGTGGCTGTAAAAACTAAAGAACATAATATTTTTGGAAGTTCATGTTCTGTACCTGTCACAAAGTAGGCACTGAATAAAAATATACTGCATTTTGAATGGTTAATTCAAGTAAGATTTAATGCAAACCTTTGCTCCTTCTGTATTCTGAGAACTGGAATACAGTTTTGTTGTTGTTGTTGTTGTTGTGTTATTTTTGGGTCTTTTGGGGGGGGTTGGGTTTTTTTGGTGTTTTTTTTTTTTTTTTTTTTTTTTTTTTTTTTTTTTTTTTTTTTTTTTTTGGTATTTTGAGACTGGGTTTCTCTGTGTAACCCTGGCTGTCCTGGAACTCACTCTGTAGACCAGGCTGGCCTCAAACTCAGAAATCTGCCTGCCTCTGCCTCCCAAGGGCTGAGATTAAAGGCATGCGCCACCACTGCCCAGCAAAATAGTTGTAAACTATTAACTAGAATATCACCCAGAAGTCCCACTACTTGGCCTATGTGGGAAGGCCGTGACGACGCTACACAGGCATCGGCTCTAACATGGAAAGCAAGGTGCTGTTCACTAGAGCCAAGATACTGAATTAAATACGTATCTATCAGCTCATGAATAGAGTGGAAAATTAAGTGCATTGTATTTAATTATAAAAAATATTGAGCAGGGCGGTGGTGGCGCATGCGTTTAATCCCAGCACTTGGGAGGCAGAGGCAGGTGGATTTCTGAGTTTGAGGCCAGCCTGGACTACAGAGTGAGTTCCAGGACAGCCAGGGCTATATAGAGAAACCCTGTCTCAAAAAACAAAACAAAACAACAACAACAAAATGATAATAATGATAATGATAATAATGATAATGATAATAATAATAATAATAATAATAATAATAATAATAATGAAAGTCTAGGGGAGGGGAAAACATGAGAAACATATATTGTATGAGCTGAGTGTGGCAGCCCACACCTTTAATCCCCAGAACTCTCGAGGCAGAGGCGGGTGGATCTCTGTAAATGGCCAGCCTTGTCTACAGAATGAGTTCCAAGACAGCCAGGGCTATGTAGAGAGTTCTTGTCTTAATGTTTACATATAGCATTTATATATATCATGAAAATATTTTTCAAATTATCTTTACTTTTTAAAATTTTTAAAAAGATTTATTTATTTTATACATATAAGTACACCAGTGCTCTCTTCAGACATACCAGAAGAGGGCATCAGATCCCATTACAGATGGTTGTGAGCCACCAGGTGGTTGCTAGGAATTGAACTCAGGACCTCTGGAAGAGCAATTGGTGCTCTTAACTACTGAGCCATCTCTCCAACCCATGAAAACATTGTTTTAAGAAAAAAAATGCAAGTCTGTCACTTGCAGGAACATGGCAGGAACTAGGAGATATGTTAAGTGAAATAAGCCAAACATAGGGGCTGGCGAGATGGCTCAGTGGATAAGAGCACTGACTGCTCTTCCAAAGGTCCTGAGTTCAAATCCCAGCAACCACATGATGGTTCACAACCATCTGTAATGAGGTCTGATGCCCTCTTCTGGCAAGTCTGAAGACAGCTACAGTGTACTGTGTATAATAATAAATAAATCTTAAAAAAAAAAAAAAAAGCCAAACATAGGAAATCAAACATTATATGTGTGCACTTACATGTGGGGTCTTTAAAAGGAGCCTGTAGGTATCGTGGTGTAAGGGTGTTGCTGTAGGCAGTTGGTCTGCTCTAATTGACCTAGCAGCAGCAGCACAGGTTCCTCACTACCTACCCCAGTGATCTGGATTCCCAAATGAAAGACAGACAGACACACACACACACAGCCTTATATTTGATATACTTTAATCAGCTCAATGGCTGGGCCACTCTCAAACTTTCACATTGCTGATGCCTCTCCACCAATACTCCTGAGTTATTACTTACTGAAATCTGTATTCCAGCTTTGCTCCCTAGACCCAGCGGGGCAGCTCTGGGGCCGCTCTTCCCCTGCTCTTCCATGATTGCTAAGCTTTCTCTTCTGCGCCTCTCAAGCCTGGATCTTATTCTGTTCCTGGCATGGTGATTCTTCTTTTTGTTCTCCATCCTTGCATGTGAATGCTAAAGTCCTGCCTCTGTCTCCCTGCCTGGTCATTGGCCACTGGAAACTATATTTACCAATCAAAACCAACTGGGGGCAGGGACCCTCTGCACCTTACATGTGAAATCTCCTCCAATTCTGGGAACCCAGTGAACATAATACAAGCATTAAGCCAAATCCACCACATAAGGGTTCATGATACCCCGGACTCAAATAGTAAATAATAAAGAGCGTTTTATTCTGTAGAAGTCTAGCATGGAGGGGGTCTTCCATTTACCAAGATGAAGATGTCCAGGTGACCTCGAAGGCCCAATTTAAAGCACATTAGGGTAATTCCAGGGAAGTATAAGTGACCTTTGTGTTAATTATATTCATGTTAAAAGCTCTATATCTAGGGACATTCTAGAATCATTGTTGGGGTGAGGTGGGACACTGGAAAATGTTACTGGGGTAGCCTGGAAACTGTTATTGACTCTGCCCTTGTCTCCCAGGTGATGGGGCAGATTTCTAGTAACTGACTTGCCTGGACTTGTCCAGTTTTAGGAAATAGAGATTTAGGACTAGTCTCCTGACCTGGATTCATGGAGTCAGCCTGTCTCAGTCCCCTCAGTGGCTCATAACCATAATCCTAGCACTTGGGAGACTGAAGCAGGAGGATTCCAGCACTTTGAGGCCAGCCTGCCCTAAAGTGTGAGACACTGTCTAGAAGAGGAAGACAGGAAGCAGAACACATGTGTGTAATCCCAGCACACGGAAGGCTGAGCAGGAAAGTCATATGTTTGAGGACAGCCTGGGCTCCTCCTTATGCAGCCATGAGATGACCCACATTTGGGTTTGGGTGTTCCCACCTCAGTTAATGTAGACTAGAAAATCCCTTAGAGACACATCTGAGATTTGTCCCCAGAGTGATTCTGTAATACCAGGGAAATGTTAGTGATCTCCCCCAAAACAGACAGGAGCCGATCTGATGTAACTCACAGCAGGGTCTTTATTCTATTCAAGCTAGCTCAGGCCACCCCTAGCCCCCCACCGCACCACTGTCATGCAGGATGGTTTTGGTAGTGGGAGAGCCCTGAGTGTCTATGGGGCAAGGCTTTATAGTAAGCAGCAAGCAGGGAGTATGCATGCAAGTGTCTCATTGGAAAGCTGCTGTGGCCTTTAACATAACTAGCTGGTGCTGGGAGTCATGTCATAAACTTAATTTCTGCTCCCCTCTGCATTGGTGGTCGTTAGGCAGAGGGTGAGCTTGTAACCTGGGGGTACAGGTTTGTTGGGAGAATAACCTAGAGACACTGGTCTTGTTGAGGGTGTAACCTGGAGATGTTGGTCTTGTTGGGGATTAGTGTAGAGACTGGAGCTAGGCTGCGATTTTGTTGGAGGCTCAACTTGGAAACAAATGCTAGGTACCGGCCTGTTAGTTTACCTGAGTTCAAACTTAGGTCAGGTTCTCTAAAATGGAGTCTGAACTTAACAGATTTGGCCTCTCAATTCTAGAGCCTGTGAATTGACAATCAAACTGTCACAAATTCACCCAATATCACCTTGATTTCTAAACACATCGGGTTTTTGTTTGTTTGTTTGTTTGTTTTTGTTTTTTCTAGCTAGGCCTGATGGGAGCTTTATTCCAACAGCAGACACACCTTCTTCTCCTCACCACTCTTCTCAGAGCGCTGCAACAGGATGTAGTAATCAAACTTTCGAAGACCAAGCTCGACATAGTGCCCTGTCAGAGTAACTGTCCAGAAGAGAGGCTTCAGACCTGAGCAATCCAGTATGATCCAAGATGGCTGCTCGGTTTGGATAGCTCACAGCACCCTGAGGCCCCACTGCCCTGGCTCTTTCTCTCCTGGGCTGGCTCTTAAGGAATATGACAGCAATGACTATAAAATCATAAAAATTATAATATTGGCACTCTGAGTTCAAGGTTCAAAGGGAAGAAACAAAGGCAGTTCTATTTGCCTTTGCCCCAGGGGATGGCAGGGTGTGGAGAGGCAGGCTCTGCCCTCCCTGTGCAGCAGCAGCATCTCAGGCACTGGATGTCTCCTGAGGAGGGCTGCTGCTCAGCTCTTCCTGCAGGGCTGTCAGGGACTGCCCTCCATGCTACTGGTAGATATTGAACTCACGGGGCCCTGCACCCAAAGCATCAACTCAGAGACCAGCACGTGCAGGCTCTGAGCATGGAGGCAGGTGAGTCCAAAGAGTGCTGCCAGGGTGCACATGGATGAGGCGGTCTGCACTGCCTCCAAACACTTTATCACAGTCAGTCATACCGGTGGGCATCCCCAGCAGAGTCTGGAGTACGTTGTGCACCTCGCAGGATCTCTGGATCACATCCACAAAACAGATAGGTGTTCACATATCCGGAGAGATGGTACTCACATCTAGGAAGTGGAGATACTCAAGGCCCAGAGAGCGTTTCAGGCAGGCCCTGGAGCTCGTTTAGATCCAGGGCTGTCAGTGAGTTCTGAGGATGTCCTTGTAGAATCTGGGCACCCGCTGGACCCTGAAGAATTTCAGGGTGCAGCATCCTGTGGTCTCCCCTAGAACTGCAAACAAGCCATGGGAGTAGGGGCTGTAGAACACCATTCCTGTCGACCCCGTTGCCCAGCAGCATCCTTTACAGAGGGGTGGTAAGGATACAGGAACAGCAGGCCAGTGCCACGGCTCCAGGCCCTGAGGGGCACATCTGCCCAAACACATCATTTTTATGCCATTACTTTCCTCCCCCATTCTCATAGACTAATGGCCATCTCATAATGCAGAAAAGCATTGTGTTCTGTTTCAAAAATCCCCATAGTCAAGCTGGGAAGATCTCTGTGCATCTGAGGCCAGCCTGGTCTACAGAGTGAGTTCCAGGACAGCCAGAGCTACATAGAGAAATCTTGTCTCTAAAACCCCCAAAACCAAAAATTAATTAATTAAAATCCCCATAATCTTTTAATAGTTCCAATACTTTTTAAAATTTTAAGTCTTTTCTAAAACTCAAGGTGATCCCTTCATTGTGAGCTCCTTCCTATAAAAATCAAAAGTTAGGTAGTTCCAACTCACCATGACACAGAATAAACATCCCTTTTTCTAAGGAAGGATTGGGGGCACAGCAAGAGATGCTCAGACTTAAGCAGGACTGAAAGGAGACAAAGAAAACAGCAAACCCTAATGTTCTGATGACATCACCCTGCAGCTCCTTATGGAGTCACAGGCTCCAAAGGACTCAGGCTGGCCTGGCGTCTGTCTCTGCCTTCTGCAGACATACAGCCTCTGTCTTTGGCCATTTCATTCTGAGCTTGGGACTTTCATAAGCAAACCTCCTCTGATTCTGGCATCATCAACCTCCTGGGGCCTACATTTCTATTCAGACTTGCCTTCATAGCTTTGTGTAATGGCCCCTCAGGACCTGGCCACATATTGCTTGGTCTCAGAGACTTCTGAAATCTTAATGCAAATATCCATGACATTTCTCTCTCTCTTATCTATCTATCTATCTATGTATTTATTTATTTTAATTTTTTAAGGTTTATTTATTTATTTATTTATTTAATGTAAGTACACTGTAGCTGTCTTCAGACACTCCAGAAGAGGTCATCAGATCTCCTTACAGATGGTTGTAAGCCACCATGTGGTTGCTGGGATTTGAAATCAGGACCTTCAGGAGAGCAGTCAGTGCTCTTAACCACTGAGCCATTCTCCCCAGCCCCAATCCCTTTTAAAGATTTATTGATTTATTTTATTTATGAGTACACTGTAGCTAGCTGTCTCTAGTCACACCAGAATAGTGCATTGGATCCCATTACAGATGGTTGTGAGCCACCATGTGGCTTCTGGGAGTTAAGCTCAGAACCTCTAAAAGAACAGTCAGTTCTCTTAACCTCTGAGCCATCTCTCCAGCCTGGTGACTGTTTCTATTTTTTGGTTTTTTTTTTTTTTTTTTTTTTTTTTTTTTTTTTTTGATCATTTGCTTGTGTTCAAGGACTGGAAGATTAAATAGTAAAAATATATTCATTCTCCCCAATCTGATGGAAGTGAAAACTCAACAAATCCTGTTATTTCTGTTGATTCTTACAATCAGTTCTAACAGACATAAGGCTAAGAATCCTATGAGGAGGAAAGACAAAGGGTCAAGACGGCTTCAGAGACCTGAGTTTGGATCCCCAGAAGTCACACAAAGCCTAACAATTAATACATACAGGGACCCCAGCACCCCAGCACTGAGATGAGAGAAGGAGAATCTTGAGCTCGCTTGCTTAGCATACATAGCTGCAGAGGAGATCCTGTCTCACACAAGGGGGAAAGCCAAGACTGAACCTCCCGTCTTCCTGAGGTGGTTCTTTGCATGTGTTTCATGGCACTGGACCACACACACACACACTCACACACACACACACACACACACACACACACACACTCACTCACACACACAGGGTGGGAGGGAGTTCAAAAAATAAGAAAGGCATGAGAGACTTTAATCTACCAGGTACCAAAACATGTTATGAATTTGTAGTAGTTAAAACAATGTGAGCCAGGCCTGACAGTTCATGTCTGCTGTCCCGTACTGGGGAGGCAGAGGTGAAGAAACTTCCTTGTCTATTGAGCAAGTTCCAGGTCAGCCTGCTACACAGAGACTCAGAGAGGGGATGGGAGAGGAGGCAAAGAGAGGGGAGGGGGAGCAGCCATGGGGGGGACCAGAAACAGGCAGAGGGCACTGCAGATAGTTTCCAATCAATGGTGCAGAGACCAACTAAAGTCATCCAGGTGATGCACGCCTTTAATCCCAGCACTCAGAAGGCAGAGGCAGGCGGATCTGGGTCTGAGGCCAGCCTGGTCTGCAAAGTGAGTTTCAGGACAGCACAGACAAAGCCTAATAAAAGAATAAAAATGTCATTAAGGATAAGTCATTGAATCTTATCCTTCTTTAGTTTCCATTATCAACCTGACACAGGCAAAGGTCACTCGGGCTGGAGACACACCATGGTGAAAGACACCAGCTGCTCTTCCAGAGGACTCCGTTCTATTCCCAACACCCACATGGCATCTCACAACTGTTTTTCCAGTTCCAGGAGATCCATTACCCTTCTCTAGCCTGTATGGTTACCAGACACACATGTGGTACACATACAAACATTTAGGCGAAACTGTCACACACATAACACATTTTTAAAAAAATCAAAAAGTCATCTGGGAAGAAATCTCGGTTGAGGGATTGCCTGTATCAAATTAGCCTGTAGGCACATGAGTGGAGAATTGTCTTGATTATTAGTGATTGATGTAGGACACTGTAGACAAGCCACCCATGAGCACGTGGTGGTCCTTCGTTCTACAACAAAGGTGACTGAGCGTAAGTCAGAGGGAGCAAGCCAGTGGGCCTCTACTTTCACACAGCTCCTAATGCAACTTCCCTCAGTGAGGGGCTGATACCTAGAAGTGTAAACCAAAATAACCCACTTCCTCCGTGTCCCCAAGTGGCTTTTGCTCAGGGTGTATTTATCACAGAGACAGAAAA
>NW_022196910.1:54379548-54384496 GCF_008632895.1 Mastomys coucha
AAACCAAAAACTGTGTGGACGGGTTCCTGCAAACACAGCTGCTCTGTTTGTAGAAACCCTGGCCAGTTTGCAGCCTTCTCCCAATCTTCCAGCTTTTACGTCCTTTCCCCCTTGCTCCTCTGCAATGTACCCTGGGATTTGCTGAGGTGGTGGTCTTATTCAAGCATTTTTCTCAGCACCCTGTGCAGCCATGGGTCTTGGCATTCACTGCCATTTCACTGCAAGTCCTGATTCTCTGACTAGTCCTGAGAGCAGGCTTCATCTGTGCTTATGAGCAGACACTTGGGTTGTGTGAGGCTATGTTAATTCAGCTAAGCATCCATATTGGGTTCCCCTGCCCCCCCCCACTAGGGTCTAGGACCTCATCAGCCATATGTCTAGGACCAGGGTTCCAGGGTTAGGGATGGCTCCTCAGGCAGAGTGGGCCTCAGATACATTCCGGGAGGTTGTTTTCCCCAGGAACACTCTGGGAATATCCTGTCTGGTGGGTTGCTATTATATGCCATAGAGTTCCCAGCTAGATAAGAACGTTATTGCTTTTACTGCCACCCACCTGTGTGGCATTGCCTAGCTCTTCCTGTCCCAGGCAGAAGATCTGAGACCCAATTCCAGTCTGATTGCTCTAGATGCTTCATCCAAGGTGTGTAGTGTCTTCAACAAGAGGCTGTTATCAGCTCGTTCTGATGGGCAACCACCAGAAACAGCAAGGAACTCTGTTACTTTGGGGGCCTCTAGGACCTTCCCCATTAGCTACTTCTATGGCAATGTCCTTATGCCTGGCATCAGGGAGTCCGTTCAGTGACCTACTGTCTCTAGGCCAGCACTGCCTAGCCTCAAAAGGCATCTACCCTAGACTCTCTTTTATGTGTATTTTTTTTGTTTTTTTTGTTTTTTAATTTTTCAAGACAGGGTTTCTCTGTGTAGCCCTGGCTGTCCTGGAACTTACTCTGTAGACCAGGCTGGCCTCGAACTCAGAAATCCACCTGCCTCTGCCTCCCAAGTGCTGGGATTAAAGGCGTGCGCCACCACTGCCCGGCTTTTTTTTCTTTTTTCTTTTTTTAAATTGTGTTACCAGATAGTTTGTTTCTGGGTGAGTCACTCACACAGCCTTAATTTTGATTAGCTTTCACCTCCCTCATCATCCCTGCCCCCCCACTTCTCCATCCTGTTTTCTCTGTCTTCACCTTATTTTATATACATGTTACTGTTGTTCTTCCACAAGGCCATCCCTGCCTGTTCTGTTTAGTCTGCTGGCCTCCAGAGGTGATCCTGATAAGCACACAAGACTGGAGTCAAGTCTAGGGTCCCCAAGGGAGGGACACCATGTGGCATTTGTACCTCTGGGCCTGCTTTCTTCTGGTCTCACCTGAAAATTTCATAATTTTGTTTTTCTTTGTAGCTGAATAAAATCCCCTAATGGCCAGTTGCCAAAAAGTAAGAAAGTTTGTTTTAGAATTTTACTTATTCATTCATTCATTCTGAAAGACCCCCATAGGGAGACCCCCACTCAAGTCTCAGGAGGATGCACACCCAAGGAATCACGAGAGATCATTTTGATGTAAACACATGAGGCAGTTTAATTTCGGAGCTCCGGTTCGACCCCTAATCTCACGCAGGAGACAAGGGAATCGATGACGAGGCTCAGGGGTTAGGGGTTTATATAGGAAAAAGGTCTGGGTGAACAAAGGAATCAGTGTGGCTATACATGATTGGCTAGTTCAAATATTAACTATATTACGTGCAGAACAGAGTGGAAAATTCCTAAGGTTGGTGTTAATCTGAGTCAACAGAGCATCTGGCCTTAAACCATATCTCAGAGGACCAGATGGCCCAGTACTCAGTGTCTGCCCAGACATGTCCTTGCATGCTTTCTCTTTTATATCTTTTTGGCCTGTTAGTAACAGCTTGCTTTTGCCCAGGCTTATCTGGACATATTCGACCTTGGTCCACTGTGTTTTCCTCAAACCTGCAATTTTCTCATTAGCCAGCACAAGTTTCAAATTTAACTCTTTCAATTCATTCAATGTGTAGAGAGATTTTGTCCCGATGTCTGTCTGTGAACCATGAACCTGGTTCCCTCAGAGGTCAGAACAGGGAGTGAGATCTCCTGAAACTGCAGTTACAGGTGGTGTTAGGTGAGTACCAGGAGGAATCAAACCAGGATCCTCTGAAAAGGCAACTAATGTTCTTAACCAGTGAGCGGTCTATCCAGCCCTAATGCAATGGTTTAACCATGTTATGTTGTAGGCCCAAGGCCTCTCCACCCTTGTCAAGAGGAAACCAGCATTCTCTTTTTCATACAAAGTCCATTTCATTTTCCTTTTAAATCTGCATTTCCCAAAGCATGGGAAAGAGAAGTAGTATCTCCCTTTTGCTTTGCTCTCTAGCTTGTGTTTTAACAACAGAGCACTCTTCGCCACCTGCTTCTCAGCTACCGTTGTGAGCAACTGCTTTGAGTGAGTCGGGTGAAGATTTCTGGCTATGCAGTAACCCTGATTATGTAATATCTAACAGCCTAATCAGTAAGGCCCTACCTACCCTAGCCCGAGTTGGACCCAGGACTCAGTGAAAGGAGAGAGAGAGACGTCCACATGTTGTCCTCTGACCTACCTGGGCACTGTGGCACACGTAGTAAACCAATTTAAACTTAGCCCCATTCAGCTTACAAATAAATGAGGCTCAGACTGTGCTTATTTTATTCCGCTTTGACAATTACTGTGAGGTAACCCCTAAACTACTTTTCTAACTGCTGGCCTGGCTACCTCCCGGCCTAATCATTAGTTTTAAATTGCACAATAAAAGCTTGTAAATGGCCGGGCAGTGGTGGCGCACGCCTTTAATCCCAGCACTTGGGAGGCAGAGGCAGGCGGATTTCTGAGTTTGAGGCCAGCCTGGTCTACAGAGTGAGTTCCAGGACAGCCAGGGCTATGCAGAGAAACCCTTTCTTGAAAGACACCCCCCCCAAAAAAAACCTTGTAAACGTGAGAATTCCCTGGGATTAAAGGTATGTGCCACCACCACATGGCATATTGATTTATTTACATTTTTATTTAAATATATACTCCACATATGAGAAAAAATATGATATTTGTCTGAGTCTGGAAGGGGCCAAACAGTCAAGACTACTTGAGGAAGTCGGAGGAGAACTTTGTAGAGTTGGTTTTCCTTTTTTCCTTTCATTTTATGTGTACAGGTGTTTTTCTCTACATGCATGTCTTTGCACATGGTCCCTGAGGAAGCCAGAACAGGCGGTCAGATTCCCAGGGACCGTCATCCAAGGTTGTAAGCTGGTGAGAGGGAACTGAACCTTGGTTCTCTGGAAGAACAGCTAGTACTTTAACTTAAGGAACCCTCCCTTCAGCCTCTCTTGATGCCTTTATGTTGACTCTAGAGATTAAGTCTCCAGGTTTGCTCAGCGAGTTCCTTTACTGCTCAGTCATCTCACTATCCTTGAATGATTCATTTTCTGTTTAAAAAAAAATGTAAGTAGAGGCTTTATTTATAATTAAAATGACTTCATCCAAAAGAAAACTTGTCTCTACTCCAAGAAGAGAAAACTATAGTGAAAACATTCCAAATACTCATTAAATAGATATGCCTTGTTTAAAACATAAGATCAAGACTAACACCTGCTTGAATGGATGGAGGAAATATGACTAAGGTTTGAAGCCACAGGACAGTGGGCCCCAAGGCCAGCCACTGCAGATGCCAGGAATCACACCTTTCTGAAACAGGATGTTCTGTGACTTGGCAGGTGGGTAAGTGACATTGTGACACCTTTCTGGGTTCTTTCCATTAACAAGTGCTTGCCTGGACTGAGTGGTTAGAAGGGCAGAGGTTAGTTAAGCCAGGGCATGTGGCTACCATGCTGAATGAGCCTGAGCCAGCAGGAGACTGGGGACAGCTTAGCAGATCAGTCCAGTCAAGGAAAGTTTTCCAATCTCCCTTGCGCTGAGAATGTAAACTGTGGTTATGAATGTAAATCGAGATACTCTCAAAAATCAGTCAGCAGAAAGAGAAGGACCCTCCAAGTTCAAAGTGCAGTGGTGTATTTAGTAGCCAGTACAAACGGAGGCACAAAAGCACCAAAGTTCTCCCTGGGGAGCCAGTGAGTTTACTGAAAGTCTTTACCGAGGACGGATGAGAAGTTATTTACTGGAGTCTGAATGCTTCCCCTCTCAAAAGGCCACACCATAAAGTCTTTCCTGCGGGTGGGTGGGCAGGTGTGATGACTTTCTCACAGCTGAAGGACAGAGCCCCTTTCCCCTGTTTTTCCGCCATCATGAATAGCCCAGCCTCTCCTTAAGACTGCAATAGCTGTACACACAGGTGGGGGTCTGTGGCCACCCTGCCCAGCCCACACACCCAGCCAGGACGGTCGTTTTTAAGCAGACACAGTGGAATTCCGCAGCATGGTTGTTGTTCACCTAAGCTAGCTACTGTACAACCTCTGTGGCAGGAAAACCTTTACCAAATTCCCTGGTAGTTTGTGTTCTTGCCTTAGCCAGATGCCAGTCTAGGAAATCTGGCCTGGGAAGGGCCTTACAGTGGGAGTGAAGGGACGTGTTAGCTACGGTCATGGCCTTGCTGGATATTTTACCTCCCTGTCCTGGGATGGCTGGCCACAAGAGATGCTTAGAGGTCACCAAATATTCTCTAACCCAGCACACACCCTGCCTCCGTAACTACCCTGAGTCATGACCAACTGCAGACCCCACCCCCATCAACCTCCAACCCTCCACCCCAACTCCTACATTTTCACCCCAACCCAGCCCCCACACCCTCACGCCCTACCTCTGCTTCCCACTCCCCACCTCTACCTTTCCACTCCCTGCACCAACTCCCACTCCCACACCTCCTCACCCTAGCCCACCCATCTACCCACTGCTCCCTTTACCCCACCCCTCCACCCCACAGTGACTCCATGTCCACCCCTAACTTTCACCCT
>NW_022196910.1:54384696-54394372 GCF_008632895.1 Mastomys coucha
CCCCACCCTCTTCCTTTTTTTTTTAGCCCGCAACTACCTCTTCCTGAGAACAGACAAGCGGCTGTGGTATTTGCACTGCAGACCGCTCTGCAGGTTCTTTTCCAGACAAAAGCCTGTATTGTCCTGGGTTTCTCATCCTGTAGTCTGTCTTTTCTCCTCACTGGTTGGGAAGTGGACCTTCCTAGGAGTGCCTCTCTCTCTCTCTCTCTCTCTCTCTCTCTCTCTCTCTCTCTCTCTCTCAAACAGCTCCAACCAACACCATCTCCTTTGCTCTCAAGTGCCCACCGATGGCTGACTTGACTTTGAGTAAGCTTTGAGAGATTTCTCTCTCATCTAGAAACTCTTCCGACCATGTGCCAGGCGGCCCCCTGTGCTGTCTGGTTTTATGTGGAAAATGAGAGGACAAGCTTAAGTCTTCTGAGTTGAGAAAATGCCTCCATGAGATCTGGTTGCGGGGCATTTTCTTAGTTTGTGGTAGAGCTTAGCCATTGTGAGTGGGGCTACCCTTGGGCTTGCAGTCCAGGGTGCTTGAAAAAGCAGGCTGAGCAAGGCATGAAGCAAGCCAGAGCGCCAGCCTCCACGGGCTCCTCCTTGGGCCCTTGTTTCCAAGTCCCATGCAGTCTTGAGTTCCTGCCTTCACTACCTTTGATGTCTCACTGAACTTCAATGAGGAAGCCAAATGTGCCCTTTCCTCTTCAAGTGGCTCTCAGTCACAGTATTTCATCACAGCAAGAGTAATCCTAAGACAACTTCGTAAAAATCCTGGTGCCTGGTGGAAAAATTCTTATTAAATTTACCATTGGTCCCTAAAGATGGTGCGATGGTTTGAGTATGCTAAGCCCCAGGAGGGGCATTGTTAGAAGGTGTGGCCTTGTTGGAGTAGGTGTGTCACTGTGGATATTGGAAATAAGACCCTCACCCTAGCTGCCTAGCAGCCAGTATTCTACTAGCAGCCTTCAGGTGAGGATGTGTAGTGGCTGGTCTTGTGTGTCGACTTGACACAAGCTGGAGTTGTAACACAGAGAAGGAGCTTCAGGTGAGGAAATGCCTCCATGAGATCCAGCTGTAAGGCATTTTTTCAATTAATAATCAAAGGTGAGAGAGCCCCTTGTGGGTGGTACCATCCCTGGGCTGGTAGTCTTGGGTTCTATAAGAGAGCAGGCTGAGCAAGCCAGAGGAAACAAGCCAGTAAGCAACATCTCTCCATGGCCTCTGCATCAGCTCCTGCTTCCTGACCTGCTTGAGCTCCAGTCCTGACTTCCTTGGTGATGAACAGCAGTGTGGATGTGTAAGCTGAATAAACCCTTTTGTCTCCAACTTGCTTCTTGGTCATGATGTTTTGTGCAGAAGAGAAACCCTGATTAAGACAATGTAGAACTCTTAGCTCCACCTGCACCATATCCGCCTGGATGCTGCCATGCTCCTGCCTTGATGATAATGGACTGAACCTCTGAACCTGTAAGCCAGCCCCAATTAAATGTTGTCCTTACAAGAGTTGCCTTGGTCATGGTGTCTGTTCACAGCAGTAAAACCTTAACTAAGACAGCCCTGTCCCTCTCCATAGCCCCTCAATGAGCAGGGCCATTCAGTTGCTGGGCTCTGCCTTTTACATGTCTCCTCAAAAGTGTGTGACCCTTGGGATTAAAGGGTTCTAGTAAACCCAATTGTCACAGGTCCTGCTCCAGCACAGGAGGGCAACAGCACCCTGCATCATTGTAGCCATGGTGGGAGGGTGAAGCTGGGGGATGGGTAGACATGACCCAGGGACATCTTTTGATCTTTCTGGTTATAGCTGGATTTCTTCCTCTTCTTGTGGTGGTGAGATAATGAACTTCTCTTTCTTGTGAGGAGGTAAGGAAGTCTCTCTCTCTCTCTCTCTCTCTCTCTCTCTCTCTCTCTCTCTGTTCTGTTCCTTTCTTTGTTACACTTACCTTCGCCTACTTTCTTCTGCCCCATGTGTACCATTTTAGGCTATGATGCATTCCCTACATCAGACTGAGGAGGTAACACCAGACCTCTACAATAGGTTCCTTTGATTTTTGAGGTATATTTTTATAGAACACACCCACTGTTTTTTGTTTGTTTGTTTGTTTGTTTTTTGTTTTTTGGTGTTTTGTTTTTTTTTTGTTTTTTTTTTTTTTTTTTTTTTTTTTTTGGTTTTTCGAGACAGGGTTTCTCTGTATAGCCCTGGCTGTCCTGGAACTCACTCTGCAGACCAGGCTGGCCTAGAACTCAGAAATTCACCTGCCTGCCTCTGCCTCCTCCCAAGTGCTGGGATTAAAGGCGTATTTACCACTGCCCCAAAAATATTTGTTTATTATATGTAAGTACACTGTAGCTTGTCTTCAGAGACACCAGAAGAGGACATCTGATCTCATTACAGATGGTTGTGAGCTGGGATTTGAACTCAGGACCTCCGGAAGAGAAGTCAGTGCTCTTAACTGTTGAGCTATCTCTCCAGCTCCTATCCACTGGTTTCTAAAGAGCACTTAGATTCCCCTTCAGCCATGGAAGATGTCAGAGGGTGAACCTTCAAACCAGATGTTTCTCCAAGATCATTCAGGTGTTTTAGAAAAGATGTTTTCTGTCTCTTGTTGATCCTCATCCCCATTGTGCAACCCAGCAGTCAATAGGACTAATATGAGGAAATGTATACAGTTATACAGGTGCAATGAAGAGTCAGGGATAGGGTGAGGTCGATGGCAATGGATGCCACAAAAAGTCTCCAAGTTGGTAAATGTCTTTGTTCCTGTTACCAGGTCTGAGGTTATTAAGAAAGACAAAAGGGTGTCGGAGAGGCAGACGGCTCAGCAGTTGTTCTTGCAGAAACCAAGGTTTGGCTCCCAGAACCCACATGGTGGCTCACAACTATCTGAAACTCCAGCTCCAGGGGATTTAACATTCGTTTGAACTTGATGGGCACTAGGCATGCACGTGGTACACAGATATACATCAGGTGTGATGGTTTGAATATGCTTGGCCCAGGGAGTGGCACTATTAGGAGGTGTGGCCTTGTTGGAGTAGGTGTCTCACTGTAGACATGGGCTTAAGACCTTCATCCTAGCTGTCTGGAAGTCAGTCTTCTCTTAGAGGCCTGCAGATAAAGATGTGGAACTCTCAGCTCCTCCTGCACCATGCCTGCCTGGATGCTTCCATGCTACCCCCTTGATGATAATGGACTAAACCTCTGAACCTGTAAGCCAGCTCCAGTTAAATGTTGTCCTTTATAATAGTTGCCTTCAGTTCTTCGAAACCTCACAGAAAGAACAACAATATCAACCAAGCAGGCCTCCCTCTCCAGAGCTCCCAGGGACTAAACCACCAACCAAAGAGTACACATGGAGGGACCCATGGCTCCAGCTGCATATGTGTAGCAGAGGATGGTCTTATCTGGCATGAATGGAAGGGGAGGCCCTTGGTCCTGTGGAAGCTCGATGCCCCAGCATGGGGAATGCTAGGGCAGTGAGGTGGGAGTGGGTAGATAAGTGGGGAAGCACCCTCATAGAAGCAGGGGGAAGGAGGGACAGGAGAGGGTCTTTGCAGAGGGGAAATCAGGAAGGGGGATAACATTTGAAATAGAAATAAATAAAATAGGGCTGGAGAGATGGCTCAGCAGTTAAGAGCACTATCTACTTTCCAGAGGTCCTGAGTTCCTTTCCCAGCAACCACATGGTGACTCTCACAACCATCTGTAATGGGATCTGATGTCTGAAGACAGCTACAGTGTACCCATATAAATAAAATAAATAAATCTTTAAAATAAATAAATAAATAAATACATACATAAATAAATAAAATAAGCAATTTAAAAAAAAAGAGTTGTCTTGGTGATGGTGTCTGTTCACAGCAGTAAAACCCTAAGACACCAGGCATGCATGTGATACACAGATATACAAGCAGGCAGAACTTTCATACACATAAATAATTCTAAAAGTAAATTTTAAAAAGAAAGAAGAGAAATGGGCAAGGGTTTAAGACAGGCCTCTTAAATGCTGAGCCAAGTAACAATGGGGCACTTCTCCCGGACTAGCTCCATCCAGACAATAGCCCAGCAGGGTCTTTTCCAGATAACAGCCAGACTCCCCAACCAGATGGGGTGCACAGCAGGGTGTGACTCCATGATGCTGCAATGGATCTCTCTTTACCCCAAACAGGAAAAAAAAATCAAAAAAGGAGAATCCCCATAGGTGTGAGGGAACAGGCAGCCCCAGAATCCACCGACCCTCTCTCCAGGTACAGGTTCATTGCCTGAACCGGATTGCTCCAGAGCCTGACCTTCACAAAGAAACTAAGTAACCAGGAAGAAAGATGTCAAACAGGATGGAATGTTTTCCACAGACAAGAGACCTACACTCCTTGCCATTGTCAGAAGACAGATGGTCTCCAAACCCCAGCAGACCACCCAGCCGGGGACAACTAAAACTGCTGAGCTGCTCAAACCCAGGCACTGGTCCCAGATTTGGGTTTGAGAGCCCCTTTCTCTGGGGTTCGACAGTAGCTCAACCTTCACCGTCAAAGTTTCCCTAAGTTTGACAGAAGTCCTAAATGTTGATTTTAAAAAAATTACATTATGCCTATGACCACAAAGCTCAAGACAGATAAAATGGAGAAATAAAATTAAAAAAAAAAAAAAACAAAACTTTAAATATGCCTGAGACAAAAATGGAGCCAATCTTCTCCCTTTTGCCGCTCCCAAGGGACAGATGCACCCGATATCAAAAAGCTCAGAAGATAAAAACCATTCTCTCCGTGCGCAGAACCAGTGGACTGATTATCTTCAGATGACTCGGGGGCTGAGCCCTTCCTTGCCTGTGTCTGAGCCTGCTTACGAGTAAAGAAAATCCTCACCCAGACAATGCTGAGGACCCAGTACACCCAGCTGAGGAAGCTACCGGAGGTGAAGACAGATGACTCATCACCAGGTCCCTAAAGATAAGACTGACATGTGCCCTATAATTATGGTTTTCCTATTTGGCCTTTTTACTGTCCCCATGGAAACGGCCACAAGCTCTCATGAAGCCGGGACCTTGGAAATGACCCTGGGATCTCATAGGCAACCAGTCCACTGACACACCTTCCAGGTAGATTTCTATAAAATATTACATCCAGTGGCTCCTGGGGGAGAGCATGCCCCTGGGGTGCCAGCCTATCCAGTACTGTGCTCGCCTGGCAGGCAGGCCTGCCAACTACCAGAAGCAAAAACCACTGTGTTCATCGGCATTATGATACAGCTCTCCTGAGGACACGGAGATCACTTCATAATACCTACCTGTGGTCACAGACAATGCAGTCCAACATCCACATAGGTTAAGGCCTGATAGAATGCCAAAAATCACTACCAGAAAACAGATAGGACATAAGGAGACTGATCATACCTGGTTAGTCCAGACTTAGGCAACAGATTCACTCTCCAAATAAACACTCACAGAGAGTCATTCAATCTCTTGGCCCAAAATGACCCATCTTGGTTTCCCCTAGAATGTGAACCCCTTAAGATGGTAAAACTCCAAGTTCCTAAGGATTCCTTTGGTGACCTCAAAAATAAAGGTCCAAGAGGCAGCAGAAGCCAGACGCTCTGTGTTGAGGATGCTGGAAGGGGCATATCAATTCCTGTTTCTTATCCATTCATATACAATCTCTGGTCAGGACTACTTATGTTTGGGATAGAACTTACCAAACAATAAACTCCACTTCTAATCCTAACTGCCATTAATGGGACCAACCTGAGCTCACCCAGGGGGACCTCTAGGGGAAGGGTGCTTGTTTAATGTCACCAAGATACCCCCTAGATAGTTCCCCGATGTGTTTATAAAAAGATAAAGGGGGGGTATGTTCTATGGAGGTGTGGTGAGGTATGGGGGAAGGGAGTGTCTAGGAAGGCCCAGGCCAAGGCATCCCTTCCACTTGAGGGACCAGACACACGATGGTATAGTATAGAATAGAATTTATTCAGGTGTGGGGAGGGGAGTTAAGAGGGTAGTAGAGGCAGAGAAGGGAGAGAGAGGGGGAAGGGAAGCAGAGAAAGAGCAAGAGAACAAGGAGGGGACAAGAAGCCCCTTTTGTAATGGGTCAGGTCTATCTGACTGTTGCCAGGTAACTGTGGGGCGGAGCTTAGAATGCTAACACCCTGACTGCAGGTACCTGCACTCTTCACAACAGATTGCTTCCAGACCTGTCAGTCAAATGTATCTCCAGGCCCCGATTACCTGGCTTGCTCTCACTACATTTTGACGGAGTATATGTCTTCTGAATTGTTTGTCCTGGAGGAGGATCCACTCCTTTGTGTCCTCCAACATGATGAGTGACCCACCACGTTGGTGGGAGCAGGCACCGTGGGCTCCGGGAACTTCAGTCCTCATCACAAGGGATAAAAACTTTAAGAAACTTAGTGCTCAAGCACACATAGACCAGGCTTCCCATCTGGAGCCCAGCAGACTCCTCATTTAAGGCCGTTCTTCAGACTCAAAGCAGACTGGATCTCCTCTTTATGGGACAAGGAAGGCTCTGTGTAGCACTGGGAGAAACTTGTTGCTTCCAGGCCAAGCAGTCAGGGATGGCTTTTAAAAACTAGCCATAGTCGAAAATAACCTTCAAAAAAATGAATTAAAAATGTCAGAAATCTGACAACTGATGCCAATCTTTGTTCTCCTGGTCCCGTTGGTTAACCACTCTACTGACGACTGTGTCTGATCCATTCATCCTTTTGTTCCTAGGTCTTACTATAGGACCCTGCTTTCTTAACTGCCTATCTTTGTTTCTCAAACAGAGAATAAAGTCTGTTAAATTACTAATGCTAAAAAGACAATAGAACCCTTAGCCCCTAGATGAGTCTGTAGTTTTACCTGTAGGGAAACGTAACAGGTCCCCAGACTTTAGCAGGCCCACAGATCTTAGCTCAACTGATTCTATAATATAAATGCCATTCATGGCTTAAAACAATACATTGACAGCATCATCTGCCAAAATAAAAATAGAGAGCATATTATACATCTATAACTGGCCACTTCCTGGCTTTTAGGGCTGCTGCTGAGAGATTTGAAGTGTCCTTGCTGTGAATTCTATCCACCAGATAGCTCTGGTGCCCACAGAGCCAGTGGAAAACATAACAGTCCCCCAGGCTTTAGTCGAGACCTTGAAAACACGGCCCATAGTTGTAGAAAAGTCTCTAACCTTGTAGCTCCTAGCCTCTCTCAGGAGAACTTTGAGCACAAAAAGCATGTCCTGGTTGATAAGAAGAGTTAGGAGCAGAACTACAGAAGCCAAAAAAGCAGGATTGGCACATCCACAGACTTTCCCAGAACCATAGACCTCAGTTTCAAGGTTGCTACTAAAGTCTGAGGCCTTGTTACATTCCCCTCTGGTTCTGTGAGCACCAGAGCTAACCAGTGGATAGAGCTCACAGCAAGGACGCTTCAAATCTTTCAGCAGCAACACAAAATATCAGGAAATGGGCAGTTATGGATATAAGAATGTATTCAAATCCTGAAAGTGAATAATCTCCAACTAAGACCACTGTATCCAGTCAAGCTGCCCTTTAAATTTGATGGAGAAGCAAAGATACTTCAAGTCACATGCAAACTAAGGCAACTCTTGAGTCAGCACTGCAGAAGATGCTTGAAGGAGGACTATACACATACACGGAGGAGGAAGAGAGAACCTACGTCCTGCAGCAGAACACAAGTAAACCCTCTATAAAAACATGCATGGGGGCTGGCAGGGTGGGGGGGAACTACCTAGGGGAGAAAGTGAAGGATAGCAACCTAGGCAACCAGCCAACCACAGAGATTAGTAAAAATCTCTCTCCTTCTTTCTCTCTCTCTCTCTCCCTCTCTCTCTCTCTCTCTTTCTTTCTTTCTTCTTTTCTTTTTGGTTTTTCCAGACAGGGTTTCCCTGTATATCCCTGGCTGTCCTGGAACTCACTCTGTAGACCAGGCTGGCCTTGAGCTCAGAAATCTGCCTGCCTCTGCCCCCCAAGTGCTGAGATTAAAGGCATGCGCCACAATTGCCTGTCCTCTTTTTTTTTTAAATTAATTTATTTTATGTATATGAGTACACTGTGGCTACCTTCAGACACACCAGAAGAAGGCATCAGACCCCATTACAGATGGTCGTGAGCCACCATGTCGTTGCTGGGAATTGAACTCAGAACCTATGTGAGTAATCAATGCTCTTAACCACTGAGCCATCTCTCCAGCCCAGTAAAAATCTCTTGACAATTGCTGTAAATGTAAAATGGCTTTAAGTTACCATTAAAGACATGTGGATTAATCGACTGGGTTTAAAAATTAGATCCAGGGGGGCTGGATCAACTCCAGCATCACATAAAACAAGGAGAGAGCCAGGATCCCATCCCTGCTCTCAGGAGGCTGAGTCAGGTGGATCTCTGTACATTCAAAGCCAGCCTGTTCTACATAGCCAGTTTTTGGCTAGACAGAGTAGTGAGACTCTGTTCAAAAAATAATGACAAACAAACAAACAAGCCAGGCCTGGTGGTACATGCTTATAATTTACGGACTTCAGTCAAGGGAGGGGGATCAGAAGTTCAAGGTTATCCTAAACTACAACAGAACTTTGAAGTCAGTCTATTTACACTGATAACCTGTCTTCAACAAAAACAACACATGGGATTAATCAAACAGAGCTGATTATTTAGAAAATTAAACAAAATTAATAATTCCCTAGCCAAATTAACCAAGAGAGAGAGAGAAGAGAAGACTCAATAGAATTAGAAATGAACAGGTGTTACAGGATATTTGATACATTGTGAAGCCCAAGATTGTGAACTGAAACAACTTGTGTAAACTCAGTCCTACCACACACCTTTTGCCCCAGAGCTTTCTGTTTACTGTAACCAGGTTGTTATGGTGTGGCTCAATCCTCGTGCACACACCTTTACTCCAAAAAGCTTTCTGTAAACAATGATAAATTATTCCTCTGCTGGTGAAATGAGCCAATTCAAGCCAGATTAGATGATATTAAATGCAGGTTTATTGCAAGAAGAAGGAGGAGGAGGAGGAAGAAGAAACAAAGAAGAGAGAAGGAGCGAGGAGAGAAGGAAGAGACCAAAATATCTGGATTATATAGGGAAGAACGTCTGGGGAAAGGGCAGCCCAGAAAGTTCAAGGTATGCCAGGTAGGGACTGAGGGGTGCAGGGAGAACCTGGAGGCCAGGTCAGCTTTGGTATGTAAAATATGCACCTCGGTCCCTTGGCCAGGGTCTGAAACAAAACACACAGGATTAAATATTACCAATGTTAGGTCAGGAGGCAGAGCAAGCAGCCAGTTGCCAAGGAGTGAGCATAAGGAGGCAGAAAGGAGAGTCTTTGAGTCGGAGAGTATTTGGAGAAGAAAAAGCCTTTCCTTCCAGAAGTCGGTGACTCGAGTAGGAAGGTCAGTGGGGTTCTTTCTCTGACTCTCCGAGCTGGGCAGTCACACAGCTCCAGAATCTTCATTTGTTAAATCAAACGTTTGGGATTTTGTTTCTTTAAAACAACCAAGAGCTGTTACTGCAGATTCTAATGAAATGTAGATGAAATAAATAAATTTCAAGACACATGAGACCTTCTAAGATTAAACCGAGAAGATAGAACAGGTGTCTAGCCAGCTGAGGGGTGGAGGGCTGCTGGAGGGCGGGGCCAGCTGAGGGGTGGAGGGCTGCTGGAGGGCGGGGCCAGCT
>NW_022196910.1:54394892-54401482 GCF_008632895.1 Mastomys coucha
AGGGGTGGAGGGCTGCTGGAGGGCGGGGCCATCTGAGGGGTGGAGGGCTGCTGGAGGGCGGGACCAGCTGAGGGGTGGAGGGCTGCTGGAGGGTGGGTCTCACCAGCCCTCAGGGGCTTGCCCCTTTGATAGATAGAAAACTCGAAGTAACCTCAGGCTACCCTTGTTTTTGGAAAATAAATAGAATTATTCATGAAGTAACTGAGGCAATGGGGTGTGAATTAGATAATCGTGTGCACACACACACTGAGTTACAACAGTACCCCAAACAAGAGTGCTCTAACTGGTGAATACTTCTGCCAGATGACAAGTATGCTGGTGGATTTGGTAGTGGTGGTGGTGGTGGTGGTGGTTGGTTAATTTGGTTTGGTTTTGGTTTTCTTTTTGTTTTTTTTTTGTTTGTTTGTTTGCTTGGTTTTTTTTCCGAGAGAGGGTTTTCTCTGTGTAGCCCTGGCTGTCCTGGAACTCACTCTGTAGACCAGGCTGGCCTCGAACTCAGAAATCCGCCTGCCTTTGCCTCCCAAGTGCTGGGAGTAAAGGCTTGTGCCACCACCGCCCGGCTTTTTTTTTTGACCCAGGGTTTGTTTGCATAGTCTTTGATATCCTATAGACAAGACTGGTTTCAAACGCACAGGTTTAAGGTCCATGGTTCCTTGTGGCTGCATGGCTTGAGGTGTGAGCCCCAAAACTGCAATAGCTAACTGGACGGGAGCCATGCGCACAGGCATGGTTTTATAGAAAGTCAGATTATCCTAGAGTGTGTTCATTCTGAGAGAGGAGGGCTTTGAGGAGCATGTACCACCAGACAACATGCACACACACACGCACACACACAGAGACACACACACACAGACACACACACACACACACACACGGAGACACACACACACACACACACACACACACACACACACACAGACACACACACACACACACACACGGAGACACACACACACACACACACACACACACACGGAGACACACCTCCATATTTTCTCAGGCCTCCTACACTGAAAACAAAATTTTACTTGTGGCCGAGCAGTGGTGGAATACATCTTTAATCCCAGCACTTGGGAGGCAGAGGCAGGCAGATTTCTGAGTTCGAGTCCAGCCTGGTCTACAGAGTGAGTTCCAGGACAGCCAGGGCTACACAGAGAAACCCTGTCTCGAAGAAAAAAAAAAAGAAGTAGTTTATAGGGAGAATACTGTGCAGATGTGCAGATGTTGTTAAATTTTCTTCCTTGAGGCAGGAGCCTATCTGTAGGTACATGGGTTACCCAGGCTACATGAGGAAAAATTCTGCATTATTAGTGTGAAAAGAAGTCTTCCATGTAAATTTTGAACAGAGAGTAGGTCAGAACATGTTTTTATATTTACTTTGGTTTCAATTTAAACTTTCTTTTCTTTTTCAAAAAATTTTATTTATTTATTCACTTTACATACCAATATCAGCCCCTCCCTCCTCCCAGCACTCTCTCACAAAGATCCTCCTCCCATTCCTCCCCCCCTTCTCCTTGGAGAAGGGGGAGCCCTCCCTCTGGGTATCACTCCCCCAATTTAAACTTTTTTTTTTAATTTATTAATTTATTATATGTAAGTACACTGTAGCTGTCTTCAGACACTCCAGAAGAGGGTATTAGATTCCATTACAGATGGTTGTGAACCACCATGTGGTTGCTGGGATTTGAACTCAGAACCTTCAGAAGAGCAGTCCGTGCTCTTAACCGCTGAGCCATCTCACCAGTCCTAAACTTTTTTTTAAAAGAAGATTTATTTATTTTATGTGAGTACACTATCGCTCTTTTCAGACACACCAGAAGGCATTGGATACCATTGCAGATGGTTGTGAGCCACCATGTGGTTACTGGGATTTGAACTCAGAACCCATGGAAGAGCAGTCAGTGTGCTTAACCACTGAGCCATCTCTCCAGACCCCAATTTAAACTTTTTAAAAGACTTGTTTTTAATTGTATATGTTTATGCATGTGTGCAGGTGTCCATGGAGGGCAGAAGGAGCCACTGAGTCCCCTGTACTAGAATGACAGACAGCTGTGAGCCTCCCTACTTTGATGCTAAAAACCAAACCCAGATCTGCTACAAGAGCAGCAACTTAAGAGCTGACGCATTTCTCCAACCACTGAATTACTTTTGTTTTTGTTTTATAAATCCAGTTATTTGTTTAACTTCAGAGGCAAAGCAAACTGCCCAGTACTGAAGTCTCACCATAACCTGTGTGTGCTGGCCAGTGTGCCACATTCTTGTCAGGGAGGAACTGTGGGCCAAGGCCTACCCTTCACAGTCACTGTCAGTCCAGGAAACCAGCACTCCTGGTGGTGACTTGCCACCTGAGACCTGGGGGTGACTGGGAACTCTAACATGGAGCAGGACTTCTTGCTTGTCTGTTTTTGTGTAGCTTACACATAATTAGATAAATAAAGTCATAATTGCTGGTATCAACACTGTTCCTGTTTTGGGGACCAGCTCCAGGAACATCAGAGTTTGCTCCTGGGGGGCAACTTAAGCAGATCCACAACAATCAATGAAATTAAAGCAGAAATGAAAAGCCCCCCAATAGCCGGGCAGTGGTAACACACACCTTTAGTCCCAGCACTTGGGAAGCAGAGGTAGGAGGATCTCTGTGAGTTCCAGGCCAGCCGGGTCTACAGAATGACAGCTAGGGCTACACAGAAAAATCTTGTCTCAAAAAACAAAACACCAAAAACCAAGAAAACAAGGCTTAGGATTTTACTGCTGTGAACAGACACCATGACCATGGCGGCTCTTATAAGGACAACATTTAATTGGGGCTGGCTTACGGGTTCAGAGGTTCAGTCTATTATCATCAAGGCAGGAGCATGGCAGCATCCAGGCAGGCATGGTGCAGGTGGAGCTAAGAGTTCTACATCTTCATATGAAGGATGCTAGCAGAATACTGACTTCCAGGCAGCTAGGATGAGGGTCTCAAGCCCACATCCACAGTGACGCACCTACTCCAACAAGGCCACGCCTCCTAATAGTGCCACTCCCTGGGCTGAGCATATTCAAACCATCATTAGAAGGAAGCAGAGAGGAGCAAACGCAGACATTCCTGGAGCTGGTCCACAGAACAGGAAGAGCAGGAACACTAGCAAATGTGTGTAGAAGGTGGTGCTTCCCTGGTACCAAAGCCAAAAGAGGAAATGAAGAAAGGAAATTATATTCCAACTTCCTTGGACACAGGAACAACACCACCACCAAATCAATCAAATTTTGGCAAACTAGACTCAAGAACACCTTAAGGCAAGAGCAGATGGACTGGGGCTAAAGTGTAAAGAAAAGGTTGTAAAGGACCCATTACTATAGGTGCACACCAAACAAAAATTTTTTAAAACAGGAAAGAACCAATGATAACATCAGGGACACAAGAGCCAAGGCTGGGAAAACGACTCCAAGGAAAGAGCACTTAAACTGCCTTTGTAAGAGAGCACAGGTTCACCCCAAAGGTGGATCACAACCACCCATAACTCTAGTCCCAGGGCATCTAGTGCACACACACACACACACACACAAAGGTAAGACTTATAACATCAATAAATCTAAAAAAAATCTTTTTAAAGAAGGTGAGAGATGACAAGATGACTTAGCAGGTAAAGGGACTTGCTACCTCACCTGACAACCAGAGTTTAGTTTCCAAGATCCCCACAGTGGAAAGAGAGATCCAATTCCGGAAAGTTAGTTTCTGATGCCCCTGACCCCGAACACTATGGTACATGTACATACACATGCATATACCACACAGACAGAGGACAGACAGACAGATGGATGCAAACACGCATGCATGCATGTGTGTGATAAATGAATAAATAAAATGTGATAAAGTTGTTGAAAAAAATGAAAAGGAAAACCATCATACTCCATGGGCCAATTTGGTTTCATTCCAAGGACTTAAGCTTGGTTGAGTGTTCACAAATCAACAAACGTAAATAAGCATATGAGACCCCAGGACAAGTTCAGGCCATCTCCTTGGACCATGCAGAAGACCATTAACAGGGTTCAGCATCCCTTGTGTCTACAGGCTAGGATATGAGCCTTTAGGATAGCTTATACTAAATGGGGCGATCCTGCAGGGATTCCCTGAAGTCTGGGAACGACAGGGCTCCTAGCCTCTCCACTCTTGTACAATATGGTAGGCAAGATCTTATCTAGAGCTATAAGCCTAGCAAAATAAAAAGAAGTGATATAAATAGGAAAAGGGGAACCAAATCATCCCTCCTTGTAGACAGCAAGATTGTCTACTTAAAAGACCCTAAAAGTTTCGACAGAAAACTCTTAGACTCTGACTTGCAGCAGAGTAGTGGATACATGATTAGCACACAAAAGAAAGTAAATGGATTTTGTATATGACAATAATAAACTCTGAGCAAGAAATCAGAATAGAAAATAAATAGTGGATGGATGGATAGATAGATAGATAGATAGATAGATAGATAGATAGATAGATAGATAGATAACGATAGATAACTCATTGACCGAAGTGGGAAGGACTTTTAAAAAAACTTAGAGTAAATCTGATCAAGGAGGTGAAAGGACTCCACAGTGAGAACATACTTACTTTAAGACAGTGTTCTGCTTAGATTTGTTTTGTTTTGTTTTTATTTTGTTTTGTTTCACCAATGTTGAGGAATTGCCTCCACATGATTGGCCTGTGGGTCTGTCTGTAAAACATTTTCTTAATTAATCATTGATGTGGGCAGCACCATTCCTGGGAAGATGGTCCTGGTTGCTATAATAAAATGAACTCATTTTTAACATGCTGGCTACATGAGCCTGGAGCAAGTAACATAGACTTTGTGAGGGCAGGGTGGGCCCAAGGCTTAGGTTTCCCAGGTCTAAGACACTGGTTCTAGACCTTCCTAATGCTGTGACCCTTTAATACAGTTCCTCATGTTGTGGTGACTTGTAATCATAAAATTATTTCTGTTGCTACTTCATAACTGTCATTTTGCTATTTTTATGAGTCATAATGTAAATTTTGGTGTTTTCTGATGGTCTTAGATGACCCCTGTGAAAGGGTCATTTGAACCCTCCCCCAAGGGTCACACACAGATTGAGAACCGCTGGTCTAAGGGGACCAAGAAAGCACCGTGGACTCAGGTCCTCAGTGAGTATAGTGTGCGTGTGCCTGTGAGGATAGCCTGTGTGATATAGTGTCATTGCGCAAGATGGCCTCCCTTGTTTCCCCCTCAGGACAGAGGTGAGGCAGGCACTACCAGCATGCACATGAGGTGGAAAGGCCTGTGGTAGCTGGAACAGAGTGCAACTGATGTAGGCCTGCAGCTGTATGATGGTTAGGACTTCTGGCACACAAGTGTAATGGAGCAAGACCTGTAATTATTTCAGAAGGCTAGGCAGGAGGATAGCCTTTAGTGAAACACAATAAGGGAGGCAGGGTCACCAGGGATGTCACAGGAAACCCACCAGAGATGACCAGTCAGAAATAGTTTATAGACAGTTGAAAGTCTTTATTCCAGCCTGACAGGACTACTCTCAGTTATTCAGGACCCAAGTATAGCACCAAGTATTTAAAGTAAGGGTTTTTTAAAGCTGAAAACCACATCCTAGTATATCACTTAGCAGCCACAGGATGAGGTCTTGTGCAAGCAAGCAGTTTAACAGAAGCCAAGAGAAGTAGCTAGCTGGAGCAGCCTGACTTCAGATTCCTAGAATAGGGTTGGGTAATTTTCCACAGGGCTTCCTAAGGAAGGAGATCAAAATTCTCTAGTCAAAATGGCCTCAGCTGTCAGAGGCCAGCGCAAGACCACAGGGTAAACTAAGTCAGACAGTGAGGTGTAGTGTCAATAATCGAGCTCAGTGCTTATAGCAGCTGATAGGGGTCACCATTAGGAGGGCTGATGGACGTAGGTTCAGATAGCAATGGACATGGGGCAGGGTTGGGGAGAAAAAAGGAGAAAATCAAACATACACATGCACTCATACACACACACTCACATATATACTTAGATGCATGTGCATGCACATACTTAGACACCTGCACACACATACTCACAAGCACGCACACACACAGACACATGCTCACATACACACTCAGATGCATGTTCACATACATACTCAGATGCATGCACATGCATACACACACACACAGAGTAGATGAAGTAAAGGCAAGCTCCAGTACTTTATTTTTTCTCTTATCGTTTTATATCCCCTAAGACAAAGTTTTCTATGCAAATAGAAAATTACCTCATAGCCACAAGTTACACATTTCCTAAGAACAATCACCACCAAAACATATTATTAAAAAACAGATTAAAATCATTACACGAGAGGAAATTACAACTGGATTATGGATTATGTATTCTTCTTTTGACACATATCTAACTAGACATTTCTCATCTATCTTTCTCTCCACAAGCTCCCTGTAACCCCAAAGTAACCAGTCTTTCATTATATAGTAACAAAGTTTGAGCAGGCCAAGTCTATATTCGCAAGTTTCTCCCTATGCTTGGCTGACTACAATCTATACTTACAAAGGAACAGGTTGCAGAGGCAGGCAGATTTCTGAGTTTGAGGCCAGCCTGGTCTACAGAGTGAGT
>NW_022196910.1:54402653-54404798 GCF_008632895.1 Mastomys coucha
CTGAGCAAGATGGTGGGCTGTCTCTAGGAAGCTTGCTTGCTTGCCTACTGCAGCTCTTCCTTCACGATGCCTGCCACTCAGCAAAGATGCAAGATGGGTTACCATCTGCCCTGTCACAGTATAGCTTAGGAGAATGCTTGCCTAGTATGTGTGGTGCTGGGAAAAAAAAAAAAAGAAGAAGAAAAATCAACTGATAAGGCTTTGGTTTTCTCAAACATGCTACCTAAATTCATCTGAATTACTGAGAACAGCCACTCACCCACCATGTGCATGCTGGGAATTGAAGATTTAGGGTCTGGGAATCCCCTCACTAACCACACGAATGCAGAACTCAGTCAGACACAGATAATTTATGCTCCAGGATTGATTGATCAAGGCCATGGTTCAGACTTGGGAGCTGAATCATGACACTGAGTTGAGATCCTACAGGGGGGAATAATGAAGCAGCTGTTCTTTGTTGAACTTGATTCAAAACCGAGTTTACAACTTCCTAACTAGAGAACTTGGTATAGAGAGTGGTGAGTTGTAGGGGGCCATCCGACAGCCGGCCAGCAGCCCAAAACGAATGGGTATTTAGGAATGGGGTCAGGGACCTGGCAAGCCATATTATTACCTTAATACACGTGGAAGGTTCTTAAAAATTAGCCGACTCGTAAGTGTGATCACTCAGCCATCTTTCATTTAATAGAATCTTTTGTCACAAGCCAACAGGTAGTATAAGTGAGGCAAAACCCCTCCCCCAAATTCGTCAGCATGTTGGCCCAATCAGCAACTCACTTTTCGGTCTCTGGAGGCGGGACTTCCGATGTAACTGGAACCAGGAGCGAGGCGTGGCAAATAGCAGGAGGTGGGCAGACAGGTGTGGTTATGAGAGGCAGGCAGGGTCTGAAGAGTCAGCCCTCAAGCAGGAGGGTTACAGTCAGTGGAGAAAGCAACACTGTTTCCTTAGACAGGTGAGCAAGCATTTGACTGTGATAGAGAATACACCGTACCTCCCCATCCTCCAGTTCCACGTCCAGGAAATCAAAGTCCCTGAAGACTCTGAACTGTTGCTCACTATTGTTATCATCCATGTTCCTCTGCTCCCGGGTGCTGTCCTTGGATGACACCAGGCTCGTCTGATGCTCCGGCAGATCCAGTTCCCCACACTAGGAAAAGATCACCTAGGAATCAAAAGAAGTCTGTCTTGAGAAATTCCCCGCCCTCCAGTTGTTTGTACACTGAGTGATGGCTACTGGTTCCCTGGACAACTGTGTCTCCAGGACACACCTAACTCCTTTAGTGGGTATTTTTAGACTGTTCTTTTAATATTTATGTTGGACAGGTGCCTTTGGATTAAACTCATTGCAAACACTCAAGTTCATACAGCTACAAAAAGCATTCCAGAGTTGAGCGGCCATCTCTTAGTGGGGACCGTGGGACACGTGTGTGTGTGTGTGTGTGTGTGTGTGTGTGTGTGTGTGTGTGTAAAACAACTAAGCACAGACAAACCAGAGCAGCTAAAATTCTCTACTCTTCTTGAGCTGACTGAGGTTAGAAATCGTACCTTCACACGTCAAATGTATACAAATGATTTTCAAAGGATAATGTCAAGATATATTATTGTAAAATAAACCACAAGAGCAAAGGATTTAACCCTTTGAAAGGTAAACCAGGAATCAAGAAAGATTAATAAAGAGAAGCCAAATTTAAAAAATAAAATAAAATCCTACGGGTCTTTTAAGCCTCAAATCCACAAACATCTGTGTCAAGTTACTCCCCCAATTAGAATTTAGGGATAGAGGATTTCCTTAGAAACGTCTCTTTCTTGTTCACATATCCTGTTCTCATTGGTTAGGGTATTCAAGTCTGGCAGGGGACTTGCCTTGTCTAGTATTCATGTCTTTTTTTCTTTCTCTCTTTCTTTCTTTCTTTCTTTCTTTCTTTCTTTCTTTTGTTTTGTTTTGTTTTTTTGTTTTTCAAGACAGAGTTTCTCTGTGTAGCCCTGGGTGTCCTGGAACTCACTCTGTAAACCAGGCTGGCCTTGAGCTGGGTGGTGGTGGTGCATGCCTTTAGTCCCTGCACTTGGGAGGCAGAGGCAAGCGGATTTCTGAGTTCGAGGCCAGCCTGAGTTACAGGACAGAGCCAGGGCTATACAGAGAAAAC